>NW_017263677.1:44335-386873 GCF_001662655.1 Pseudogymnoascus verrucosus
AGACAGCACTTCACCTAGCAGCACAATCAGGCTCGTTTAAAGCTATTCAACAGCTCCTTATAAGTGGTGCAGATATCTAAGCACAGGACAAGGATGGTTAGACAGCACTTCACCTAGCAGCACAATTAGGCTCGTTTAAAGCTATTTAACAGCTCCTTATAAGTGGTGCAGATATCTAAGCACAGGACAAGGATGGTTAGACAGCACTTCACCTAGCAGCACAATTAGGCTCGTTTAAAGCTATTTAACAGCTCCTTATAAGTGGTGTAGATATCTAAGCACAGGACAAGGATGGTTAGACAGCACTTCATATAGCAGCACAATTAGGCTTGCTTAAAGCTATTAAACAGCTCCTCAATATCCGAACAGAAACTAGGGAGGATAGGACAGTTCTTTATAAGGTGGTAACTGGAAATAACGAGAATGGACAAATCAACTTAGTTGATAATGATGGAAAGACTCCATTGCACTTAGCTGCTTAAGCTGGACATAAATCGGTAGTTGGGTTGCTTGTTAGTCTAGGCAGCGTGGGGTCGGCTAACTTAGCCGACAATACAGGCAAGACCCCGCTGCACCTAGCCGCTGAAGCTAGACACAAATTTATAATTCAGTTGCTCTTAGAAGGAAAAGCGGCAGAGTTGGTTAGCGTGGCTGACAATGACGGCAAGACCCCGTTACACCTTGCCACTAAAGCAGGGCATGAATCAGCAATCGAGTTGCTCGCGACTGAAGGCAGCAAATTGTCACTTAGCTTAGACGACATTGTCATCAAGAAGCCACTAGGTTCTTTGTCTACTGACAGAACTCTGTTAACTGACGTCTCTGTTTCGGACACAAGATCTACCCGCTGGAATTATTCAATGATTTCCAGCCTTACAAATTCTTCAGCAGATGCATTTCGAAGTATATGCTCAATATTCCTATCTTCAGAGTTGCCACCACATGTATTTAGGATTCGATGGACATGTCATTGTGGTCATCGGTCCTATGACGATTATATATCGGAACGTAGAGTTGTCAAGTCTGTTGCAGATCGAATAAACTTGAGTGGTATCAAAGCAGAAATTGTCACGTGGCGCGAAAGCGGGGTGAGGACGTTGCTTTTAGCATTGAAGAATATGGCTTTGAGTGGGCATAGGAAATATGCTGGAAGTCATCGAGAATCAGGCCAAGGTACGTCACCCAATTTACGAGCAGATATGAACTTGGGTATCGCTGCACCTAGTTTGAACCAAGGTGTATAGGGTGACACCTAAGATATTTCTAAAATGGAACTTGAATCCGCTGGTGGAGGGCCGATTAAGGCTGTTAAGGGAGAGGTCAAGGACGAAGTTAGATTTCTCCACCTCTGCATCCACGGAGAATCCCAACTGCCTTGTGTGGGCCATATTATGATAGATCCTAAGAGCGTACACGCTAAAATTATCAATGGCGATCAGCAGCTATTTAAGGAGATAAAGGAAAGGTATCTTAAAGCATGCGAGAAAAGAATGACAGCTTTCATCAAGCTGAAAGGCATTTACTTCGTTTAGGTAAGTTGCTACCGCATGACATTGTCTTTGTACGCTAACGGGCACAGTTTCGGCTCTTCCTAAGAACCGTGGTAGGTGGCTTGAAAGAGAACAAGATTCCAACCGATACATCGGAATATGACTTTAAGGAAGTGTAGGAGTTGAAAGACGGTGATTTACCTATTCCACTAAGTGTGATGTTGCATTTTTACAGTACACCCGAGCACATATTAGATGACGGACTGTGTCTTAACGCATATCCTAAGAGGAGATTAGAACCGTTATACTAGAAGAGGGGCTAATCTAATGTAGGATACGGAATCTATTTGAAAGAAGAGCTGGATGAGATGTTGTTTGCTCTTATTAGAGGTTCCATAGCACTTTCTATTAGCGTTATTAGGTGGATTGTTTTCCTTGTTCGTTATGATCTTGAAAAGAGCTATCCTTAGCCGGCTGTTTTATGGATCTTAGGAATTGGGGTCTGCGCTTTAGAGGTGCTAAAAGAGTGGCTAAAGGCACGATTTGAATCTGGTGCAACAAAAGAAACAAAGATCGAGTGAATTAAATTGGGTTGTTTTTAAGTATATCCTGTTATCTAGTGTTATGTGGTATGGATTTATTAGCTCATTAGAGTACTGTATTCGTCACGCCATAGAGGAAAGCGACGACGGGTAGTAGGTGGAACCGATAGATGATGACAAGAGCATGGACCGGAAAGTTACATCGGAGCATTATCCTTGCACTGAGCTTTACTAAAAGCAGGAAAGCCCCACGGTAGTAATAATGGGGGGCGATATTTCACAAGACTGTGTGTAGGAAAGCCGGTTCTGTGCGGTATGTTACTGACGATGATGTCTGCGAGTCACGATGAGAGTGGTCATAAAGATTTTTTAAACTCCTTAATTATTGCAAGGTAATAGCAATTGAGAGACAGTTAGAGTCTAAACTATTAAAGATATAAACCGTGTCGGTGGTGTGTGTGATTTAAATAACTGATTTGACCAGTTAATACTTCCCTACATCCGTCGCGACGGCAATGAATTTTTGCATCTAAAGCCACTAAGTTAAGATGCTGTGTTCGTACGTGCTTACGGAGGATATCAATGCGTTTAAAGACCTTCTCCTTCTTTGCTGGTCCAGCCTCCTCGTCCGACTTACAGAGATCACATGTCAAATCTAGCCCTTGGATCTACTAAACACTCACAATCGTCTCGTTTTTATACTGCTTCTAGACATCAGAGAGATGTACCGGCTGTTGCTTCTCTAACTTCGGCCCCTTATACTTGCGAGGGCATTCTTGTCTGTTGCAGATTAGTGCTAGGTTATCAACGAAAGCAATCCGCACTTCAATGACCTAATCCTCATCTAAATCATTAAGTGGCATGCCTAGCATTTTGACAATTGCAGCTCGCTCTTTAAGTTCGTACTTCTTTGGAGGGGCGGTGAGAGCATTAGCAGGGAAGATACCCTGCATTTGTCGATTGACCTCCTTAGTGTGGACGTTTATATGAAATTCTTTGATAGTCTTCTTAAGTAATTCGTCGCTTAATTAGCGTCTTAAATTGTTTATATTAGCTTGCGCCTCTTTATGTTGCTCGAACAACTTCGTTCCTTAAGCTGCCTTAATCGTGGTGTAGCCCTTCAGCTTGATCTCGTGGCCATATGTGTTACGTAAAGCAGATGCCTTAACGATGTCTAGATGACTTTTAATCTTAAGCTTCTGCTTATCTATAAGGCACGAAGGGCATCTCCTATGACGAGCTAGCCGGCTGACTCTTCGTATGAGATCGTCTCGTCGTGGTGTGCCTAGATAGATGCCTTAGCAGTCTTTGTCGACGAAGTCTAGCATGTAGTACCGCTTGTAAACATCCCTACTATTGCCCATAATATGTCTGCGTTCTTTAGGGGTTAGTGCATCTGTGAAAGTATATATTAGCAAATAGGACAGCAGACACTAATAGAAGAATAGAGATGAAAAGGATTAATATCATACCATTTAGTTCCTTCCCTAAACCTCGCTACAGGCCATAGAGCTCGAGCGCCTTCTCATATCCCATCACTCGACTAAGGCGAACAAAGTAATATCGATACTTCGCATACTAGAAAGGTTTGCTCTTAGAAATACAGACTCCATTAGCAGTGACCTTAACGTCGTAGAAGACAGGTCGTTCTGCCCATTCGTCGTCCCATTTAAGAGTAATGCGGTTAGCGTCTAGAGGGACGACTAGATTGTAGATATCCCGTAGAGATTTGAATTTGTTTTTGAACGCGTTATTAGTAAGAGCAAGTGCTAGCATAAAGCTAACTACGCAACATGATAGGTCTTCCCCTTCATAGAATGTAAACTTCTTCCTGTTTAAATTAGTAAATTGCAGAGGCAAAGCAGCTTGGCTCCTACACATAGATACCACTTACTTCTTAGACTTCCCTCTAGACCTTTTAATATGCTTAAGGTTTAAAGTCATGACGATTATTAGCCGTTTCTCTTTAACCGTAGAAGGGAATAGTTGGAATGTGATATCTAAATAGAGCAGAGGACGCTTCCTAACAAGAGCCTTTAGCCTTGAGCTTGTACAGCTACTAAAATCCATAAGTAACGATTCTTGTACCTAGAGTCGTTCATGGGGATATAACTCTGTATCATCTACCTAGTTGCCATGTTGTAGATTGCATAGATCATCAACAAACAGCGCGTACTTTTCCTTTTCGGACGTATCAAGTTCGAGATATTGTGGGATCCACTTTTTTAAAGTTAGTATCGTCTAGCTAAGTACTAAAAGGGGCAACTTACGTTACGAATATCAAATAAAATGTCGTCAGTCATATATCTCTTCGCTACTTGTGCATATAACATGCTAAGGGTCTTCTAGTACGTTACAATGGAGGATTCTTTCGTTATGCGTGAGTTTTCATATCTCTAGCAGAGGTATGCCTTGAAAATGGGTGCTTTGCCCTTAGTAAGGGCCTCTAATGGATTCTTGCCAAGTACGAAATCGAGATCTTCACCCTTAGGAGCAGCTTCTTTCTCGGCCTTTAACTTCGCCTAAAACCTACTAAGCAAGCGTAAGCAAAGACGTCTACATGCGCGCAGCTAACTAATAAAGACTTACAGAGCCTAAAATTCCTCTGCCCTCGCTATCATAACCTTCGTATCGTCGCTGTGATTTGATAGATTAACACCTGCTTTACTAAAATCTGCTATCTTTTGCCGGTAGGACACGGCTTTAGCGGAATCAGATTTACTTTTAGACTGGGAGTTGTAGCCAGAATCTAGGCGCAGCTCATCGCCAGCATGTGGAGATGGTAATTGCTTGCGGCGATGTATCTTTTTCTTTTGAAGTCGCGGTTCATGGAGTCGCCGTTGTTCCTCCATGTTTGCTAGCACTATAGAAGGAACTCCACCTCGGCCACTGTGAAGCCCTACGCGTTAGGCGTGGCGTCGAGCGAGTTTTGGGGGTAGATTGGCCATGTCGCTGCAGAAGATAGCGTGTATTAGTGGCAGTTTGTGAGGTCAAATTATGGCGTTTAGGCTGGGAGGAGATTATGCTCGACGTTGTGCTCGATATTCCAAGAAGCGTATATTCCTTTGGATCTGCAGATATCGCCTATAACAACCCGATCCTCTGGCCGTGTTGGCTAGAGGATAGTTCTGGATGAGCTGGGCCCTACACTGATCTAAGAGTCGGACTTGGCTAGTGATACGCAGGTCCTTCGAATACATAATAGTAAGATATGAGTAAAAGAGTGAAAGGTAAAGACGGCAGAGAAAAGACAGTAAAGTGAAGTAAACCAGAAGGTTGCTTGAAAGCACTGAGCTAACAGAGCGAGTAAGGAGTGCGAGCGTAAGTGTGAGATGGTAAGATTATATACATTTTCTGTCACAGCAGGTCACGAAGTAGGTTGCGTGGGTTACTTTGCCTTGTTATTTTTACCTAGAAAATCGGCCCTCACATTTCGGGGGGCAACCAATTTCGCGATTGTGATTGTAGTTGTCCTTAAGGCGGCAAGCCAAATTTATGTTAGCGTGGAGTTAGCGTAGGTAACCGAGCGGAGAGGCCGCATAAAGCAGCGGGCAAATGCCGCCATAAACAGTTGCCAAATCGCCAACATGTAGTGTATAGTAGGTATAAAATAGAATAGGTACCTTACTTAGGTAGGTAACTTATATATAAAATACATTATTCCTATTCTTACCCTATCTATATAGGCTCTACTTATATTACTTATACCTCCTACTATTATATAAGCTATTCTATATGTAAAACTATTTTATATAACACTAGTTTTAGGATGTTGTTAAATAATGCTACCTAATTCTTAGGGCTATAATTATATTTAGCCCTAGCCTAATTAACATAGTTTACTCCTCTAGTATAGGTTATAGAAGAAACCTGCCTTAGTACTAGGACTACCCCCTTTCTAAGTTATGTATAGTATAACGCTACTCTTCCTTCCTATATAAGTACTTCATCTTATACTTAGAAATGAGTAAGGTCTATAAGCGCTTGCAAACGACAAACAGTTGGTTGATTCTAAAAGCGAGAAATGACGATGTGAGCATTAAAATGAGAATCACTTGGCTCCTTCTGCCATTAGACCGAGAATCACTTGGCTGATACTTAGCTCCTTCCGGAATCTGCTTAGGCCATAGCGTTGAGGCTACGGCGCTAAGGCGACAGCTTTGCACAGCCTGGAACCAGTACCCCACTAAACCCCACTAAACGGCCAGTCGACCAGAAGTTGGCCATCAAGCGCTTAAACAGTACCGCATGTTCTCGAAGGCCACCTTCTTTCTACCATGGTAGTTGCCGTTCCAAACGTTGTATAGGGAGAGCCTACTTAGAGAGTCTATGTAAGGGGGGAATATTATTCGGGAGGGCGTGCGTGTGTACGTATAGGCAGAGGCCTCGTGTGTGTCATTGTGGGGTTGTGGCATTGTGGGTACGGGGGAGAGATATGTGTGGGTATAGAGAGGCCTAATACGCGGGGTATGGGAGAAAAGCCGAAGCTAAATGTTACATACAGGCCTACTACTACCTATTATAGTCCGTATATGTACTATTAGTATTCACTCGGATATCCTCGGAGCATCTAGAGGTTAAGGGGAGGTTAGGGTCCAGACCCATTTTAGTACTAGTAAAGACAGGCATGACATGTATACCTAACACAGAGTGATATACTCGAAGTGTCTACAGGTAAGGAAAGGTGCAGACGGCTAATGCCACGCTAGAAGCCATCCACGCCAGCCATTCCATGCACCGTTGCCCACGCCGAACGTTCCCGTACTAACGGCCTGCCTATTTGGGCAAGTCGGGTTGTTGCTGTACTGTACAAACCGGCAGGGGTTTGCTTCTTCCCCTCCCTTGTTCCCTGTCATGTCGTGGATCATCCTCCCCGCAGATTGCTATGTAACCATCCTTCTTGAATGACCATCTTATTATAAACTAATCCCCTCTAATCCCCTCCGCACACTCTAAGGTTGACAGGTTGGATATCGAATACTCGGAGAATACGACAAGGCACAATGTCTTCAAAACCTTTCAACGACGATCCTGAGAAGGATGGTGGTTATGGTGCACCATCCCCCATGAGCGTGAACAGCGACGGCCAACCCGCAACCCTCCACGTCGAAGACCAACAAAAGGGTCCTATGATGAGTCGCTTAGTCGACAGTTTTAAACGCGACCCCAACGCCTCCAGCGGAGCCCGTACCTACAAGGCCGAGGACGGCGGTTTCGATCATGAGGGTGCCGCGCAGCGCACTGCCAACTCTGGCCTCGCTCGTAAGCTTAAGGGCAGACATCTGCAAATGATTGCCATCGGTGGTTCAATTGGCAAGTTCTACCCGAATTGATTAGAGAAAGAGGCGTCGCTAACTGTCCCTAGGTACTGGTCTTTTTGTTACATCTGGCGCTGCTCTTTCCAGGGGTGGTCCCGCATCTCTGATCATTGCATACGGAATCATTGGCATAATGTTGTTCTGCACCGTTCAGGCACTCGGCGAGATGGCCGTTATTTTCCCCGTGGCCGGATCTTTCGCTGCGTATTCCACACGGTTCATTGATCCTGCTTGGGGTTTCGCCATGGGATGGAACTATGCCGTGCTGTGGTTGATCGTTCTTCCGCTCGAAATTGTCGCCGCGTCCATTACTGTCTCTTTTTGGCCAGGAGCTGCCGATACCAACTCTGCCGCATGGGTCACCATATTCTTCGTATTGATCGTTTCCATAAACTTATTCGGCGTGCGAGGATACGGCGAGGCTGAATTCGTCTTCTCGATTATCAAGGTCATCGCTGTTATTGGCTTCATCCTATTGGGTATAGTCCTCAACTGCGGTGGTGGCCCCGTTGGTGGCTATATTGGCGACAGGTACTGGAAGCCCAACGGCGTCCTACCAGACTACCAAGGATATATCCAGAACCCCGACGCCGCACCCGGATCAATCGTTTCTGGTCCTTTCAACAATGGATTCAAGGGCCTTTGCAGCGTCTTTGTCACAGCTGCCTTCTCCTTCGCTGGTACTGAGCTTGTTGGTCTGGCCGCTGCTGAATCTGACAACCCGCGCAAGACCCTCCCAACCGCTATCAAGCAGGTGTTTTGGCGTATCTTACTCTTCTACATGGTCTCATTGACCATCGTGTCCCTCTTGGTTCCATACGGAGACTCTAGACTCCTCGGCGCTGGTTCTACCGATGCCAAGGCCTCACCTTTCGTCATCGCCATCGAAAACGCCTCAATCTCCGTTCTGCCATCGATCATGAACGTTGTAGTACTCATTTCCGTTCTGTCCGTCGGTAATTCTGCCGTGTATGGCTCATCCCGTACCCTGGCCGCTCTCGCAGAGCAAAACCAAGCGCCACGCATCCTGGCATACATTGACCGGAAAGGACGCCCAATAGTCTCCATTGGGATTGCATCGGTTTTCGGTCTCCTCGGTTACGTCGTCGCTGGTGGACCGAAAACCTCCAGCACCGCTCTCAACTGGCTATACTCCCTCGCTGGGCTCTCGTCCATCTTTACATGGGGTTCCATTTGCCTAGCTCACATTCGCTTCCGCGCTGGGTGGAAGAAGCAAGGCCATTCCCTCGACGAGCTCGCATTCCGCTCCCAAGTCGGCGTCTATGGCTCCTGGGTCGGCTTTATCCTCAACTGCCTTGTGCTCGTTGCTCAATTCTGGACTGCCATCTGGCCTATTGGCTATGGGAGCCTGACCTCCACTGAGATAGCCGAGAGCTTCTTCTTAGCATATCTTGCGGCACCCGTGGTGTTGCTATGCTACTTCCCTTATAAGTTCTACTTTAAGACACCCTTCATGCGCTCGCACAATATGGACTTGGTTACTGGTCGTCGTGAGCACGATACTGCTGAGCTGATCGAGGAAGAGATGATGGAGAAGCGGTCGTGGCCCATGTGGAAGAGAGCGTACAAATATGTATGTTAGGTTAGATTCGTGCTTTAGCTTAAGTGTCGGATATTTTCAGAATGGGACTAGATATTAGATGATTTTTATTGAATGCACCAATTTGAATTTAGTCAACGTCAACGTCAAAGAGGATCTCAGCGCAGAGTTCAAGGTGCCAAACATCGTTGTCGTTCTAATAGTCGCCTGCAGACACGCTACAAAAGAGACTGCTAAAAGCCGTCCATTTAGCTATGCCCCTTTAGTATTAAATCTAAAGAAAGAGGGAATAGATCTTACAGCCGATTTGCAAGTCATGCTTAGTAGAAAGAAATTAGCACTCATTATTTTCAAGGGTTCTTCTAGCGGATATGGAATCCTAGGGATAGAGAGGGTTACGTAGAGATTTTATATAGATTGAAAGTAGAGAAAACAAAAGTTGAACTTAGGCAGCATCTATAGAGGACCAATCTGCAATCCGCTTACCCCTTCCGCACATAGCCGGCCATTGAACTTTCGATAGGAACTGCTTGACTTTTGTTGATGCGCTGAGCTTGTTGTACTGGACTCGAGGATCTCCTTCTACACAAAACCAGTTAGTCTTCTAGTATTTCGATAGGCATGCATTAACTTTCTTGACGCACCCGAGCTTGCAGTTCGTCGCTGTGGTTGGTGGCGGGGTGGGGGCACGATTATACCCCCATCTATCCTATAGGAATTCCGGCGCCCGGTCTTAGGTCTTTGCCGTCATGCACGCTTCTGGTGTTCGAACGTATTCCACTAGTGTGCTGTCTGTCGCCGTTATTCACTATCGTATCCTGTGCCAGGGTATTCTCGTCTCTCGAATCTAACACTTTCCCTTTGCGGAGAATGATTCTCTATGGATTCGTGGGTTCTTATTGTTAGGTTCCCGAGAAGTCTCGGATTCTTTATCTCCACTTGATCTCCAACGTGGAACTAGACTGCAGAGCAGTGGTATACATGCGACGATGATGGCGGCGTTATTTTCAGCGTGGCTGAGACAGTATATGATAGTATATGTCCAGTCGGACTTAGTTTTGTGATAAAGCATGCGTTGAAAGCTGAGCTTGAGCCTCACCGCAGCCATGGCAGTAACGCTATTGTAACACTTGTGAGTAATGTCTTCGCTGAATGAAACTGCATGAGATAGGGAAGAAATGGTAATTCAAACTCTCTTACCATAAACTTAGTGCGAAAGACAATACGACGGCCAGCCGGGACCGAAGTTTTGTATTCCGTAATCTCCATACAAGAACGCATGGAATGGGAAAGACCAAGAGGTCGGTAAACATGTTAGACGTAACGATGAAGACGTAGACTATAGCAGCTTGCCAGGGATCCAGACACGATAACCCGTTGAATACAGTAGCTCCTGAAGTATTGCCCGACCTAGGCGGGCACATGAATATAAGGGCAAGCCAAGGCCCTAGGCAGGCACCTGTATTGAAAGCGAGGATAATGTAGAGGGCAATCCTGATGCTGTTGATAACCGATGCGACTCTGAAAAGAAGAAGAATGATAGAGGTTCTAACGAGCGGTAGTATGAGGCAGTGCAAGGCTGGCTGCTGTCCCTGGTATACCATGCGGAAGACAAAGCAGAGCAGCTGCTTCCAGGTCTTCTTATACGTCCTGTATGTGCCTTCCTTTAATCTATGGGCTAGGGCGATCTGATGCCTTTGAAGTCCGTGAGCCTGAGCGGAGGAAGCTGCTGATACGCTGCTGATCAAAGGCATTGATTTTGCCTTGCTTTATAGACTCGCGCGCTTGTTCAACTAGCCTGTCAAAGGAGTCTAGGATGGCGATAAGATCAGGCTCTGGCTTAGATGATGAGTGCGGGAGGGCTATAAGCCAAGCTGCTGCTCCGAGGTTACGGCCTTGCAGGTATCGAACCCACTCTGTAGTCTGTAGCCATGCCGACTGCTCTGGTGGGCGTTGGAGCACTGAGCTAGCTGCCTCATCCGACACCCGCATCTTCTCTGTCAACTGCAGTTCGACCTGGCCCTCAAGCGAAGCAGGAGGCGGCGGAGGCGAGCTAGACGTCGCGCTGTTGCCTAGCTCGAGGGGCACTGCTACTCGGAAGTTGCGTCGAAAGTTGCTCACGTGGAATGCCTGGTACCACACAGGAGATAGAGTAACAGTGGGGAAGGCAGTTGCTCTCCCCTTGGCTACGTCTGCCTTTTATGTGCGGCCACCCTTACACCCACTACTCCATGCATGGGCCTTTTTTAGGTGTTCCTGCATGCTCCGAACGCTCCCACATATGTAGGCCCGCTCCTGACAAAGAAGACAACAAACTCCGTTGCTATAAAGGGCAAGCTTCGGGACTGGCCGAGCATCTTCTGGAACATCTAACTGCTGGATGACCTCCGCAGGCTGGATTGGCTTGTTCGCCCAGAGCGCGATACAGTCCCTCCTCTCAGACAGCGTCACCTGGTCCTTATGCAAGTTGGAAAGATGCGATCCAACTGTGCCTGGGGCAAGGGCAAACTTGCAGCGGGTACAAATAAGAACTCCGAAGTTGGGATTGAACTCTAGGAAATCCATTATAAAATTTGAGGGGGTTGGACAAGGTGGTAGATAGTGAGAAAGCCAGAAGGCTTAGATAAAATTGAAATTCAATAGCTTACTTAGACTTACCTTAACACTGCTCTCAACAGCTTTAATTATGTCGTACGCCTAACGCGCCTACTTGCTAGGCCAAAGGTGACAGGACGAAACGCGAATCAATTGAAGAAGCGAATCCCTGCAATAATCATGTCGCGTCCGCCGCAACCCTCTCCGGCGTCAAACGCCGAACGCCCCAACTGTCAGGGGGGTTGAGGGTTTAGGCGAAATGAGACGAGTAGACGCCAGACATACTGCTGCTCTAGCTCAAACCCAAGCCCAACCAATCAGGGCTTAAGAAAGTAGGAGGCTAGGCTCCCCCCGACGGGGCATCATGGTACAGGATAGGATAGGTTGGTTTCCGCAGACAATTAAGGATAGGATAGGACTGTACTGCCCGGACACGACAAGTAAGGATAGGTTTGGCTCATATATAGTCGTTTGTGCCAAAACGCCTGTTAGGTTACTTGCGCATTTATGTTTTTAATAACCGAAAATCGGTCACACGGGCCATATAAGACATACTGAGGTCGAAACACAGACAGGCGGCGATATAGGTGGGCGTTTATTACCGTGCTTTCACTTGCTTGCTCAGCATTATATATCCATGGCGGCTGGGGGGTATCGACAGAAGGGCTACTATAGTGGATCCACTTTGAATCCCGGACAATGTGTCGACTTCAAGAGGGAGTATAATTTGAAGGATACAGAAAGAAAACTTGACAGAACTGGATACGTGACGCGACGCGTGGTCGCGAAAGACTCTTGACCTCAACGTCGTGTTCTTGCTATGGCCAATAGGCGAGCACCATGAGGAATCTAGCCAAATATAGAAACGTCTAGTCGGAACTCACTTAACTCTATTTGGAGCTAGTGGGTTCTGACTCCGCGTTTCAAGTGCAATCGAGCACCGTTACCTAATCGGGAAGGCGTCTGGGAACTGAACTGAGATTACATCAAAGAAGGTTAGCCTCAAGTGCGATCCGAGCTGAAATTTACTATATTGGGACAAGGGGTGGGATCTCAGTTGGATCGTAGGGAGCCTATATAATAGGCCGGGACGACCACCGCTAACGGGAGAGGGCGCCTAGTTTTCCATAATGATATCGTCGCCGAGGATGGGTTTTTCGGCACGCAGGGACGCACGTTACTACGTATATTACAGTATTGAGTTAAAACAAAATCCAAACACATCATGCAAAGCCTTTCATAGTATTATACTACCTCATAATATAAGTCGCCAAGTTTATTAAGACATTCCTCAATCCATTCCTTGTTCCCAATGTCGCTATTTTCTGAAGCTCGTAGTAGTGCGTGTCTTAGCATGCCTTGCTTACTCTCCTTATCGAAAAGACTTTGTCCTATAATGCACTCTACATCGGCAGAATAATAACCCTCTATATTGCAGGCTCCTCTTTTCATGAAGTAATAATAGCCTAACATCTCGCCACGCGCCGATTTGTAGTGCAATCGTCTAGCAGTATGTCAATCGGGTGCTTCAGATCTTGGAGAACAAAATCAATCCCTGTTCCCTTCCCAAAAGGTACGCCGTTACACCCCACCCCCGACCCTAGTTTTGGCCAAGGTGAGCACTCTTTATCCCGCTTCAGATACCGATGAATGTTTTCTTTTTCGAAAGGCTTATCTGCTGCAAGATAGAAAGCCACAGCTGCATCGCGAATTAAAGATATTCCAAGCTCTTCTAGTTCCTTAATCAACACAGATGCTCCATTATTCTCACTAATGACCATGTCTAAATCCCAAGAAACAAATGTGGACCTGCTGTAAAGATTTTGCTTCTGAGTCTCAACATTTTGCCATATAATAAGAAATTGTTTCCCTACTGCGCCATACTCTCCTTCCCCCAAAAGAACAGCAGGTTGTTTGAGCTTTATCGTAGTTTCTGTGTGGTGAGCACTTGTTTCATCTCTTATCAAAAACATATAAGAGGCAAATGTATTCTTTTTACGATCGTAAAAAGAATAGGCTTGCCCGACTGAATCCTACGATGGAGAATCATAGGTGTGCCGACTATAGGGCTCGCCCTGCCGAATCCGACATGACGTAGAATTATGCGCCGACTATAGACTGAATCCACATGATAGAGAATTAAATGCCATTTATCGTAAGTATAAGGTAGGGGATCGAAGTACGAGTACGGGACATTACATCTCTCGGTGTAGTTTTAACGAACGGCGAGAAACACCATAAGCATTTCGACATTCAGGCCTTATATTATCTCAAATGGGAGTCTATTTTAGGAAACATTAAGGTAGAGCAAGGCATAAAATTATAAATGGATAACAATTTTCTCCCTCTGCGTTATAATCACCCGTTGCATCCCATCCCCCTCCGCGTCAACCGTATAATCACCCCGTCTGTCGTACCTGCATCCCCCACCCTCCTTCTAACAGTCCTAGCCTCCCCTATCTATCCATTGCAGCTAGCCTTCCTGTTAAATCCGGATAATATACCCCTCTTAGCACCCCCGAGTAAACATCTCCACTCTCTCCTGTCATCGCCCGATCACTCTGCCGGGCCACTAATGTCGCAAACCCTAGTAGCACGAGGCTAGCAAGCTGCTGGCATGAAATATTTCCCACGATGGTGAGAAAGAAGACAAGCTGTAGGGCGTGGAATAGGAAGCTAGTGACCAGGTTCGGTTGCGGCAGCCCTGGGTTAGTGGGCGGAAGGTAGGGCGGTATAGATGTAGTGTAGAGGTAAGCGGTGTGAGTTTCTGTAGGGCTGGTTGGCTGCTGGAAGGGTGGTAGAAAGTCGTCGTTAGTGGTTGATCGGATGAAGTCAGGAACGAAAGCAGCCGCTTCTCCCACCACTTCTTCGACCCCTTCGTCCTCTGTCACGTCCACGCTTACGACCAGGTTTGTGTCCGAAGTCGTAGCAGGAGCGTGCCTCTCTAACCACCGGAGCCACCTATCCCCCTCCTCGTGATCCGCCTCGACCTCCCCAAGTTTTCCCTTCCACTCTCTCTTCAGCTCCCAAGCCTCGCCATCACCAACCTCTCCAAACGGCTTTAGTTTCATGAACCGCACCCACCCCTCCACCACCTCCGCCACCCTTTCATCCCCCACCTCAAACCACTCAACATGCGTCATATGTATATTACAGCCCCCCTGGCCCACAAACCTCGACACATCCTCTCTCCGCCTCGCCGCAGCAAGATGCTTCTGCACCAAATGCTCCACCTTCATTGCATGCCTTGTTTCTAGTTGGAATACAAGATCTTCGCATCTATATCCACACCCGCGGGAAAGCTCGCCACGGCGCCTGCCGAAGTCGTTCGTGATGCCGATCTTGATATATGGGCTCCCTATCACCTCACGGAAGCCGTAGATGATGCGGCCCGAGATTTCTGCGGGGCTGAGGGCCTGTTCGAGTTTGGTCTGGAGCGCGCGGGATATTTCTTGTGGAGAATGGGTGGTGTAGGGGCTGTAGGAGCGAATATGTGCAGGGATGGCGGGAGGATTGTTGGTTGCAGCTGGCTGTGGGGCTAAAGTGCTTGTTAAGGATGGTAGGTGGGTTGGATCATCGTCTTGATCTAGAGGTAAGGTAGATATTTCGAGGTCCGCGCTGCCGCCTGAGATATCTGAATGGACAGATGAGTTGCTGTTGTCGTCGGAGAAGTATGCGGAGTCTTCGAAGTCATCTATATCCGGGTGTTCCTGTCTTGCATTAGTTTGAAAGCAGGTAGCAGCATGGTGGGAGCTTACCTGGGTATCTAGGTCATTAGATGGAAAATAGTCATCTTCGTGGTTCTGATCATTTTCATCACCATTATCGCTCCTTCCATCTGAGTCATCTTCATCGATGTGATCTTCGGCCCATCGTGCAATCCAGTGCTCACAAAGTAACTGTTGATTGATCGTACTGCGGTGGTTTGCGGGACATAGCATCAGCCCTGCTAGTTCTCGCAAAACATCGTCTCGTGGTCGACTCCCTTCCTGAACGAGCTCTGTCACATTTGCCAGGATCTGTTCTCTATCCCCATCACGCGCTTTCAACTTCCTAGAGCACCTTTGCTCTCTGCCACCAAGCTTTCGCGTTTTATACCACAGGCACTTGCCATCCCAACTATCTAGACGCTCTAGCGGCCTGAGGATCCAATCGCCCATAATGTAAATCGGAATATAAATCGGAATATAACACGGTAAACCAAGTGGACCAAGTGCCTGGACAGTAGCAACACATTCTGTGCTACTCTATCTTATATATATCTCTCTAACCCTAGAGCACTAGGCCTCTCACCCCTGGCCAATGCAGCCTGGCAGGAGCATGTTTCCAACCACTGCCACCAACCGACAGAGAGTGTTTCCAGCGAAGGGAGCACCTCCCATTCATGCAATACGCAACAAAGCAAGCCAAATAGGCCCCTAGGGCTCTCTCCAACAACTCTAACCCGGGAAGAGCAAGACACACATATCACTAGCCAGTCACCAACCCCGAAGACCACGAATGCATAAACCCCAGCCACATAACCAACAGCGAATTCAGAACTCAACCCCTTCGCTTACGCAAAAACAGCCTGGAATATACCTTTCACCTACAAGCGCCACACAAGCGAGGCAGTGTTCCCCTCTGTAGTGGTTGCACACAGCCCTCCCTCCCCTTGTCAGTGTATCATAGCTCGCCCTGCACCCTCCAACACCTCTCAGGCTCGCGACAACGAGAGTGACGAGTGAAGCCACATTAAACTCTCCCAGAGCGATTCCTACCTACAAGGCTAGCCTCGACTTTACATGCGCTGACCAGACAACTTAGTGTGGCGCCTGGCCGCACCAGCCACAGCCAGGCTCTCCTCATCGCGACATTTGTACAGTACTGTACGTACAGCGAATGGCCGCTGATATCAATGTCAACCTACCGTCCCAGCATCCATAGACCAACAGAGCCCACCGTTAGACACTAATATAGGCCACTGTTAGAGACGAGCCAGTTTTGGCGTAACTTCCACTTAAACCTGTGCACTGCAACTCTCGGGTCTGCTTAAGAAATGTCCTAATTGGCATACGTGCATATAGCCGCCGTACCGGAGCGCGGACGCGAAACGCGACCCGTCCCATCCACAAACGCCACCAAAGAAATCTCCCAATTTGGCTAGTAAGCCAGCGATAACGAACAGCCAAGTCACATAAGTACGTGTAGATTGAGTTCAGGTGTAGATTTGAGACGACTAAGTGACGTAGAAAAGGTCGTCCGATATTATACTAGAAGTGGGGTGGAGCTCGAGAGTGCGCAGCTAGGCTATGGTTGACCGTGTATACTGACAGTGACACCCCAGATCTACCCCTGTACAACCTATAACACCTTTTTACAATACATTCTACTCTTTGAAACCAATCCCATGGCTTCCGTTTTGAAACGGGCTAGAAGGTCTATTCGAAGAGCTCTGTCTCTGCCCATACGTTTTCCAACTAGCGGCTTCAAGATAATCAATTCATCAGAGGTAAGAACCGCACCGAGAGGAAGGGGTAGGTGCTATTTTAGGAAAGGTAGAGCAATGCATATAATTATAACAATTTCCTCCCTCTGCGTTAACTGCATAATCACCCGTCGCATCCCATCCCCTCTGCGTTAACCGAATAATCCCACCATTCTCGCCCATCCCCTATCCCCCCGCGTCAATCTCATAACATACGCCTACATCCGGCACATCATATCACCCCCCTCCCCCCATCCTCCCCCTACCCCCTCCTCGTCAACCGCATAACCACCCCCGTCTGCCGGACCTGCATCCTGCACGTGGTATCCCACTCCTCTTTCTCCGACGCCCACTCCATATCAAAATTCCGCACAATCTGCCCGACTGTCTTCGTGAGAACCATCATTGCAACATGTTTACCTGCACAAGTTAGAAAAATCCCCATAGCCCTCAAAAACTTACCTATGCAACTTCTATTCCCCAACCCAAACTACACACTGTCAGCGCTAAACCCCACAAAGAGTGAACTACTCACGGCAAGCATATTCTTATCCATCCTCCTCACCTGCATCTCATCGACCTCAATCCATCGCTCCGGGCGAAAGAAGTCGGCATCCGCTCCAAACACGGCCTTATCGCGCTGTGTGACCCAACCCGTAATTCCAATATCCGTGCCTTCGGGAATGAACTGGCCGTTGAGAACGGCGCCGCCCTTGGGCACGACGCGATCAAATGGGCTGCCGACAGTAGGGTGCATCCGCATCGCTTCTTTGATACAGGCTTGTCTGCAGAAGTCAGTCGCGTCAACCAACCCGAAAGGGGACGTACAGGTAAGGGAGCTTCTGCCCCTCTTGAAATGACAGAACGTCCGATAGGAGACCCTTCGCATCCGCATCCTGAAGCTCCTGTACGAGCGTTACGTATGTGCGTGGAGTCTTGACAAGGTAGTAGAAGATGGCGCGGAGGGCAGTGGAATTGGTATCAACGGCTCCAATACTACAAAGTTAGCGCACACTGGTATAATGGCGAACCACTCACAAGAAGATTAGAATATTGTTCATAATTTCCCTCTCGTCCATGATCGTGCTGTCCTTGAGTTGCTTCTGACGCAGGTACTCAAGGAGGTCGCCGCGCATGTTCGTCGGCTTTTCAAGGTCGTACTTCTTCATTGCAGCATACGCAGTCTGTTCCGTTAGCAAACGATACACCCCTCGAAGGCATGCATACCTGTTGAATCATGTTGATCGGGTTCTTCTCCCAGATCCTATCGAGAATTCCGACGAGGGTTGGATTGCCGAATAGATATTTATGGGCTGCAGGGAACTGTCCAACTATAGCTCCATAGGTCATGGTAGCCCATCCCGCCCCGATCGCGCCGTTGATATCCCGAGCTTGGTCCATGAAACCGAACATCTCTTGGAATGAGAGGAGACCAGTCAAGTCGAACGAAAACCTAAACGTATCAGTATTAACTCAATAGGAAACCAACGTACTGACCAGCTCAACCATTCTCCAAAGTCAATTGCGGTCCCTGCGCGTTTGTCCATGTGGGCAACGAAGAGGGGGATACATTTATCAAACAGCGGCTCCAGCTGAAGCATGGATGACAACGAGTACTTGGCCGCGACTGACGACCTCATGATCTTGTGTTGGGCGGCATCACGGCTTGTGAATATATTCTCCATCGACTGCCCGTCGATTGTGAACGTGAAGCCAGTAATATAACTCGACTGCATCTTGTTAGGTCTCGTCGTTGCAATAGAGTTGGAGCATACCTTCTGATACAAACTCCCTTGAAGGTAGACTTCAGGAATCATCGCCGCATCTCCGATGGAGACAGCATTGGGTCCAGTCCGGATGATAGGTCCATACTTGTCGTGGAGCTTCTGGTATTCGATATGCGAGTCTCCCTTCAGGCTTATATACACCTTGTACAGGCGTGTGAAGCGGGCCAGGAAGGGGCCGGGGAGTTGACGCAGGTGAGGACGGAAATATGAGAATAGGCAGCTAACAGAATAGCAAACGGTAATAAAAACGAAGATAACGATATAGAGTTGGGCCGCCCTGAGGCCTATGATCTCCTGGACCGTAGACAGCATGTTGAAATGTATGAAAGTAATGATATAAATTCAGCTGGATAAACAAATAGTACAGTATAGACCTGATTCTAATGTAAAGCCCGACACACCACCCTTTATATATTCAGCTGAAAACGAGGGGCAGACTCCAACGAGTGAAGGGGCAAACCAATTGTCATCTTTTGTCTTATCCGGCAAAAGGCAATATACCATAGTTCCAGCTCTGAAGGACGGTGTGATATTCAGCCAGGACTCACTTCATCCCATCAAGCCCAGCAGCAAAACCCAAGTTCGTCATTGGCTACCAGTCGCCACTTCAGTCCGTTCAATAAAATACACGTCGTCACACACAAACATCCTCATCTCGCCCAGTCTGCCATCAAACAGATCCAATAACATCTCCTCCCATCCTCTCAACTTCAGAGACACGTCACACAGCACCTATCTGGGCGACCCGTCGTGGCATATGCGCCGTGCACTGCACCATCCCCCGCCTGGGAATCCGGACAACAGAAGAAAGAAAAGCACCTGTAACTCTCCAACCGCATTGTAGCATCGTAACTAGGAAACAACCTTCTTCCCCTCCCGGCAATCCATAACGTCTCATCCAGAACATACACACGCACCCCAAACGCCACCGTCGCAGCGCTAGGACGCCCCGCCTCGTGACAAAGACCAACACCCCACCGGCGTGCAGAGATCGTCCGATCTCTCTCGTCGATCCGACTCGGTCCATCAGTCTCAGTCGGACCACCATCACGCCGACTGCCCTGCCTTCATCCTGACTCTGCCTCAGCACCTCACCGTCCTTTCTCGCCCCAAAACAATAAAATAAAGACACGAGGCATCACACAGCGCCCGCAGACCGCCTCCCATCTGTCGCACAGAGTGCATCCCAAGCATTCCACCACCACCACGGAGGGGATGGAATGGCCCGACCCCGTTCCACCCGAACCAATACCACGGCCACTGGGTGACGTGTGACCTAACCTCCATCCAAGCGAAGGATCAATCCATCCCAATAGAGCAATCCCCTCGTCGCATTCCCCCTCTTGCCATGTCAAGCTGAGAGGCGTTCGCGGCCTGGAAGTAAGGGGGTCGATAAATGCGCACTTCGAGCATAGGCAGCTTACATAAGCGAGGGCCGACCCAGCTTCCAATTCGCTGCCGCCGTGGCGGGTTCGGTGATACTGCTGTTTCTGCGTGATTCTAAACGAGGGTAGGTAAACGCGAGGAAGCTGATGCGGTGAGAGAGGGGATAATAGATCATGTCGGTCGATGGCAGGGGGGGTTCGATGGTGTTGCACAGCTGGGCGATGGCGCTGGGCGTGTCTATCGGAGATAAAATCGATGTTGCGTAACGGAATAGGCAAAGGGGAGGGATTCATTCATTTCCACCCCCCTTCTTGTCACCGATATCGTGTTATTGGGATCAGCCATGGGACGTTACATACATGTTGTGAACAGTGAGTGTCTCTGGTATGCGGACCTGGCGCAGTTCATATTCCGTCCGTTTCTACCCGCCGCACCGCTGTCGGTGGTAGTGATGCTAAATTCTCTTCGTGCTGGATTTCTTGACCTCGGCCTCCCCTAAAATGATCTATCCTTCTTCAAACGCCCGCACTCCAAACCGCCATTCCAACGCCATACCCTCCCAAAAATCAACCCCCCTCGATGCACGGACTGCCGCTTCCATGTGCGTGCCTCATTCCACCCTGTCCATTCAACATGCTCATTCCATAGCCATTGTTGACCCCTCGCATTACTCCCCCTTCTTCCGCCTCCCCTTCTTCTTCGGCTTCTCGTCCGAATCGCTGTTATCCTCCTCCTCCTTCGTCCGCTTACCCTGTCCTGCGTCAGGACCGTCGGCGATCTTACTCACGATATCGTTAAGGAAATCGAATTGCTCATCAGCCTCGATCGCTTTCTTGAGGTGTACGGCGGTCACGCGCTTCGAGTTCGTGCTGCGCGCCAGAGAGGCTGATTTGGTGACGAGGGAGATCATGAAGAGTTCCAATGCTTTAGCTGGTGGGGTGTTAGTCACTTGTATTTCATCGGTGGGGGTAGTGGAGCACGTACAAACTGCAACCGGTGTGACCTGGGCCACCTTGCCCACCTCCTCATCAGCCTGCATTATCCGCTTTATCCTCGCAACAGGAAACTTCGTCTTGATCTCAATACCCTGGCTGGCTCCAAGGTGCGGTTTGACATCCTCGCTGATGCCAGGTGCGGCGGCGACGCGCTCACGCTTCACGCGTCCTGTCATCGCGTCGTCGCTGGTCTCGGATTTGATGTGAAGTTGTTCGTGTAGTTGCTGGTGCGGCGCCTGCGGTTGCTGCAGTGGCTGCGGCGGCGGTGGTTGATAAGTAAGAGCTTGTTGGGGGAGTGAATATGACTGCCGCGAGTAATTCTGCGGCGGCGAGTGCGCTTGTGAATATGGCACTGTCGGAGCCTGGTACGCCGGGCTGGTGTACTGCCCTTGCCCTCTCGGTGACTGAAACGTATGTGTAGGCGGTAGGTCTGGGATGGGCGGCAGGTAACTGGAATTCCGGCGGCTGTCTCCAAAGCCCTGGTACTGCTGCGGCGAGGGGGGAACCTGGTAGCCTGAGCTGGACGAGATGCTGCTGCGCTGGGCCGTGGCGTTGTTGCTCTGGGGGCTCGTGAAGTCCGGCAGTCGCGGTGAGCGGGGCGTGTAGGTAGAGGTCTGGGGTTCGTGGTGGTGCTGTTGCTGTTGTTGGTGCGGACGGTGCTGCTGCACGGGCGTCGTTGTCGAGGATTGAAAGGATGAGAGATCGGGAGATTGCGGTGCGTAGGTACCGTCGGCCGGCATATTGGGGGAAGGAGAAGAGAGCGAAGCAAAGGCGGCAGGGCAGGCAGTCAGGCCCGAACCCGCAAAAAGTGAGAAAGAACGCGTCCGTGGGTGGTGCGGAGTGGAGATGCGGGTGGCTGGTGCGCAGGAGCTAATGCAGCTCAAAGTTGCTGTGGCTGACGCGGGTAGGGTATATTGGGTTTGTTTGATTGTGTGGAAGAGCAGATGATGTCCAGTACGTTCGTTCAGTTCAGTACAGTAACAGCAATCGTACTGGCTGACTGGGGGTTGGCAAAATGATTTTGCTCAATCGCGGTTGCCCTCAGCGTCTCGACATGCCAATTGAGGCCGTCGCGGTTGTGCTGGGTCTCAAAGTGTCTTGTCTGACGATACCCGCTCTCTGTGCGCGCCGACGTCAATAAAAATGTCCGTGTGGCGCCTGAGAAACTCGAAAAACAAGAATAAAATTAAAATAGAGTTAAAAAGCGGCACAACTGTCTCCAAATTCACTCCTTTCTCTCAGGCGGTGTGTAAATTGAGAATTGGTGATTGGTGATTGGTGGGTAAATATAATGCACGTGATTGGTTGTTGATTGAGGTGATGATTTTGATGTTCTTTGATGTAGTATTGGTATTAGCGTGGTATTGGTGTGGCTGTGCACGCTTGCCGGCGGGTGGATTTTCCGATTTTCCGGTTTTTCCCAGAGATTTTTTTGTGATTTGGGTTGATTTGGAGCGGGGAGGGTGCTGCATTATTATATGCTAGGGACGTCCGACGCGACCATCGACCGGGATCCTGCGCTTTAGGCTACTTTGGGTTAAACGCCGATTCAACTACCCACGAACGTCACCATCTTATTTTTACAAGGGGAGAGGCTAATTTCATCCCCATTCATCTATCAACAATCATCATTCACAGAAACCATATCATACCCAATTTTATATCCCGACAATGGCGTCATCATCAAAGTATCTCTCTCTATTGCATCGTTGTTAAGTTGCCTTTGTCGGTTTCTATATCTTGTACTGTGTACTACTGTCACCAAAACAAAGAACCTCGCGACGCGATCTGCGCCGCCGAACGCGCGTTTGTTTGCCCTTACTTCCCGCGTCAGCAAGGCTGCCACTGTCGCTGTCGCTATCCGCCTGCATCAATATAGGTATCTGCGATGATTCCCACCCATCTCTTTCTGTGTTTCACATTCCATGTCTCATCCTGGTCCCGTTGAGTGATGATGACAAAGAGCCTACCAGAGACCACCTGAGTCCGAAGCCCGACGTTGCGTTTGCGGTTTCTGCTCTACATCGTGGTCGCGTGAAGGAGTAACTTGATCTAATCTGACAACATCTTCGCCCCTATCGAAAGTATCGAGAATATTCCGGGGTCTTTTCCATCCATACTCTTTTCATTTGTTGTTGATGTCAGCTTCATGAGCTTGACGCGACAAATGTGTGAGACCTTCTTTATCAAAATCACCTCAGCCCAACGGTTAGGATACTAAATTTATTCCATGGCATGAAACCGTTCTGGAGTATATATTGCTTGCACTGCGACTGTCTACAATTGACACAGACATATCATGACAATGCCTACCTTGAGCACAACTGTGAGTACCCAAAAAGGATGGCCGTTCAAGACAGCATCCAGGCGCATTTCTTCTCTCAAATTGGAGTAAATCAGCCTAACCTGACTGCTCGTTTTCTTTATCATTTTCAATATCTCATCTCTGCCGCTACACATGCCAGTCTGTTATGGAACCGCACATACTTTTCTATTCTCCTCTATTCGAGACTATCAACGTCGAAACCAAACACTCTCAGCCAAAGGAATAAAGAAAGGTTTGCTATCTGCTAGGCATGTATATGAGCACCACGATCCTGTCCCTCAGATATCAACGAAGTCTCCGTCCCAGAGCACATCCACATATTCCCTCAAGTCATACTCCCTCAACGCCTTTCTACATTCCCCTTCCGTCCAGCATCGGTAATACGCCACCGGAGACCTCAAGATGGAAACCGAACAGCCAGGAAGCGAAGAGCTTAATTTCTTTCACAAAGACAATGTCCGGTTCAAGACTTTGGACAGCATCAGAGAATCCATCTCGGAACTGTACGTCTCCATCAAAGACAACTACGTGGGTTCAAACAACGCCACAACCTCCGAGACTCCCCTCTGGATCATCGCCAGATCATCAGGGAAGAACTAGTCTGCAATGAGGCTGAAGCCGACAAGGCGGAAGCGCTTGTCTCCCGTCTTTATTCTGAGATGCTACTGATCTGCGATAGCGTGGAGGCTGAGAGCGATAGCGAGAAGGCCCCAAGCGAGGTCGAGGAGGAGGAGGAGGAGATGGTGGACGAGGTGAACAATCAGGAAATGGAAGTTCTCGGTTCATATGACATGCAGGAAAATGCGGGGAGACACTCTACGGAATATCTACGGAATATGGGCGGAAGTGGTCGGTTCCTATGACATGCGGAAAGATATGAAGGAATATTCTGAGAAATGGTCGGAGGTGTTGTGGATTATCGAGAGGATCTTCGGAGTTTTCGCGGCGAAATCAGACCAGCTTCGGGAGTTCTTGAATGGGATGGAGACGGTGAGATCGGCATTGATTGAGGAATTGGTGGACGGAACGCAGGGGGGAACAGACCTCTTCCATGAGATTCTAGCCGAGAGATTGCAGAAGTTTGGAATAGAGGAGATTGAAGATGTGCTGGACAAGTTCGTGGCGTCGAAGGCGTACGAGGCGGAGGAGGTGGAGAAGACGCGAAAAGAGTCGGAGGGATCAAAGGTGCTTGATATAGCGCGGGACGAGATCAGGGAAGTGTTTGAAGCATTGAAGAACGAGTTGGAGGAATTGAAGAAGGAGTCGGAGGAATTGAGGGACGAGTTGGACGTGTTGAAGAGAGGTGAGGGGCATTGAAGGAGTACGAGATGAAGTAGTTGGCCAAAATTCGAGGGCGACTGAGGCCGGAGGGTATTGGGAGGGGTGTGCTTCTGTTCATTCCTGTTTTTGGGATTCCATTGATTTTTCGCGAATTGGGGGATATCCCTGGCCTTGAGTCAACTTCGTGCAATTGGCAAAGCCATGGGGCGTGCATTTTAGAGTAGTCCTATGAGAGATTTTGAGTCTGTTTCCCTATTCCAAACTTGCATCGTTGAAGAACATAAATAACGGATATGCTACGCACCGGGGATTTGTAGATCCGCGTCTGGACACATTGATTCACCAAATAAACCGCGATAATAACAGACAAAAATTCATTCCCAGTTCTATTCCCAAACCAGTCGTTGGCCTCATATATAATAGTATCTATCATCTGCCGCAACCGCACAGACAAAGGCAGACACCCTTGAAAGCACGGAGACAGACGCCCATGATTCATTTTATCCCCTCCAATTACGAAATCATAAATTCGCCTTCAGGGCCGGATGAGTCCTTGCAATATTTGAAATTCAAGTAACCCTTGCAGTCCAGGTACCCGTTATAAACCCCTACCCACGCCCGCGCCTCCCTACGTACTCCTGCAACCACACCCTTTACGTAGCTACGCCCTCCGAGCGCTCTCCCAGTCCCAAAGCCTGAGCCTGAGCATCTAGATCCGCAATCTCCCCCGTAATCTTGTCCAGGCATCCCGACGCCGCAGCAACGAAGCCGAGATATGGCCTGCTGGGGCTGAGAACACGCGACAGATACTCAGGGTGGTACTGCACACCGACGAACCAAGGGTGATCCTTGATCTCCACAACTTCCATGCGCTCGCCCTTGTCGTCCTTTCCGACGAATGTGAGGCCGCCAGCCGCAAGGCGCTCAACATACTCGGGGTTGACCTCGTATCTGTGGCGATGGCGCTCGTGGATCTCCGTACGGTCGCCGTACAGCTTACGCAGGCGCGACCACTCCGACCCAGGCTGGAAAATAGTTGGGCGGATACCCAGGCGCATGGTGCCGCCCATGGCGGAGCGGTCGACCTCGGGCATGAATAGGACGATGGGTTCGGCGCATTGCTCGGAGAGCTCTGTGGACGAGGCACCCTCGAGACCGCACACATGGCGCGCAAACTCGATGACGGCAAGCTGCATACCGAGGCAGATACCGAGGTAGGGGACTTTCTGCGTGCGAGCCCACTGGGCGGCTTTGATCATGCCCTCAGTGCCGCGGATGCCGAAACCACCTGGAACGAGAATACCATCCGCAGTGCAGACCTGGTGCCAGGCAGCGTGGAAACCTGCTGGGCGTGCGGTCTTGGCATCGTCCTCCAGGTCAGAAGCGTCAACCCATTGGAGTTCGAGCTTCTTGTGGCAGCGCATGGCCGAGTGCTCAAGCGACTTGATGACGGAGAGGTACGAGTCGTGCAGGTTGGTGTACTTGCCGACCAGGGCGATGGTGACGGTCTCGAAGAGGCGGTCCTGAGACGTCGTGAGCGTCTTCCACTCCGCCCAGGTGCGCTGACCGCGGCTGATGAGGTGCTCTGACTTTGTCACGGCATCGAGTTTAAGGATGTCGCGAACAGTCGTGATGAGGCCCTGCTTCTCAAGAAGCAGGGGGACGTGGTAGGTCGAAGCCACGTTGTGCACTGCGATGACCTGCTCAGGCTCAACCTGGCAGAACATGGCGATCTTGTTTGTCGTCGCCTTCTCGAGCGGGACGTCACAACGGCATGCGATCTGATATCGTTAGCCAGCACCAACCCAACTAGAAACGCAGACTTACCAAGTCTGGGCTCAGCCCAGCGCTTCTCGCATCCTTAATCGCTGCCTGGGTTGGCTTTGTCTTCTGCTCTCCCTGGATGACTGGGACAAGCGAGACGTGGATCTGGAGGAAGTTATCTTTTCCGGCCCTGCGTCTCAGCTGGCGCATCGCCTCAATGAAGGGCGCGCTCTCAATATCTCCCACGGTTCCGCCCAACTCAATGATGCACACATCCGGTGCCTCGTTCGTGTCGTCGACAGGGACGCGTGCGACGCGCTCAATCCAGTCCTGGATCGCGTCCGTCAGGTGGGGGACGACCTGCACGGTACGTCCAAGGTAGTCGCCGCGACGCTCACGCTCAATGACATGCTGGTAAATCTTTCCCGTCGTGATGTTGTTCTCGCGCGTCAGCGTGATGTTGAGGTAGCGCTCGTAGTTTCCAAGATCGAGATCGACCTCACCGCCATCGTCCAAAACGAAGACTTCACCGTGCCTTGGGAGAATGGTCAGCTCGACTCTTGTCTGCCTTACAACAAGAGTTCAACTTACTCGGTGGGTGCCATGGTTCCGGCATCGACGTTCATGTAAGGATCGATCTTTATGCTCGTAACCTTGAGCCCAATGGTCTTGAGCAACAACCCGGTGGAAGAGGCTGCACCAAGCGCAATCAGCCTGCCATTCCCTCACACCACAGCCGCAAACGCGCAATAGAACTCACCAATGACGCCCTTTCCAATCCCGGAGATGACTCCTATAAACTACGTCAGCAAAATTCTCGTTCTCAAAGTCTTCATGCCGTGCAATGGCCCCTCCCCCATGGTGCTCTTGTGACTCCACCAACACATTTAAAGCCACAACAGTGAATAAAAAGGTATTATCACATACCTCCAGATACCAAAACATACTTCATCGTTCTGGCAGTTATTAATTTCGTAGTAATGCCCTTTCCCAGCTCCTGGCTGAGGGGGGAAGGAGAGAAGGGAAGAGAGAAGGCCTCACCCGCTTCTCAGATATTTTGTTTTCTGGTGGGGCGCGACTCAAGGCAGCCACTAATCCCTTATCGGACGAACAAGGCTGAATTTCAGCCTGCACATAGATCATGTGATTTATGCAAGGGGCCCGCTTATTGTTGACATTTGCACAAAAAAGAGCTTGAGATTCCGATCGGAGCGGAGAGAGTAGGAATTTCTCTTATCGGCGTTTTTGAAATTCACTTATCGCACACATAACCACCACCAAAAGTCCAAGCTTCGCCTACTCCCCCACCAAACCCCTCCATTCCTCCACAACAACAACCACCCCATTGTCCATTCGAAATCAACACAGAATGGCTGACAACGAAGCAGGCCTCAAGGCCCAGATTGCTGAGATGCAGCAGAAACTCGACCAGCTGAAGACCACGGCTACGTCGTCCAGCTATGACGCCTACCAGACCTCGTTGACTGGGCGCTACTGTAGCCCGGAAATGTCCAAACTCTTCAGCCAACGTTCCCGTCACTCGACCTGGCGCAAGCTTTGGCTGTACCTTGCCGAGAGCGAGCATGAGATCGGCATCGAGACCATCACGCCGGAGGCCCTGGACCAGATGAGGGCTCACCTCGAATTGACCGACGCTGACTTTGAGGTCGCTCGGGTGGAGGAGAAGAAGCGTCGTCACGATGTCATGGCCCATGTCCATGCCTTTGGGGCTGTTGCACCGGCAGCAGCTGGCATCATTCATTACGGAGTAAGTATTTGTGACCTCATACCTGCACCTTTGTCATTGTGGAACATGGCGTTTTATTCATCCGTTACTGTTCCCAAAGAGATACTTTGCTGACTCTCATTTACAACAGGCAACAAGCTGCTACGTCACTGATAACACGGAGCTGATGCTCATGAGAGACGGTATTGACCTTCTTCTCCCGAAACTGGCAAAGGTTATTTGGAACTTGGCCCAGTTCGCCATGCAGTGGAAGGCAGAGCCAACTCTGGCTTATACTCATCTCCAGCCCGGTCCGTATACATAATGAAACCTTTCAAGATTTTCCTTGGGATATTTGCTGACACCTATTCCCAATAGCCCAGCTGATCACTGTTGGAAAGCGTGCTGCACAGTGGGCACAGGACCTCATGTTTGACCTGGAGAATATCGAGCATGTTCGAAATGAACTAAAGTTCAGAGGTACGTCCATCAAGTTCACCTCCCAGGGTTACATATATTCCTGGGGGAGATTAAAAACATGAATCTTCTCGAACAATATCTGACAATGGTCTTCATCAGGTGCTCAGGGAACTACTGGCACTCAGGCATCCTTCATGGAAATCTTTGGCGACGACACCGCCAAGTGCGACAAGCTTAACGAGCTGCTCTGCAAGAAGACTGGCTTCTCCGAGTGCTACGATGTCTCAACTCAGACATATACGCGCAAGGTTGACCTGATCGTTGCCAATGCCATTGCCGGTCTCGGATCCACTGCCCAGAAGATCGCTGGTGATATTCGCCATCTGGCAACATTCAAGGAGATTGAGGAGCCGTTTGAGAAGGACCAAAGTAAGAAACTTCCAAGAATGATAGAGGTCAGAGCTAACATTTATAGTTGGATCATCTGCCATGTCTTACAAGCGCAACCCGATGCGATCTGAGAGAATCTACAGTCTTGCTCGCGAGCTGATGTCGAAGCCGGCAAGCTTTGCCGCTACCCACTCGGATCAGTGGATGGAGCGCTCATTGGATGATTCCGCCATCCGCCGCATGGATATCCCAGAGACCTTCCTCCTTGCAGATGCAATCCTTATTGGCCTTGACAACGTATCCAATGGATTGGTCGTGTACCCCAACCGCGTCAACGCCCGTGTTCAGGAGGAGCTCCCGTTCATGATCACCGAGAGCATCATTATGAAACTGGTTGCGCTGGGAGAGTCGAGGCAGGAAGCTCATGAACAGATCCGTGTTCTGTCACACCAAGCTGGCCGCTCCGTTAAGAATGACGGCAAGCCAAATGACTTGGTCGCCAGGATCAAGGCCACCGAGTTCTTCAAGCCAATCTGGGCTGGACTCGACGACATGCTCAAGGCAGAGTTGTATACCGGCCGCAGCGTTGAGATTGTCGAGCGCTTCTGCGCGGAGGGAGGTGTTTTGGACAAGAAGATCAAGCCATACAAGGCATTCATCGAGAAGGCGACCACGGCCGAACTCAGTGTCTGATTTTCCTCGATACCCCTCACCCAGCTGCCTCAGCGGCTTTACAAGTGGTACGCTATCGGCCCGCCAAAGTTGAATCAGGAATCATGCCTATCCGCCAATCGCCGGGAAGAAGAGACGAGCAGTTCCCATTATTCATGCCTCTATTTTAGAATTGGCCATATTGTAGTAATTGGAAAAAATGCTACTATCCCCTTGAATTCTTTAGTTTTTACAACAAACAGTGAACTCCGGTTGTGACAACGGACTAGAAACAAACGAACTTATGTTTATCATCCGATAGTCGACACCGGACCAGGACGAGATGTCCCACCCACAAAACTCGCCCAGACCACGACCCATACACTTCTCTAGCCGTGAGAACCCCCCCCCCTCCTTCACAACACCGTATCCGACGGCATAGTGCCACGATATTTATATATATCTCTCTGGTTCGCCCACTCCCTCAACCTATCAATATCTGTACACTGATGCACCCCGCCCCACCCCGGATGCCCCGTATCCCCCTCCAGACTCGTGTCTGCATTACACAGTATGGCCTGGCGGATATAGTCAAAACAGTGCACAGAGTGGAACGCGACCTCGTTCGATGGCACCTTATCCGTGAAAGCAGTTTGGAAGGCCACCGCGAGGTATGACTGAACACCGTTAGCTGGCAGTCGTCGGGAGGGAGGAGTGGGCAGACCAGGCAGTGCAGCTGGTGGAATACGGAAAGCATGTATGCCGGCTCCGTGTGGGTGTTGTTGACGTTCATCTCATACCCTTTCCCTAGTCCATACTTTTCGGCATCCTCGATTTTGACATATCCCCTCCCATCTACCTTTTATTAGCCCAAACTCAACCTCCAAGCGTAAGGTTGAAACAGGAAAATAGACGCACCAGCGCTCAACTCAATCCAGTTATGCAGCGTCTCCAGCGCTGCCGACTCGTTCGCAAACATCCCATCGTGCAAGTACCGCTCGTTAGGCTGAAACGTTACCGTCGTTTTTGGCCCTGCATCTCGTCAGCCTGTACTGTCCCTATGAGTAGGAACACATACACGTCGGCACCGGCGATGGCTTCTTCCCATCCGCCTCCCCCCGCTGCCATCCTCGAAGAAGCAACGCTACAATCGCACCCGCCATTACAACTTCCGCCAGAATCCTCACCCACGCCGTCCACTTTCTCGTACTGGGCTCATCTTCTTCTACCTTCATCTTTAGTAGCACATCCTCGCTCGACTCTCCCGCCAGAAATGGGCGTTGCGCTTCCGCATCATGGGCGCGCTTATCTGCCATTGCTCGCTCTCGTTTCAATCCCAGCTCAGGCTCCTGCAGACGATAATTTACAGCTCAAGACAACTAACTCCGGATCTTGACTGATCAATCCATCGATGATGCACGAATGCTCATCGCAACGTGTCGTCGAAGCCCATCATCTAGCCAAAATGCTGGTCCGCAACTACCGGGTAATCGACCCGGCTTTAGCCTGTATATAGCCAACCCCTCCGGCACCTCAATTAATAGCAGCGCGGCGCATGCGGCATGGCAGTTTTAGGATAAGTGCCTAAATCGATCGATGCTTAGGTGTGCGTGTGATATATGGGGTGCCGGTGCGGGCGGTAGATCATGCGTTTTAAGTTTGACTGGTGGGTCTCGCGCGCGTTGAAGAACGGGTGGCCGCGGGGATTCGAGGACGACGTGGAGGCATGATTCTTTTTAGCGGCCTATACTACCTATGGTGACGACGAGCGTTGCGCTGACAAGATGGGTGTTGGCGCATTCATGGCGTCTGGTGGTGGTTATGGTAGAGGGAGGAGTATTATGATAGTCATGGCCTTAGAGATGATTCATTTGAGGATATCTCGTCAAGGATTCTCAGTCTATATACACCATCTCCACCGCCTCCACTCCACTCTCTACCTGCGGCTATCTCTTTCAGCCTGCATGCGACATATCCCGATATAAATGCATGAACACACATCCCCCACCTCCTTCCTACTAGAACAGAAGACAGATGCCGTACCCTACTCCACTACCTCCTCCCCTCGTTTCTTTCTTAAACTGCGTATCCTTCCTTGCTCATCCCATCCAATTTGCCATGTGTAAAACACTTTATACCCACCCAACCCCCAACGCCTCCCAAAATAGAAATAAAAAAAACACACGGACAAAACAAACGATGCCTCTCCAGAGAGAATAAAAGTATGAGTAAGTCAAAACCCGGTTCTGTGCGTCCCTCCAAAAAAAAACCCCTGTTGTAGCCGCCCTGCCTCACTCTGAGTAGCATAGTAGCCGCGCATATTGAATAGAATCCCCCAAGATAATGACCACTTTCTCGCCAACAAAACCTCCCACCTCACCTCTTACTTCCCGCCCCTTCATCATCGCTCTCCCCGCCCCTCTCTCCAATCTTCTCAATCCCTTTCTTCACCGAGATCAAACAACCTTGCTCCTTCAGCCGTCGCGTCAACGCCGTACTCGCTTGCATTCCTGGGAAATCCTTCGCCGCAAACACCGTCACCACCCCACTCGTCACGCTGGCACTGTACGGCACTTTTGTTCCCATCTTCATCGTATTAGGATCCAACACCATCAACACGAACTTCAACCGATACTGCCCGGTGGTTCGACACGACAGATCCGGGAAGCAGAAGAAACACCCCTCGACCCCGCGTTCGTCCTTGCCCACAAATGGGCTGGCGACCAGCGTTCCCATCAGCCGACGCTGCTGATTGCGACGCTCCCCACCGCCTACGCTGCCGTCGCCTTCCATGGCCCCACTATCGATGTCGCGTGACGCGTCCCATAGCGAGCAGTGCACCACGTAGTACGGGTAGCGTAGGCGCCGGGCCATTTCATCAGAGGCCGACATGGCGGTGGTGGTGGGGGCGGGGTGATGCGCAGCTCGAGGATAGGAGGCGGGTCCACGACGCGGCGGTCTCGTTCGCCGAAACCACATGCACGCGCGGCGAGAGGTTGTTGCCGCATGTGCAGCGTGTACGTCGGTTGTGGTCTGGCATGTGTTAGTTTAAGCCATGAAATCGAGTGTAAAGGGGCACACGTACTTCGAACTATCCGGCCTAATCAGGTCGGCAATCCCAATTCCGCTCGAGTCCCGCAGCTTCTGTTCCTTCGGCTTCGGCAGAGTCCCTGTTGACGGTCTCTTCCGTAGATCTCGCGACTGCGGTGACGGTGAGCGGAGAAGCTGCACATGGTGGTTGTTTGGATCACTCTGATTGTTGATGTGGTTGTTAGGACGGCCCTGCGCGCTATACGGATCCTGCATCGGCCTCGGTGGTCCGAACGTTGGCGACGACTGTTGCGAGAGGGGTCGACTTTGCTGGTGTTGCGGCGGCGGCGGCGGCCTGCTCGTTGGCTCGCCGTTGTTACTACCAAGAAGTTTGCGGTACTCCTCTGCGGCATCGCGGCGCTGTCCGATCTTGCGCACCTGCCTCGTCTCAGCGGTCTGTCGGCCAAAGTGATAGACCGAGCCAGTGCCTGGTTGGAAGGGGGTGAATTTCACCTGTTGCTCTTGCGGGTGCATGGGAGGCTGCCGATCTTGAGGCGGGTATGGGTGGTATGGGTGTTGGTTTTGTTGGTTCTGAAGCGATGGGAGGGTGACGATGGGGCTGGAGGGCGGGTATCTGATGTTATTCGGCATGGGGCGGTCGGAAGAGTATTCGAGGGGTGGGAGTGTAAAGCGGTCCGAGTATGACCGCGGGTCGTCGCGAGGGCCGTCCATTGAGGTGGCGGAAGGGGGACGAGATGAGTATTGGCGGTCCATGATGTGTAGATGTCGCCGCAAAAGGCGTGTAGACGATATTTAGAGTGGCACAGCACCTGCGAGTTAATGTCAGTATTTAGCGCCCGTATACACACAATCTCTCTCTGCACTGCCTGTCAACAACAGTGTTGGCGACGTCGCCCTGTTCAGAAATCAAAAACAGAGAGACAGAAAATCAGGGTTGGCCAGTATGTCTTATATGGTCCCTGGGAACCCTTCACTCAACGTCACTCACCCCAACCAACAACCAACCAACTCGCAGCCGCAACAGCAATACACCCACAAGATCGCTCACCTCCAAGAACAAGCGCGCCTCAAGCCAGAAATCGAAGCTACCAGAACCAGAAAAAAGCGGCCAGGCTCACCAGGTAGGAGGCAGAGCCTCGTCGCCACTTGCGCGTGGGGGTTCGCAACGGTGGGAATCGCAGGTATCGCCTAATCGCAATCGCAAGAATCCTGTAAGGGCTGGGAGGAGAGATCGAGAGCGCAAGCTCAGTCGTCGCGGAGCATAGGTATCGGTGTCGTCGTCTTCGTCGTCGCTGTCAGTTCTTCTTCAATCGTCAAGTCGAGTAGAGGTCAGGGGTCAATCGGTCGCGCAGCTTGCGGCGGAGATGCATGCATCATCCGTTCCAGCTTCTCGAACTCCTGCGCAGTCTCCTTTATTTCCTTAAGCTGGTCGATCTGTCGCCGAACCGATGCTGGGGAGTGGGCGGGTAGCAAGCAGGCGGGCAGCCACGGTATATGATCCAAGGAGGAACAGAACCAGGAACAGAGAGAGAAAAGTTGCACGGTTCAGAGGGAGGGAAATGTCGGACGGACTGACTGGCGGGTTTTGGGAAGATGGGGCGCGCCACGCCACACGGACGGCTGCTACTTCTGGGTGGGTGGGTGTTCCGTCCCAGTGAGGGATAGGGAGGATGGGGGGGGTAGGGGGGGGGAGGGGGGGAGGGGAGGAGCTCGCGTACCGTACCGCCGCTACCGTGCCGCAGGGTACGCGCATGAGTTAGCGTATTGCAGGTTGTGGACCTGTGGACCCGGTCGCTGACGGCGCGAGGTGGGATAAACAATACAGGCCAGACAGGATACTTTTGGGGCTGGCTCAGCGTGGCAGAAGGGCGAGGTATCGGAGGGTGCCGTGGTTGTGTCGGTGCCATGTTGGAAGGATTGCAGAACGCCGTATAGTGTAAGACAGTCTGGCGGGTCGCACAGCTTCCGGGGCCTAGATGGTTGAGAAGGTTGGGCTATGGAGTTGGCAGCTAGGGGCCTTGATTGTGGCAGCTGGCACCCGCCATGACTCGAGTTGGTGGTGACAGTGGATTTGTGATGGAGAAGGGGGATGGGGAAGCAGAGAAGAGAGACAACGCGCTGGGGGAACAGGGGTTCAGAAGAGAAAACAGGGTGCAGGGTGCGGAACATGGTTGGTACAGGACAGTATCTATGTACAGGACTAACTTCAGGACTACTCTAGGACTCGTTTGGGGTTAAGGAACGGTACCCTAACCTAAGAGTAGTATGGGAGTAGTCTGGGATAGTCTAGGAGGAGTTGATACAGAAACAGAAGATCGGAGCCAAGTGGAGTCGCCGCCACAGCGAGCGCCATTTCTTTGCAGCGGTCAGTGGTCGCGGTCAGTGGTCGCCATGGGGGACATTGAGCACATTAAGCACGTTGAGGATACTATCGATGGCCCGATGGCAGTATAGACGGACTGGCAACCGGCTAAGAAGCAGCGAATACATCGATCCATCAATGGCCTGCACCATACGGGTTAGCCATGGAGTGCTTTTCATGGGTCAGCACAGTATTGTGCATCGGAGCGCATTCCCTAACATGCCCTGAGCCAGTACAAGCAGCCAACACAGCACACCGGACAGTGGGTAAAGCACAGAACACAGGGAGACGAACAAAAACGCCGCCGCCGCCGCTAAGCAAACCCGGCCAAGGATGCCCGCTCCACTAGGAGACCTATCCATAGGTATGTACAGTCAAGTACTTGTACGCCGATCAACCATGGGGGGTAACATAGTTCCCGCCCGCCACGTCCGTGTCGGCGCCCGCCAGTCGCGGGCGCCGCCGTAAGCGCGATAAAGGGAGATTGTCGGTACTATCCAGTTGTCCGGCGAGGGGGCCCTTGTCTAGCATCTGATATAATCGGATAGCGCTGATGTGGGCGTGGGCGTGGGTGATGGTGGAGAGAGAGCGAGATACTGGCAACACGACAATTCAATTCAGTACCACAGCACACCCACACAGTCGCATCCGCATACATACTATAGCACTATACCGATAGTGTCCCCAGCACCAACAGCCAACCAACCAACCACACAGCCATGCACCGCCCACCCCTTCCCCCCCTTCGCTCCCTCGTTCGCCGCTTTGCATCCTTTTCCCTGCCCCTTCCCTGCCTCTTCCTCCGTCCCAGAGATGCGTACAGCGCTCTAGCTAGGAACAGCGGAGATGGCGCAGGCAGGACTGCATCACAAATGAAAGGCAGTAGATGGACGCACAGTCCCTCGGCGATGCACCTTCACACCCCCCCGACCCGACAGATTGGATCCGCATAGTGGAACGGAGTACAGTACGTACGATGCATCACCCTACGGTGCATCTAACCGCTGTTGGCCGCGGACGGGGTGGCCGAGAAGGTATGCATACAGAGAACGAGAACTGTGGTGGTGAGACTCTGTGGGTGGGTTTGTGGCTGGCTGGTGCGTCGATGGGGGACGGAGTGGGAGAGGGAAACGGAAACGGAAACGGAAACGGAAAGGGAAGGGGCGAGGGAAGGAGAAAGGGGAACAGCGACTCGCATGGCGGGGAATGAGCGAAGGGGTGAAGGTGAAAGTGACGCGGAAGGCAGCGACGATGGAGATTGAGGCACTTCAAAGGAAGGCCGGAGAGGGTACTCGAGTACTATACTATATCGACATACTCCATCTCCAGCGTGCTTTCCTTGCCGCCTCATCGCCCTCGTCACCTTCGTCGCCGTCATGTACTCTACTTCCTACTTTTGCCTATGCAAGTGCGGACAGTAGAGTGCATCAGGCCCATCCCACCACACCGCCACACACACACCACACACACAAATACACACCACACCTACACCTGGTACGTGGGTCAATGTCTTGGTCTTGTGTGTCCAAAATGCTGCATCAAAAATACTGCATACGACCTTGACCTTGCCCACCCGCCGTCGCTCCTGCACACTTCTCGTGTCCTATCGTGTTCTCTCCTATCGTGCCCTGTCGTGTCTTGTCGTCTCCCGTCCATGTGTGCTCTCTTGTGCCCCCCCATCCAGTCTCATCCACTCCTATCCGCTCCCCATCCTCCATCTTCCTCAATATCCCCTCCTCCTTCAGAACTCGGTATTGTTGCTGCACCCCATACGTTTCACGCCACCATCCTCCTTTCTCCCCTCGCCGTCCGTTTCACACCCACTCTTCCTTTCCTCCTTTCCTACCCCTGCTCTCGCACCACCCACGTTGCTGGAACACCGATGTCATACAGGTGGTACTTATTATAGTACTTACACGACTTACACTACTTACACTCACTACTTGTCCTCTCCACACGGGACGGATACGCCACCCACCCGCTCACCGAATAGTGCAATGCACACCGCGTCCAACCGTGCACACGCAGGCACGCACAACTCATCCCGCACCACCAGCCGTGCCCATACCCGAGAAGTTGGGCAAGAGAGCGTTGTGACAATATGGAGCCTGCCATACTATACTCGAAGGGTGGGGGTTATGAGCCGCCGCGGGTGCGGGTGGAGAGGACCTCTTGGCGGTAGGTTGCAGGAACAAAGTGTTCATGGGAATGCTATGGTCAAGGGACAAAGAAGTGAGATGTGCTGGAGAGGGGTACGACGGAGATTACGGGAGAGGTCTTGTACGACTCGAGCAAGCTGTGGGTGGGCTGGCTGAGAGAACGCACATCTGCCGCGGTGGTGATGAACACTCACATTTCGACTGATTCGGTGGCGTGCTGATCGGTGACGGCTCGGTGACGGCTCCTCGATGACTTACAGATGACGAGACGAGTACGAGTATTCGCATCCGGGTTCAAACAACTTGGGCGATATGTGGCGTGCCGATCGGTGAACGCTCCCGTCTACCCACAGCGGGCGAGACGAGCACTCACATCTCGAGCCATGAGCGGCGTGCCTGGACCATCTCGGCCCCAACGTGTGACGGCACGATACAACGTCAACTGTCCTCCTACCTCCCCAAACCATGGCGCCCCATAAACCACGAACAAACCATCACAGCAACCCCCGTCTTTCCTCCCCTATCTCCCCACCACGCCGCCGGGCATCACCCCCTCGCCCAGTAACTGACACATCACACCCTCCCCTCCTCTTTCCCTTAAACCATACACCCAGCACCCCATCCCACTCCCATCTCATCCTCCCCAGATCCGAAACTCTTTCTCCCGCTCCAGTGCGATCGCGCTCGCGCCACCATGCACCGCCAGCACAGCTCCTCTCGATCAAAACCCTTCCCCTCGGGCTACCACCCTTTAAATCTCACGCCCTACTCGCCGAATAGCAGCCGCTATCTAACCCAGCTAAGTGGCTGATGTCTACAGTACCACATTATCTCGCCCGCAGACGTGCGCAAGCCAAGATACTGTAAGAAGACAAGACAGACAGGAACGACGGCTCGGGTCGTCGGTTACCGCATCCCCCAACGCATCTCCCTCTCACCCACAGTAGCTTACCCGAAAACCACGCACACTCGCGAATACCGTCCCCGTTCTTCCCCTCTCCTTCCCCAGACCTATCGTTGCTACCAAACCGCGGAAAAGGTTCAGTATCCCCGGTCTTCTCATCCCCGGTCTGTCTTCCACGCATCCCCGACCATGTCCATCCTACACGACAGGCTTCCTCACCATGGTACCGACGGCCCAATTGCGGCTAAGTTGCACCTCTTGATCCGCATTCCCCACTCTATACTGTTGCGGTGGGTGCTGGCAACGAACTCACGCACATACTCCCATGAACCAGCACATCCTTGGCGGAATGTGCTGGCCAGCCCGTGTCTGGATGGCTGGTTGGGGTGGTGGACATAGCAAAGTATACACTCGATAACTTGGTCGAGAGATGAACGGGGCTGGTGGACGCGGCGGATTGGTGTGGTTTCAGAAATGCCCTGTCTGGGTGCCGGTCGGCCCGATGCAGGCGTCGCGCAGTGGACAAGCTACTCTTCGGAGATGGCACTCTACACGAGTAACGAGGTCCAGGGGCCGGGTTGGGGGATGTATGGGGGGGTGGACACACTTGCACCACCACCATCCGCTTGTGGGACAGTTTGCGAAGTACGCGTGGTGTATGGAGTCGTTATGGCATACAGTGGATATGGCGTGTGAGACGCCCCGTCTAGCAACATGTTGGACTGCCATGCATCAGTGTGGTATGTATTCTCCATTGACCAGGAACAAGGCCGAGCGGGAAATGCCGTTATATTTATACGCTTTAATCTCATACAAACCGCGAAGACATATATTTGTACGTACAGGAACGAGCAAGTCACGGTAAGCAAGGGGTGGGGGTGCGGCATTCCCGCTCCCGCTGCGGACCGAGGCCCGGGCTGCAAGGGAGGTTACTATATGTGCCTTATCTCGGTGGATTTGCGAGCCACCCCAGGCCAACTGCCGAGATCGTTTTGTTGGCTTTGAGGGTTGGGCGTGATGGGGAGAGCTGCTGTGGGGGCGTAGCTGGGGGATGCGTCATGACAAGGGATGTGACGGCTGGGTGGGCGCAGACGCCCATAAAGCTGGAAGTTGGGCGAGTCAGGCCATGTCAGAGGATCGAGACTGGGATTGGACGACGTTGGAGGTGGGTATGTGATGAGAAGGGAATCAGAGGGCCAAGTCTAGGATTCCACAATCTTCGAGACAGGTCTTGAGAGAATAATCGAATTCACAGCCGTGACCTCCCTATGTGTCAAAACCTGCGTTCATCCTATGATTGAGCAACGATAGATGCCAGCCCTCCCTATTAAGCTAATATACACATACATCTGACCACAGCATCCTAACTCCCCCAGATGACCCAAATTCACTCCCCCCTTCCCCTCTTCCTCCTCCCCCCCTCCTCCCCACCACCAGACCCAGATCCAACACCCCTCTTCCTTCCACCACCACCTCCCAGCCCAGCCATCCGCTGTGCCTCCCGAACAAGCCTCTCCCGATCCCTCGCCTCCCTCTCAGCTGTATGCGGATCCTTCGCAGCAGGAGCGACGTGGTTCTCTTTCCCAGACATTGCGCGAGGCCCCATCGGTGGACGAAACCCATCTTCCCCAGCGGCATCCCCGTTCTGCGCCGGGGGCGAATGTTGGCGGCGGCGGCGAGAGCGTGAACGCGAGCGGTGCTTGTGTGATGAGGATTTGTGGCCGTGGTCACGGTCGCGGTTGTGGTCTCTATCCCTCTCGCGGTCTCGCTCACGGTCTCTACCCTTCTCGCGTCCCCCATCTCGATTCCTCTCCCTCTCTCTATCCCGATCGCCACGCTCCCTATTGTAGTCCCGATCGCGGTCTCGGTCACGCCCGCCGTCACGGTCGCTATCCCTCTCTCGCCTCCGTCTCTCCCTGCGCTCGCGCCTGGCCTCTGCCTCCGCTTCGTCTTCAAGGACATCCTCTCCGGCGTCCCCAGCACCCTCGCCCTCTTCGCGCCGTCTCTCTCTACGCCGCCTCTCTCGCCTCCGCTCTCTGCTGCCATCAGAAGTAGACTCGTCTCTCCGACGACGGTGTCGTTCTCTCCTCTCACGTTTCGGCGACCTCGAGCGGGACCTTGACTTCGAAGCGTTACGCGGCTGGACTCCCTCTCCTCCCTCGGCTCCCTCACCATCCCACTCCACACGGCCATCCATCTCCGTCTCCGGCACCGCAGAAGATCCGCTCTCCCGCCTCGACTCACCAAACGGCGCTCTCCCACGCAGGTGCAGGATACTCGTGTTCGGCAGCCCCTCGCGCATGGCCTTCGGCCCTGTGGGCGCATTAATCGGCACATCCGCCAACGGCGGCGGCGCTTGAGTCGCGTACGCGCTACTTCGGGCTACATACGCGCCTCCATGGCCATGGCTCATAAACTGCGCCTGCTCGATCTCTTCCAGAGTCTGGATCGGCTTTGGGCCAGTGTCCAGGACGTCAGAGGGGGTGGTTAGGGGGTTAGTGGCAACCTGTGCGTCGCCTTCGGCAGTCATGCCGTTTGTCTCCGCATTGTCTGTGGCAGTTACTTCAGTTTCTGCCAGGGCGGACGGCGTACGGATTTCACGGCCAAACTCGTCAACATTAGATGCGGGCTCAGTACTCTGTTGCTCCTTGGGTCCTTGGGGCGCAGCGGATTCACTCACGTGGCCCGCAACGCTATTTTGGTAGTTGCCGTGTTGTGCGTACTCACCATGTCCGTACCCGCCCCCGCGGCCGTAGCCACCACGCCCTCTGCCTCTCCCACGGCCAGCAAAGCCGCCGCCGCCGTGGTGGCCATACTCATTGTACTGGTTGCGGCCGTAGCCACCTTGGCTATAGCCAGCACCGGCACCATGGTGTTGTTGGAAGGGGTATCCAGGCTTATGAGGGGCGCCATAGTCATTGTGGCCCATTCCCGCAGAAAGCGCAGCATTTGGATTGAAATTATTTTGTCCCATATTCCACTGTTGTCCGCCCCATCCACCACCACCTCCAAAGCCTTGTCCTGCCACGCCTTCGAATCCTCCCATGCCTCCCATTCCCATATTCATGCCGTTCATACCCATACCCCCGAATCCTCCATTCATAAACATGTTCTGCATCGCCATTGGATCCATCGACATTCCAGGCATTCCTGGGATTGTTAGCTAGTTACTTTTGTATCGCGAGGAATATGCATACCCATCATTGGAAATCCGCCAAACGCATTGGCTCCCATTCCATTCTGCATAGCCATCGCCATTTGCATCTGCATTTGGTTCATGTCGCCGGTCATGTTTGGGAAACCGCCCATCGCCGCGTTAAATCCACCTGTCATGCCAGGCATCCCCGCCCCTGCAGCGTCACCATTGGCGTCCTTTTCCCCTTCGTGCGTGGCCTCGTTCGCGTCGGTCGCGACCTCTCCAGCAGTTGTATCTTCTCCTGTATGTTCTTGGCCGGGCGCGATTTCCTGGGAACAGTTAGAGGGTGCGGACGAAGCAGATTCAGTCATATTACCTCAATTGATTGTTGTAGGATATCTTTCTGGTCTTCATTCACAGCTTCGCCATTCGTAACAGGTGTTCCATCAGCAGTCCCGTCTTGTTCAGACACCGGCGCCTGGTCCGTTATAGGTAGTGATTCCTCGGCCGTATCTTCAGCCGGAGCCTCTGAAATTGGCTCCTCGGGCGCTGTGACTGGAGCTGGAGCATCTTCGACTGGTGTGATTGGAGGTGTATCCTTGATTGCTTTTGCTTGCAGCGCGACTCTCTTCTTTTCTTCCGTCCTTAAGAACACCTTAATTGTAGTTCGGAGTGATTTGTGAGGTTTGCAGTCCTCTGCAGCTACTGGCGTATGTTCGCAGACCGGGCAAGACGATGGGAGGGAGGATTGGCCTAGAATAGCCTGTTAGTACTTTGTTTATCTCACGGAGGTTTCTGGGTACTTACAATCCTCGCAGATTGCTTGCTCGCAACATGGCAGGCGAAATGCATTCATTGCCAGTTTGCTGCATATTGCGCAACGCAGTTTGATGGGAATATCATCTTGAGAGAGCGAGCTGATACAGTTAGAATTGAACCGTCGTGGTGGTAAAAGACGCTTCCTACCTGATAAGCTCAGCCTGGGTGAACACCGTCGCGGCCATCTTGCCAAAGGAGGCCGTTCTCTGTCGTGTGCGTGTTTGGACTTTTCGAATCAGGTCATAGCTTTGACGCAGTTGGCCAAAGGTAGATATCAACGATGGGGTAGACGATTGCCAACGTCCATCTCTAGAACATATCCTGTGGTAGGTGAATGCCTCATTACCTTCAGATTCACAGCTGCAACAACAGGTCGGGTTTTACACGCGGCTGGCACGTGACTATGTCATATTTACGCTAGGTCTAATTCGGAAGTTTGTACCAAAGAAGAATACGGACTACCCATATTCAGGTTCAAAATACAGAACATGGCAAGTTTAGAAAGTGTTAACAAATCTTATTTAGATCTCTATATTATCTCTATATTTTAGGTTGGTTGAAAATAATCGCAAGATTTCTTCCCCCTCTCTTGTTAGACAGACCCTTACAAATGCAGCAATGACATAACCTATCAGAACCAGGGTCATATGAAAGCAGCAATCAACCCCCGACAACCCTGTCTTAATGTCTATTATCTCAGCTTTCTCTCTCGATTTCTGTTCTGCATTCTACGTTGAATAGAAGTTCTTACAATGAATCTACGAATACTACTTGTTTAGATCATGATACTGGGACCAATCACTATTGTGGATTGCTTCGTCTTTGTATTCCTACTTTTTCCTCAACAACTACTACACAATGGACTCTTCGACCTAATTACGTGCGGATTGCGAACTCTTCCATTTCTATGTACACTCACTCTCCCAGCTGCCCAAGACAAACGGCTAACCTACGGATAGTCATCAAGCTTCCCATCTCTATCGTCAATGATCGATATCTCCTCGGTCGTTTCACTACCAAACCCTTCGCCCGCAGAGCCACCCTCTTCGAGGATGCTGTCGTTCGCTGCGTCCACTATGGATTTACTAATATCAAACCGCCAATAGCCCGCATCTTCTTCGTTAAGGGCGTTTCATGGCCGTTTCTCAGGTATCGCATGCTCAGACATGGATATCTCTTCCTCCCAGTGCATTTGGAGGATATTGAACAGGTATGCTAGTCTTCAGTTTGGTGTGATCATTATTAATGTGATACAGGAAAGTTTGAAAGGTGTATGGATGATTGATGAGCCTTCTCTAAAGCCAGACATTGTGTTTTATTTTGCGCATGGTAGGTGCCTCACATGATATATCTCGTTGATAGCTCCCATCCACCTGCAGCATCTTTAATAATAATTGTGAACAGGTGGCGGATTTAGCATGGGCTCCGCTTACTTCTATCTCGAGTTCCTCCTTGTTACCCTCGAGCTGCTCCGCTCCAAATTCTCCAATCCCGCTATCTTCGCGTTGGACTACAGTCTCGCCCCTGAAAGCTCTTTTCCCTGCCAAGTTGAGCAAGCACTCGCTGGGTACAACTATCTCATCGCCACAAAGAAGGTTCCTCCTTCTCGCATTTGCATCGCCGGGGATTCAGCAGGCGGAACAATAATGCTCAGCCTTCTCCTCCGCCTCGCTCGTCCCAACGTAAATGGCCGAGTCTCCGGGGAGTTAAATGGGAATGCCAAATCGGTCCGCGCTGGGAGCAACAAACCCGGGATGGCTTGTCTCATCTCGCCATGGGCTACACTGGTGTCCCCAGCCCACTGCGACACCGAAAGCGACTACCTTGATACCTTTCGGCTGCATGTTTTCGCACACGGTTACGTAGGAAGGAAAGGCTCTGTCTACGATCCGGTCGCCAGCCCAGGCAGTTGCAAAGATGTAGACTGGTGGCGGCAAGCTGCTCCTCTGAGGGGGTTTGCCATTTCGTATGGCAGTGAGGAGGTGTTGGCGTCCGATATTCGCGACCTAGTGGAGTTATTGCACAGTTCTGGTGTGAGGGTTGTGGCAGATGAAGATGAAGGTGGAGTGCATGCGTGGCCTGTGGCAGGGCTCTTTTTAGGGAGCACGAAAGAATCGAGGATAAGGGGGGTCAGGAGAATGGTAGATCGAATCGCGGGGTTGATGGTGGAGGTATAGCTTGAAAAAGCGTTTACCACGGCGTCAATTCATATTTCACACACATATGTCCCATATTTTACCACTGCACCGGGTAGTCTTTCCAAATTATATAACTTAGCGTTTACGAGCATTTAAAGTGGACACAAAAATAAAACGCAATACTTAGTTTAATAAATAAAATAATTATTTTGGTATTTCTATAAAACACATTCCATAGATTCTTATAAAAGAACCTTCCACGACAGAAAACGAAGAATAAATAGAACAAATTCTTCGTTTCGGTATCAGTAAACTCCTTAACCAAACGCCATCTCCCATAAACCCTCACGGGCTCTTCCTTTGCCTCGCTCTCCGTCTCGACATCTCGACCAGAGTCATTACAGTCAACAGCACAACCGTCTGCCACCTCTCCCACTCATCCTCGCCCTCCGAATTCAGAATCCGCACCCCCAACCGCGCCCTCACCGTCCACCGTATCAATGCTCCCCTAGTATACCTCGCCAGCACCATCCCCTCCCGTCCCTTCTCCACCAGCTCCATATCGGCCTGGTCATCAAGCATCAGCGGCGACGACGTACGCCGCCACTCGTATTTCCGGCGCTCGCCATCTGCCCACATCCATTCAAACGCATACGTCCCATGCGTCCAGGAGCTTGTGCGTCGCAGCTCTTCCCACGCCATGCCCTCCATGCCCTCGAGGGCCGTGCTGGCACCTGTGCGCACACCGAACTGGTTGGTTCCTTTGAAGGTGGAGATGTTGGCTGCTCCAATGGGGGGGGTGGTGCGCGGGCCAGCATGCAGGACGACGGAGTGGGCACCGGCCGTGAAGGTGCTGTTGATGATTGTGTAGAGGGCTGGGCCGTCCTGGTTGGCGTGGAGGGTTATGTTCTGCATATCCAGGTTGTGGACAGAGTAGGTCTTGTAGTGGGGGTCTGTGGATTCGGGGGGGGGGACGTCAGAATCCGAAATAACGGAGGTGTCAGAGTATGCTGGGGGAGATGTGGAGGGCAGGTCAGTGCCTGTGCTGGAGTGCGTTTTTTGAGGGCCGTAATCTGATTCGACTGACGATGAGCCGCTGTGGGCTCTACGATGGCGTAGTTTGTGCAGTTCCATGGTGGCCATGGTGATTTATTGTGTAATTCAAGAAGCAAGGTAGTATAGCTGCTTCAGCTGTGTAAATAACAGGGGCACTCTGGTCGGTATCGATGGACCCATTGTAGATATATATACTGTTTTTGAGAACGGGGCCAACGTTTGTCACAGCCTCGCCGAGGGCGCTATTAAAATGCCAAGGATAATTTGGATCCATCAATTCGTATGCTGATTGGCCACAGTGTGTAGTAACTGGTAACCCTAAAGTCTATCGCAACTGGATGCGATTGGTCGTTCCGTTCAGGGATAGTCAGACGTCACATCAAATGGCTCAGCCTCGCAATATGGCAGCCCGGTACGCACCTGGTCACAACGATTGAAGAAGTTTCACATCAGAGGCGTTTTCGATGAGACTCTCTTTTGGCCTCACGCTTTGGAGACAACATCCTCGCCTCCGGAATGGGTTGATTTGAAGATTTATTATGTGCAGCTTGAGCGACACACTCCATCGGGATGGTGGTACTTCATGCCCAAAGGCAAGCCTAAGTTTGGCACACCTCCTCGCGATCCGGCGGAAGATCCAAATGATCTACCACTTCCATTCACCGATGACCCGACAGGTGGCGCAGATCCCTTTGATAAGAGGGTTGAGGACGCCTGGGATTGTAAAAAGGACTATGCTATGCCTGAGGAGGACTTTGTCACTCGCAATGTCCCTTATGAAGACAATATGCAGCCGCTTTTAGAGGGCTGGGCTAAGGCGCTGCTATGTATGCCTTCATTGCGGCAGGCGACGTTGGGTTTCTCAGTGGAGATCTTCGACAGCAGGTCTGCTGACGAAAATGATTTGTGCTTGGATGACTGGGAAGTCATCTACAAGGCGCCAGACAATCTCGGTTTGTCTCGTTGGGACAGTAATTTGGAACCCGAAGAGCGGCGAAATAGGCGTCTAACTTTTCACAATACTTATGGCTGGCGGCCAAACAAAGATATCATGGATATGTTGCAACGTGTTAGAGAGGATAACTATCCGGGAACTAAATCGGTGGTATTGGATGTTGATTCTTGGGGCGATATTTTAAGATAGGCATGTTGATGGGAACAAGAAACGATCGGTTTACACGCGGGCGACTCGGTGACCGAATAAATATATATTTGTCGATGGATAACGACCTTTCGAGCCCCGGATTATAAATTGAAAACCCACAACCAAACGTAAGTTCTATATCAACGCTTCGCCTTGTACAAGAATACACCCTAGTTCCACGCTGAGCCCGTTTACAGCATAGCCATCACACCAGCAACGCCAGCAACGAGTCCAACACCGGGAATGGCAAGCATGCTGGCAGCACCCTTAGCATTAGAACCAGTGCATTCTTTGTTGTATTCATCTGTCGCTGACGCGGGGATGGTGACCTCTGGACAGTAGTTCTTGAAGCAGCTGCAAGGTGTTAGAGTTTGGGGAAGAGAGGAGGCGGTGTGAAGGCACTTACTCGAGCTCGGTCTTGAGGACGCCGCATGCGCATGAAGCATCAGTGCACTTGTCTAGGGCATTGGTAAGGGGCTGGATGCAAGTTGACAGCGAACTTTGGGGGGAGATATCAGCATATATGACCATGATTGGCCTTTAGGGAAGTACGAACGTAACGTCTTTGCAACTAGAGAGATCGTCGGTTTGTGGGCGGGCGCACGCGAAGCCAATGGCACCAGCCACGAGGAAGAAGAGACTCGAACGCATCTTGATAGGGAGGTTTGATATGGTTTAGGTGGAAAATATAATAAAGCGTGAGGATGAGTAAGAGCAGAGAATGGCCAAGACAAGGCAAAACAGGGAGATAGTCAGGTTAAGTAGTATAGGTCTCCCCACAAAGTGGTTCTGCACATCAAGGAGTCAGGGTGAGGCTACTGGAACTAATGCGGCACAGCAGGCAGTCAGATCAGCCCTGAAATCAAATAGCCCTGGCAGGGGCGTTAACCCCGTTAGTGCTCACGCTTAGGCTTCTCTGTAGGGAGTAATGGGGCCTATAATATGCCACAGCCGTGCTCATTGGCGAAAGTTAAATGCGTCGGGCCAGCCGGCGAGTGAGATAAGGTCAAATTTGAAAGGGGGAGCAAATACGAGCAGGGGTTGGTTGTCACAAAGGCCGGAATGCATTGCGCTAAAAACTCTAACTGGGCTTGATCTGCCTCGGATCCGTTCCTTCGCGTGTCTTCTGCTCTTTTACCCTTTTCGCTTGACTTGACGGCCCTCAGCCACTGTAGATCCAATAATCCTCCTGACATCTGACATGACAGCAAACAGATATTGTGCCCCTCAACGACGATGATTTTATTTATAGAATAACCCAGACTTTTACAGAACATATGACACTGACATGTATAACAGCTGCCTGGGCTGGCAGATATTGTATTAGAACCGACGATACAGGCCCACCTAAGTACCAAGACAATGAATGGCAGGTGCTTATATTCCGTTTCGGCAGGCACCAAGGGTCCGAAATGTGCAATTTCCCGCTAGACTGCTACAGCCTAACCAGGGTTTCGTTAACCTCTTTCAACTCACCGAGTGAGCCCCATTAAGCCCCATATATTTTCCAACTTGTTCCAGGGAATTACCAACTCAGTTGGTTGGCTCCTTTTTCGCTGCTCGTATAGCTGATATACATGATTGGCTGGTACGGGGTTCCCACATCGTCCAAAGGTGGAAATCGATAAAAGAGATTTGACACCTCGCGTATATTTGCTACTTAGGACTCATGTTTGTGACGTGTCTAGCGACGGGAGGCATTTGATCAAAGGCTTGTTTATAGGTGGGTAGGCAATTACCGAAGGCGCTGGCGGTATAAAGCTGCGAGTGGCGCAAGGGGCGTCGCTAGAATGCTAATGGCGCTGTCAGCCGGAGAGGGATGAGGCTGTGGAGCTGAAAGAGAGAAGGGGCTGAAAGGAGATCCAGTGATCACACCCAACTCATATTACTTATGGCCGTGGTGGAAATGGTGGGTTAGCTGAAATTCCACGACGGAAGTACCTTCTCTTTCTTGACGTGACGATCAACAGCTACCATCTGAGGCTGGGGGAGGCATGACGTTAACACGTGCATGTGTGCACCAAGTGCAAGTTTATAGACACAAACAGTCAAATAAATCAACCACTGGATATAATACATATTATACATTTGGTCCATGTCTAAGCAGGCCTCTTTCTATGCAGCTATATCACTTTGTTATAGGCGCCTGGTGTGACGCCAGCTTCTCCCATTCAACCGCGAGAAGTCTTGCTTGCTTTCCTTCCTCAGACGATCCGTGTAATCTTGCGGTCCTCTCATACAAGGCAGCAACCTCAACAACTGCATCCCTGATCCTAGATGCAGCAGCTTTGAGCAAATAGGTCTCTTTTAATGGGTCTTCGTCTGGCATCATGAAAGCCAGCTTATAATAACCTTCTGGGTTATCAAACTCAAGCGCTGCTTTCTTGAAGCTCATCCTCGCCTCCTCCTTCTTGCCATCTCGATACGAGAGATTTCCTTGCTGGACCAACGCGTTGCCAATCTCAGCATCGACGGAGCCGTCACGCGGAGTCTCTGCGACTTTCTGAAACATCTCGGCAGCTTCGGCGTGCTTCTTCTGGCGGTCCAGGATGCGGCCGTACATTACCATTGCCTCTGCATTTCCTTGATTGGCGTAGAATTTGAGCTTGGTCATGGGTATTAGCAGACCTGGGTGGTGAAGATTGTCCTGCAGCAAAGATCTGTTCATGACGGCGACGATGGAACTTAAATCGCCAAGCGTTGCGGCGCAGATCATCATATTTTCTCCCATCTTCCTTAGAGGGAGAGCAGGATTCTTATTCAGGATCCTGCTAACCATGGCCAAGGTAAGAGGATCTATTTTGTGTTCTGTGATGGTTAGATACGCCTCGATCACGGGACTGGCGGCTCACCTCTACAGAAACGGATCTCCCAGCCAGGTTCTGCCACCGCATTGCAATAAGAGCGTAAAAGCTCGATTGAATCCTCCGGTTCAATCTTTAAGGCGCCCGCCTTTTTGGCGAGTGTGAATTGAGCAATAGTAGCTTTTCGATCCCCGATTAGCGCCTCTATCCATCCTCGCCGTTGACTTTGGTGATCTGGTCGGCCTTGGGCGTTTAAAGATCTCGATTGCCGGCGAGTAGAGGGTGCTGCCTTTGGCACCTGAATTTTGCATGCATGAGTGCTCGAGAATGGTCGTATCGAGGGTTTAATACAGCGACTCAATGCGCCTCTGCTGTGCGCGCCGAGAAGAGCTACCATCGACTGCATTTTGAGTTGGCTGGAGCCAATGGGCCAAATGGCCCTTAAAATTGGCGCGGATAGTGTGTGGTGTTTGCAGAGGTCTTTCGCATGTAAGAGAAATCCGAAATAATTGATATAATATCAAGGGGCGTTCATACTCTTCGATTATGAAATACAGAATGCCTCAAGATGCGGTGGTTGCTCACGTGCAAAATAAACTCGTGGTCCGTGCACGATACCAAATTCTCTACGGTAGCCAAGAACTTTATCGCGGGACTTTCTCAAAAAAAGTTGAAACGCCATCCTGCACCCTGCATGACGGCCCTCGCTCAAAACGAACTCTTCTAATGTTCTCACGAATCCTCAGCTCGGCGCGCAATATCGTCCCCTTCAACAAGCACGACGAAGCGGCCAAGAACGAGAAGAAATCACCCGGCGGGCGATCTCTGACGAAGCAAACGACCGAGAAGAAATCCGGTACCCCAAAATCAACAATGGTTACGACGAGGCAGCAAAGCGGTGCGAGTGCGACGTTAATAAACCCCGATGACAGCAATGCCAATGTGCCGAACGAGTTACTATCTGAGAGCGCGAAGAAGCGTAGGCGCACTGAGTTGAGCAAGAAAGCGGCGACAGAGGAAGAGACACCCACGAAACGACGAAAGCTACCTGTGCGGAATAAGGACGAAAATTCTCCAGGCGTAGCACAGAGCCACCTTGCCGTGGAAATACCACTCAAGGAGTTGTCCGAGGAACCTACTGCTACACCAACGGCAAAGTCAAAGAAGGCCACCCCGAAGTCAACACCAAAAGGAAAGCGGAATGCTAAGGCAGCGGATGCGGAGCCTGCAGAAGAGAGTGCCACTTCCACAGAACAGAAAGAGCTTGCGGAGAAGGATACCATTGCGACAGCCGTCGTCGACGCGCCCGTGGCAAAACCTAAGCATAAGAAGTTTGGCGACAACGACCCTGTCGAAGTTGTAGCAGCCCTAGAGCCAGAGCCAGAGAGGATACAAGAGGACGAGGATGAGAGCTCGGATGACGATGCCCCAGAGGAAGTTGGCACTGAAGCTGCGCAAAGCAAAGCTCTAGGAGCTGCACGCGAAGCTGCGAAGGCGGCAGAACAGTAAGCTACCCTTCCCCCAACTACGTCAAACTATAGCTAATCTTGTCGTTTCAGAAAAGAGGCAGCTGAGCGCCAGAAGCGCAAAGACCGCGATGCGCAGCTAAAAGCACAAGCTAAGGCCGCCAAGAAGCGGAAGCACGCGGAGGAGGAGCTGGATGAGTCTGCCACCATTGAAAACTCAAGCATAACCGTCGAGCCGGTAGGACGGGCATCAAAGCCCAGGTTCGACCGCACAACTCTGCCAGATCTGCTTCCGGAAGATTTCCTAGAGGACGCCAGCTCGGAGGATGAGGCTCCAGTGCAAGTTGAGAAGCCGCGAGTGTCGAAGAAGATCAAGTTCGCTTATGAGGAGAAGAAGCCGAAAGACAAGAAGTTGGGATCAACCACGTATCGCGTGGCGCAGGTGGAGAAGGCGGGGTTTGCACCGAAGGCATCTCGCAATACTTTGTCGGTGAAGGCGAGTCTTCAGGGGAGTCGCAAGGGGCAGGTTAGGAAGCCGGTTTCGAGTGGGTTTGTTGTAGCGAAAAGAGCAAGGGCTTGATGATTGCTTTGGGGGTCGTACACGTCTTGAATATACCAATGAAGATAAATTCTATGGACCACTGAGGATTTCTGGAAACTATTCGGCATGTGACTCGAGTAGTAAGTCTCAGGGGGGGAATCATGGCAAGTTTGCGTTCCCTGGAAGGGGTATCAGGAATAATCATGATGAGAGGCCCAGGGGCAGGGGACGGGTAATGCGTACCAATGTTATGGAATAGCAGGGCAGGAAACCTTCGATGTAACCTACGTCAAAGATGGCTAACGAAATGAAATTCTGACCGAGATACCATTTTCCAACGTCCCGTGTGTATTCTGTGCACAAGATGCCAGCACGCCTGTACTACGCCCCTTACTGTTCGGGTATGACACTCCTGTCTCCCAAAGTGTCCCTTCCCATCCGTTAAAACTCCGACATCCCCCCCTTTCTCATCGTCAAACCCGCCGTATCCCCTCATCCCCAATTATCACCACTACTCCCAAAATGATTACCGAAATCGCAACCTTCGAGCTTGCCTCCCCCGCCGACCTTTCAGACCCCTCATCAACAACGAGATCAACCATCTGCGCCTTCCTAACCGCCGTCCTAGCTACCGATGGCGGCGCACGCGCAGCTTACTTCGGCCAATCAGCTGAGAATCCGGATACGGTCATCTTGTTCATCGATTGGGACTCTACGGATGCACATCATCGGTTCCTAGCCTCTCCGTGAGTTCTCCCATTCTTATTCTTACCTCACACGTGCCCCCGAGCGGTTTACACAAAACTTAAAAAGAAACAGCACACACGACGACCTCGCCTCCCCCGTTTTAGCAATAATGAACCGCACCAGCCCGTCTCAAATCATCCACCTCCCACCCATCTCACACGCCCTCCTCGGCGAGCAGGCAGACATCAACGTCACAGAAGTGCTTTTCTACTATTTCCCTTCCTCCTTAACGGATGAGGATATCGCCGCCATCGATGTGAGAATGGACGTTCTGCGGCCTTCGCTCGAGAGCTCGGAGGCGAAGGGGGTATTTGAGGGGTGGGCGGAGGAGGAGGATGTTGTGTTTCAAGGTTTGAGAGGGGAGGAGAGGTGTAAGGTGTGGGTTCATGTTGTCGGGTGGGAGGATATGGCGGCGCATGGGAGGATGGTGGGGGGTGAGAAGTTTGAGGATAGTAGGGAGATGGTTATGGGGATGCATGATTTGAAGGGGATGGTGATGTTGCATACGGCGTTGGTGAAAGTGTAGGTTGTGATTCATGGGGACTTCTGGGTTATGAAGAGATACTCGAGTAGATTCCTCGGCAGAGGAAACCAAAAGCCTATGAAGGAAAACTGATATTTAAATTTCAATGATATGGTGTGGTGAAATACTGTTTTGGTCATCAAACAACAATGTAAATGTTACATCGTAGTGAAATGCTGCTGGTTTTTTTGTGTCTAGGTGAATATTGTCCTTCAATTCTATTTACACATGCGTTTATATAATATTATCACCCCTTTTTTTTTCTGGCAATATTTTAAATAAATTAGAGAATCATAAAGAACTCGACATTTGGCACACATTAAACTACCAAACAATATTTCACACAATTTTTTCATTGTATTTTAATATCTAATGACATGGGGGAGTCTGCTCACCTTACTGGTGAATATCTCACACCTGCATTTCCGTACAACGCCCCTATCTGTCTCATCAAGACTTGATTGATATCATACCTTGGTCCCCCCTCGTGCTGCAAACCTTAAAAAACACACCTCCTACCTCAGATACTTTTCCTGCCTTAAACGCAATATCAGCCTCTCTCCGCCAAGCGTGAACATCCTCGTCGACCCTCCGTCATCTCCAAACACGTACACCAGCAAAACCGGCCTGCCCCCCAAACCTTCAAGCTCTCCTCCTCCTTTCTTTTCGTTCCTCTCCCATACTGACGACCCCACAGACTAGAACGACGTCAACAGGAAAATAAGGCAAGAGAGCACACAATAAAAAGCCCTCCGAGAATAAAGGCTAGGCCGAAAGAAATAAAGCACCTCTACCCAGCCAACAAATCACTGTTCTTGCTAGCCATAAGATGTTAAGTGTGTGATAGTGTCTATTCGTCGAGCCGGCACAGCTCTAACACCAAAAAAAAGGCAATAGAGCTCACAAAAAACAGCAGACAGAATGAGGAAAGAAAAGCACCTACTGGACCTCCCAACCCCCATGTAGCCAACTCATCACTGTTCTCGCCAGACTCAAGATGCCAAGTGCGTGATAGTGTCTATCCGTCGAGGAGAAACAGCGCCAACCGATAAAAGAAGAGAAAGAAAAAGCTCATAAAAAAACCCCCCTGGCAAAAAAAAAAGGCAGACCGAAAAAAAGAAAGCACTTACAGCACCCACCTACCTCCACCGAGCCAACCCATCACTCCCCTTGCCAGGACCACAACTCGCTGTCCGCAACGAAATCTCATACCCAGCCACCCAGCCACCCAGCCACCCATCCACATATCCCCCCTTCCCACCCGACACTGCCGCTCACCTGCCGCCTTATACACACGCCTGCCGCCCTCAACCCGTCCCCATCCCGCCCCAACCCCGGCACTTCACCATGAGTGGCGTAGAACCAACCTCTAAAACACCAACCCCCCATACCCCCCAAACCCCAATCACACAAGCCACCCCCTATGCACCCCCCCTCCCCCTCACTGCCGACAGCTCACACCCCCCACCCCCAATTCAGCCGCCACATCCGCACCCCCCTCATCACCCCGCTCGGACACGCCATCCCATGACATGACGCCCGTCCGTGCGAGAGCCTGACGACTGACTCGCGGATCAGAACCCGCGGCCATCCATTGCTCGCTCTTTCTCTTTATTCGCCGCACCGCACAGCCACCTCCCTGACTACCATGCTGTAACTGCACCCCCTTCTCGACCCAGCGATGTGGCGGCGATGAGACATGGGCAGCGGGAATCATGATGATTGAAGCGCACTAGGACGGGGACTAGGACGGGTATGACGGGCTCCTTTGTGGCGTCGAGGAGAGGAGGGAGTGTGAGCGTTGGCGTTGGCGTTGGCTGCCCAGGCGCGCGCACGGTGTGTTCAGGTCAGGTCAGGTCAGGGCAGTGCGGCGGTGGTGTTGAAGAAGCCGTTATGTGATGCCGAGCGGTGCTTGGCGGATGGCACTTCACTTCACCACACAGACACAGCTCCATAACAGGTTTTGGCCCCCAACTCCCATCCCGATAACGAGACCGAAGATCGCCGTCCTTGACACCTAGGAGCGGGATACCGATCGACGCAGCCGCTGCATGTCTCGGACGAGGGAGGGAGTATGCCCGGTGAGTAATCCAACTGCATCAATCATCCCCCTCCGCTACTGTCAAGACCAACAAACCTCCCTCCCTCCCTCGCTCCCGTTCTTTCCAGAAGCGCTAGCCTGGCTCGGATCGACGTACCCGCCTCTCTGCCTGCTCCACCAGACCAGCTCCTGCATCCCACAGTACTCCCACAGTATAGGCAATATGCAATATGCACCTCGTCGCCCGTCGTCTCGCTCTCCCTTTCCATAGGCCCAATCCCTCACCGACCCCCCCCTTCCAAATCCAAAGTACACTCAACCGACTCTAATCTCCTCCCTCCCGTCATTCCAGAAGCTCCCCAATCCGGCACATGATCGGCGCTCCCGCTTTGGCGCATATGCACGCTCGCTCTCTCGCGCGCGCGCCGGCGCACGCACGCACGCACACCACACGCCGTCCGAGCGACGCCCATCCGCATCGCGACGCGTGCAGCAGTGGAATCTTCAGCGGCGGCGTCGCTCGTGCCTGTTGTGGTAGGTGGTTGCGACGAGCTGGCGGACTAGAGGAGTGCGGTGGCTTGGTGCTGGTCCGGGCGCTCGGTCCTCGCGGGCTTGTACATGGCGTCGGTCGGTGGGCTCGTATCTGTCCGTCTAGTTGGCATGGCGCTGCGTGTGTGATTGTATTGGGTATGGAGATGGTGGGAACAGGTGGGGGTAGGTAGGGTGCATGAAGGCGATCAACGTTACTTGGTACAGTTCGGATGTAGCGCGCTGTCTGTCGTGGGACGAAAACACCGTCGCCACGCCGCCTTCACGACATACGGTAGCGCCATAGCACCACCGCACCGACGCCGCCACGCCATGCCATGCCATTTGGACACCGCGACGGGATGGAGTCGCACCCGCCTACCACACCACACCGCTGACAGCCACGCGAGCGCATGCTCGGCAGCGCAAACCCCATACGGCGTGAGGTGAGGTATCATTCCTCATCTCCCATCCTCCCGTACCGTCGCCGCCACCCCCACCGCACGACCGATGGATCCCACGACCTCGCGAGCGACCGAGCCCGCCTCCCCTCTCGCGCGCCGCAGAACAGCCGCGTGCTCCACCTCCAGACGGACGCGCCGCTCATCTCATTTCATCTCAGCTTTCCCACTTGCAAGATGAGAGCTGAGCGTGGGTCCCGCCCACTCCCCCATTCCCGTAACAAGGCAGGCAAATGAATGACAGTACGGGGCCTGGTCTAGCTGACTGACACCACCCACCTACCAGGCAAGGCGCGATGTAGTAGGACGCTATCCAGCGCCCTCGTAAGCGTAGATTAGCTCACCCTCCCACCTCGTGTCGGACGGCTGGCGGGCTGACTGGTGGTGGGTGGGTGTCCCGTAGCACGACAGCCGAGCCGGACAATCTCACACGCCTCCCACGCGTGGCAGCGGGGATTTAGGATTCTAGAAGGGAGATGAGGAAGGCGCGATCTTGTTCGGGTGCGGGGCAAGGGGAGGCGCTATTGTGTGGTAGCGCGGCGTAGTGTTAGACGGGGCGGATGATGGGATTTCTTGCCTCCTTACTGTGATGTCTGTGTGTTTGTGCGGTCTGTCTGTCTGCCCTGTTTGTTTTGTCCTGGCAGGCGGGCGACGTGGTGAGATGCGGTGTGATGATACACAGGGCGTGGTGATGGTGGTAGTGGTAGTACTGTGGTGGCAGGAGGATGGGTTGGCGCGAGGTGAGGTGAGGTGCCACGGGGAGGATTCGCATGGGCGTACTGTCGTGTTGTGTTGCGCTGCGTTGTGCGTCGTTCTTCCCTTCCTCTTCCCCATCCTCTCCCTCTTCATTCCGTATCCGCACCCAAACGTCGCACAATCACGTGTCACCCACCCATCCATCCATCCATCCTGCCTCATCCCCTCGTACTCTTTTCCATATTCTCGTGTGCGGCGTAGATGGCATTCTCCCACCCACCAATTCTCGACAGCGCCTGCCTCGCTGTCCCACTCTCACTTCCACTCAGGTTCCACCTTAGGCTGACCGGCCACGCTCGCTGCCAATGCCTCACCCGGTCCGTGCACACTCTCCACCCACGAATCTTCCTTGGTGCTTCTATGTTTTTTTGCCGCCCGCCCGCCCGTCCTTTCCGTCGCTCGGTGCCCATCTATCCGCTCAGGGGCGTTGGCGTTGGCACCACGCAGTGTGGAATGCGATGTGAGTGGGATTGATGATGGAGTGATGGATGGATGGAAAAGGAGGAGCGAGTACGAGCATAACGCGAGAGGAGAGTGAGTGAGATGGCGGCGGGAGTGGCTGTACTATCCTGTTTTCCTGCTGTAGGTGACAGCTCATTTTTATCAGCTCTCCTCCGCGCGCGTGGGGGAGCGGGTTGTGGTCCCCGATGGATGCGCTGTGATGGATGGGAGGATGTGATATTGAATGTCGTTCCTGGCGAGTGAGGGTGGACTAATGCGGCTGCGGCGAGGTGAGAGATTTTTGTTAGGTGGTGTGGGGGGGGAGATGTGAGAGCGTGAGTCGTGCGTGAGTGGAGATGGATGTAAGGAATGTGATGGGTTGTACAGGATATGCTACATCATACATACATACGTGCATACATCATACATACGATACGATACAGTAGACAGGAGAGTGGGCGGCGAGACAGCGAGTGAGTGGGCGGCGGATTCTGTGAAACGGCGGGAGGGAGGGAAGGGCCCGCGGATGGCAGAAGGAAGTATAGGGGGTATGAGATGCATAGGGGCTATGAGATGCATAGGGGCTATGATGAGATCCATAGGAACCATCACATCCATCCAAGGCCATGATCCATCCACAGCCATGATCCCTCCACAGCAACCAACCATGACATGGCAACCACGCTGTTGCTTCCGTTATTTGAGCGACGATTAAATCCAGTAATTCCCGCGACTGCCACTCTGCAATGCACCTGCATGCACGGCGTCAGGGCCTCGTTGCGAGCACAGCACGGTGCATGGCACTGCATGGCGGATGCGTCCCTCTGCATGTCCGCCGTTCTCGTTCCTGTCCAGTCCACGGTTCCGCGAGTGTGTGGTATGCATATTGCTGCTGTGCCCATGCTGAGCCCATGCTGTTGTGTACCGTCTGTGCATACCGGTCCGTTGAGAGGACTGGTGTGAGGCGTAGAGGGAGGACACGGAGCGGACTAGACTTACAAGGAATGCGTGCCTACAAGGGATGATGCCCACCTACAAGGAATGTATGTACGTATGTCACGCCCTCCAGGGCTCCCAAACGCTCACCTCTCACCTCTCACATTCCTCGACGTGGAGCCTTATGCGTGGTGTATTATGCATACACCTCCCCCGGGTCCAACAACCGGAAACAGGGCCAGCGACTAGAAACAGGACCTGGTAAACGGCGTCCGCCCTCCGCCCTCCATGGGGCTGTACTCTAAAGGGGGCCCGGGAATAGCTGGCTGGATTGCTGACGGACTGGCTGTCATGCCCGGGATCAGCAATCCCCCGACGCGGCTCAGCTCCGTGATCCCCGCGTGTTTCTTGTTATAGTCCTGTAGCGAGTATATGTATAGTACTCCGGGCGTGTTTCTTGTTCCTGTAGCGAGTATACGTATAGTACTACTTCGGTCAGTCAGTTTCCAATACTCCAATATAGTCGCAGCAGCGCACGAGACGAGGGGTTTAGGTTGAGCGTCACCCCCGGCGAATGATGGATTAGGTTAGTGGTCAGTGAGTGTAATACGACGGTGGGCGGAGGAGATGGTTGGACGCGCGGGATGGGAGCGCAGGCGATGCATGTCATATTCCAGACAGGCGCAGGGAGCGAGTAGGTGCCAGTGCGTGCGTGCGTGCGTGGTATTTGCGTGTATTCGCCGCCGCAGTGTCGTCGACTTCCTCGCCACTTGCCACCACTACAGACGGCGGCGGTGGTGGCGGTGATGCTGCGGTGGTGCGGTGTCCCTCGCCGCCGCCGCCAGCCAAGCTCTCACCGGCTGGCCATGTGGCAGACAACGTTATTTCAGCGACCGTCGATGGCGTTGACAGTGCACCGTCATAGGCTACCGTGGCAGCATCCCCTGGGCGTTGGCGCGGACGCCGGTGGTGAGGCTAGAGCTCGATAGCGCGTGCGTGTGGCGTGCGTGCGTGGGTGTAGGAATTTTATTCTGCAGCGCGTTTGGACTGGATGGATGATGGGATGCGCTAGGGGGGTTTCTGTGTACTGTACTTTAGAAGAGCGTGGTAGCGTGGTGGGGAGGGACGAGGGAGGGAGAGGGTATTTTGGGCTGGCTGGCTGGCTGGCTGGGCTGAGAGTGAAATTGGAGTTTCCTGGTGTGTCGTTTGTGTGATTCCCCGTGCCTGGTGGGTGGAAATTGGTGGTGGAAATTGGGAATTGGGGTGTGTTTCGAGGATGGAGTGGTGGTGGTGTATGACTTGCTGCTTGCTGTATGACTTGCCGTAGTGTCCAAGTGCCCAGCGTGTAAGACTGGAGTATCACAGTGCTACAGTAAACAGAGACCCACGCCGATGGAACAGTGATGATGGACTCGATGGCTGCGGACCGCACAGAGCAGAGTGCTGGACAGTACGCTGTAAAAAGTACAGCGTACCCGGACACCAACCCGGACACCAACCCGGACACCAACCCGGACACCAGCCCGTACACCACACAGATAATTTGTACATGGCAGCAGCGACAGAGACCAGACATCCATCATCCTGTCGCTTGGACTCCACACACAGACCACCACAGACGACTTGACTGACTGACTCCACATCTCGTACGTCGTACAAAAAAGCGAAAAGAGCGGATCCCCGTTCCTGACCACGCGCCACGCTAGCCATTTAGTACAGTAAAGTCGGCACTTGTCCCACAAACGGTCTAGCGGCAGGGATCAAAGGGGACGGATGGACGGTAACTGTGGGAAGTGGGAGTGGAAAGGGAAAGGAGGAAAGGGAAGGGGAGGAGATGAGGGATGACGACGCTTGGACCCTCTCTCTCTCTTGGACCTCTCTCCCGGCCTTTCCCGCTTTGGCTTGGTGGGATCATAGCGTGAGAGGGTGGCTAGACTGGAAAAGGGATAGTGTTGGGTTAGAGTGGGATAGCGCGGTGGACTATCAGCAGGGACTTGCGCAAGGCGATGGAGAGGTGGAAGCGCAGTGGACGCACATTGCTTCTAGCGCACGTTGGTGGGATATGGCTGTTCTTGGTGCAGGTGGTTGGTGGAGGTTGGTGGAGGTTGGTTGGAGTACTTGTGCTTGAGGTGGTGGGTGGTGGGTGTATGGGTGCTGGGCGGTGGGTTGGGAGTTGGAAGGAGAGGTAAGTGGTGGGTGGGAGTGGGAGGTGGGAAGTGGGAGTGTCTGTCTGTGTCTGCTATGACTTTTGGGTAGAGGAGTGGCTGTTTAACGCACAGAGCTTGCGCACGGGCGTGGTACTATTGGGTGTGTAGATTACCTGGTACTTGTATGCGGTAGAGGGAGGGAGAGGGGAGATGGAAATGAGGGAGAGGAATGGAGAGGGATGGGAGTGAGAGGGAGAGGGAGGCGTGAAGGAAGTGAGATAGAGAGGAGGAGAGGGTCGGGAGTGAGGGTGTGAGTGAATCAATGAGTGAGTGAGTGATATAGCTATCGCAAGTACTCCCCCCATACGATTGCCGGTGAAACAGTACATTCTCTCGCCGTCCACCACCCAGAATGTATGTGGATGTGTGTATGTGGATGTGTCTACCGAACCGTGTTTCCCCTCCGCTCCTTCCCATTGTGACACCCACCCCGTTCCGTTCCCGTTCCTTCTCTTGCCGTTAAACCCAGACTGACCCAGTTGAGTTGACCCAGACTGGCCCAATCTTTCCCTTCTAGACCGATGCACGACGGGATATATACATATATACTATCGTCTTATTACTGGGGGGATAGACTCACTATTATCGTACATCCATCTGTCGGCAGTGTGTGGTCTCGGTAGTTACGAGATGGGCAGCTTTCTTTCTTCTGTCTATACAGGTCTATACATACAGTATATACATACAGTACTGTATGCTATGCATAATAGGTGATCGGACTATAGCACTACAACTGTATGCTGTATGCTGTATGCTGTATGCTGTATGCTGTATGCTGTGTGTACATGGGATGCTTTGCTTCGTCAAATGCCTCTCCTCTCCTCTCTGTCCTGTCCCTCCCCCCTTGGCTGACCTGACTCCCTGGTTGACATCACCCTGATCGAGTCTGAGGTGAGTGTGGGAGTGACTGCCCTGCCTGTCCCCATCTATCCCCGTCCATCGCCTGTCTCGTCGCTTGTCGCTTGTCTCGCCCTCCCTATTTCTATTTTCTATTTTCTATTTTCCCCTTCTGAAAATGTTGATGTCTCTTGTTGGTTTCCGGTCTTACCTGGTTACCACTCCCTTGCCTGGTCACTGCCTGGTCACTGCCTGGCCACTTTCTCCCCCCCATGCCCTCTCTTCCCTGCCATCTGTCCCTTGCCATCTCTTCCCTGCCACTTCCCGTTTCCTTCATCACTTGGCATGTGCTATGTACTCCTCCGTACAAACTCTGTGCCTGATCCTACGAACCTGCGAACCTGTCATCCCACATTCCCACGCATGTATGTTGTCTCCACATCCTCATCGTTCGCGATCTGTTTTGTCTCACTCGACCTTATCTCGCACACCTATACATCCACTTCCACTTCCACTAACCAGTATCCAATACTCCGTCCAAGACTCCATCCTAGACTCCATCCAATACTCTATACAACATGCACTATTGTGCTCACTAACCTCTCTCTACTCCCCCTACCCCCTCCCCTCACACCCATTCACGACCGTTAACTGAGGTATATTAACTCTGCCATATACACCCACTCCCCATACTAATTCCCATACTACGCACTATAGTCGCAATGTCCTCACCCACTAATACTGTATGCTTACTCTCTGTACCTTACTCTTACTCTCTATCCCTACTGCGCTGTACACATCCCTCCCTCCACCCTCCTCCCCAACTCCACCACCGTTGAACTGAGGTATCACCCCGACCCTTACTACAGAACCCTTACTACAGGACCCTTACCAGAACCCTTACCACCTTAACCACTCTTAACCACCTTTTCACCTCACAAAAAACCCCTACGAGAACCCCCGAAACCCCGAAACTCGCAGGAATTCCCTTCAAGAAACATAAAACACTACCCTTACGCACACAACTTATGCACAAACACTGATACCCTTTACTCTCTCTTACTCACTCGCCCTCCATCCACCCGCTCCGCCGTCCATTCCTCCATCTTCAATCTCCATCGCCCCTTGTTCCTTGCTCCTTGCTCCTCTCCGCCGCCGCCGCCCCATTCTACAATCTACAATATCTCCACTCTCCAAAAAAAAAACGCGACATCCACTCCTACCTCCCCCCCCCACCTGTCCAATCATCCGCCCACCCAACCACCGTCTTCGCCGAATGCTCGGCCGCACCCCACTTCCGCCCATCCCTTCTCAATCCATCCCAACTCTCCGTTCAACCTTCGTCACTATCCCCCCAATTCATCCCCGAATGCACCACTATACTTTGCTATAGTCCTCCGAATTCTCCATACTCAATACCCTAAAACATCCCCCCTCGTTCCTCTCATTCTCAAACGCTCGCTGTCTACCATCCCCACACACCGAACGATCTGCCTCTCGGTCGCTCTTGCTCAACACGGACCTGCTCCCCGTACGCCGGCCTAGAGCCATCTCCCTCTCGCAGAGCCACAGCTAAGAAACAACTAAAAAATCACCCCCCTCCCCCCCCGGCAGGGTTCCGTCGACTCCGCCGCCGATCGCTGTCCCTCCTGAACCCCTTCGCTCGTGTGTGGAACGCACCAAAAAAAGCGCCGTGGAGAGCGCCGTGCGTTGGGTGCACATACCACAGCAGCTCGCTCGCACTCAGAACACACGTCCATGTCGAATCATCCCGCCATCTTGTCGCCGCTCGCCCTCGCTCGACTCCCCAACTACCAGAACGACCCGGCCGTCGCTCCCTCTTCATCATCCAAGGAAAAGAAGGACGATAGCGATCACGTCTCGCGCCAATTGGTCAATCTCGGTCTGCTCAGTCCTAAACACGTCGTCGCCAGAGAAAGGATCGTCCGGGGGCCTGGCGCCGCTGAGGCCTACCCAAAGAAGAGTTAGTACCCTTTTTTGAGTTTACCATCTTGGCTGCTCTCTAGCAGAATCACTCGTCACCCGCAAGACGAGATCACTGCTACATCCCCTCAACTACTACTATCACTCTCTCAACCTGCAATTGAACCACCCCCAGCGACGCGCGCGTACCAATTCTTTTTGCGCTTTTTGCGAAGACACGCTAAAAAACCTGCTCACCTCCAGATACCTCCGTGACAGCGAGGACAGCGCCCGCTCTGCGCCCCCGCAGGTCGGCGTCGCTCGATACGAGCCCCTCGGAGAAGAGCGGCAGCAGCAGCAGCAACTCCCGCGCGAACAATTCGACGACCACCCTGTCCCGAGGCGCCATGACGGGCATGCTAGATACAGACCGGAGCCGCACGCGGCGGGAGCGGACGTTTGTGGGGAGCGAGTGCGCCGTATGCGAGGAGCCGCTGGAGCACACCCTGCGCGGTGAGCGCATCCTGCAGTTCTCCTGCGGCCACGTCTCCCACGGCGCCTGCTTCTACGAGTACATGAAGGAGTTCGACTCGCGGTATTGCCCGACCTGCAATGCGCCCCTCGGCCTCGACACGAGCCGTGGCGGAAACGTCTTAGATATTGGTAAGGGTTTCGATCACGGTTTGTTCGCCTTGCCACCTGCTGATATTGGTTCGTTGCGTGCAGAAAAGCTAAGTAGTATGGTGCGCTCAGTCTCTGTCAGCGAACGCGGCTCTGCCACCCCGACCCCGACACCATGGGACAGCCAGACGGTGCGTCCACCAAGCTACGAATCCGGCGCCCGGCCGAACCACGACCGCGAGCGCGATTCCCAGTCACGGAATGGGCGGGAGAGCGCCTCTGGGCACCGAGACAGCGGACGAGATCGGGATGGACGTGACAGGGAACGTGACCGAGACGGCAGGGAACGAGAGCGATATCCCTCGTCGAACGGCGCCCACCGCCGATCAGATAGCGAGGCGACAGGATCGAATGGATACCCCGAGACGACATCACAGAGCGTCGCCCCTTCACGGCGCCATGACTACGACGTCCAGTCCATGGATACCGGCGTCACCAGCCCGCGCTCCAGCCGCAACCCTATCCCCCCTCCCCTCGTCTCAATCCGCTCCGAGTTCCCCACCCTCAACCGCTCGCGCGCCCAGCAGACCCTCGCCTGCCTCATCACCATCGAGGTGCCGGATAATAACTGGAGGCCGGATCCGGAGGATGTGCGCATACCGCCGATGCCCAAGCTGCGCGAGGAGGAGCGCTATGCAAGGCCGCCATCGCCTGTGAAGACGGTGCCGCGCTTCTACCCGTACGAGTCGCCGGAGGTGCTGGAGGAGATGACCGAGAGCCTGCGGAGTCGCGTGGAGAACTGGCACAGTCTAGACTTTTCAAGGTGAGCAAGGAAGCACGGATTTTGATATGGGCAGTATGCTAATAATACAGGTTTGGCAAATTACGATTATACGGGACGATACGCGTAGGGAAGGATAAAGTGCAGTGGCAGGAGCTGGAATGCTATCTCTTCTCAGAGATGCTCATCTGCGTCAAGGAGAAGAAGGCTACACCCCTGCAGCAATGGAGCGACGAAGGGAATGGGAGGAAGACGAGCAGGTGCACGCTCAAGGGCTCTATCCTCATCCGGAAGCACCTGAACGGCGTCACGCAGACAGCAGCGGGCGACACCCTGGGCATGACCCAGCGCATCACATCATCAAATCTCACCCCGGCGTCGAATCCCAGGCCGCTCGAGGAGAACACCCTCACCCTCAGCCTCTCAGTCGCCGAGCTTCCGCAATTCCACCTCCAGTTCGACAACCTCACCCAGCTCCGCATGTGGCAGCAGGCGCTACAGGACCTCCACTCCCCAGAGGCGCCGTCCACAAATGGCGGTGATTACGACCACGATGCTGCATCTGAGGCAGAGGAGGACGACTGGCGCAGGACGCTTCCGAGCTCAAAGCGCGACTCCTCCCTACACTCGTCTTCGTATGCGGGCAGATCTGCTACAACCGCGCCCACTGAGTACACCCACCGCTCCGTGCGCCTTCCCGACCCAGTCCACATTCCAGTTGACATCGTGGTCGTGGTCCCCGTCTCGTCCTCCATGCAGGGCGTCAAGATCTCTCTTGTGCGCGACGCACTCAACTACATGGTCCAGAACCTGGGTGAGCGGGACCGCATGGGTCTCGTGACCTTTGGCTCGGGCGGTGGCGGTGTGCCGTTGGTGGGTATGACGACGAAGACATGGAGCGGATGGTCGAATGTCCTCTCCCAGATCAAGCCGGTGGGCCAGAAGCTGCACCGCGCCGATGTGGTGGAAGGCGCAAACGTCGCAATGGATCTTCTAATGCAACGGAAGAATAACAACCCCATCGCCACGATCCTGCTCATCAGCGACGCGTCGACGTCGGATACGGATAGCGTGGATTTCGTGGCATCCCGCGCAGAGGCAGCCAAGTAAGTGCCCAGAGAATCAAAAATGTGATCACCCATACTAATTACCCCTTAGAATCGCAATCCACTCCTTCGGCCTCGGCATGACACACAAGCCGGATACCATGATCGAGCTGTCTACGCGCACCAAGGCGCAGTACACGTACGTGAAGGATTGGATGATGCTCCGCGAGTGCCTCGCAGGATGTCTCGGCTCCCTCCAGACCACCTCGCATCAAAACGTCAAGCTGCGCCTCCGCCTGCCTGAGGGCTCCCCGGCGAAATTCGTCAAGATTAGCGGCGCCCTTTCCGTAACCCGCCGCGCATCGGGCCGTGATGCAGAGGCCTGCCTTGGTGATCTCCGCTTCGGCGACAAGCGCGACGTCCTCGTCCAGCTCGTCATCACCCCTGACGCCGCGTCACCTGACCACTCTCCATCCGACCCATGGGAGACGATAATGTCGAACCTCGAGGCGCTCTCCGGGCCGCTCGAGGACGCATCCCCGCGCGCCCTCTCTGTCGAGGAGGTCCCGCTCATCCAAGCCGACCTCACGTGGGGTGATCTATTACGTCCCAACACCACCACACACCTCCCCCGCCCTTCATTACTGGCAATCACCATGCTACCTCCATCGAAGAAATCGGCATCACCACCGACCCCACCCATCCCGCCTCACCCCTCTGTCGTCCAGCGCCGCATGGAGCTCCTCACAGCAGACATGCTCACCCGCGCCCTCTCCCTCGTCGCCCGCGCCCAGCACGATCGCGCCGCTCACCTCCTCACCGAGACGCGCTCTATCCTCAAGGGCCTCGCCAAGGGTGGCCTTCCACCCATTCCGCCGCCACCTCCTACCGGCGCACTGCCCCTCCTCCCATTACCGGGACAGGGCAGGAGTAGCAGGATCCAGGAAGGGAAGTCCTCTCCGCCTTCCCTGTCGCCGACTGCATCCATCGCGCACCTCCCACCGATGCAACCACCGCCCTCGGCAGCTCTGCCAACCCCGCGCGAACGCGATCAAAGCGTCGGTCCTGCGACGGCGGCGGGTATTGACCCAGCTGTCGTGGCGGCGCTTGATGCGGAGCTGGAGGGTAGTCTGGAGTGGATCCATCACCCTGCTGTGTTTGGACGGGATAGCCGCAAGGCGGTCCTGCAGGCTGTGGGTGTGATTGGCAGCCAGCGCGCGTGGACTACGCGGAGCGCGGTGGAGTCTATGTGGGCGAGAAGGGTGGGGGGTGTGAGGAGGGGGTTGCAGGCTTGTAGGAATTGGGGGGATGGAGGGGGGGAGGGGTTGGAGGGGGTTAGGGAGGAGAGTTGAGAGGGCGGTTTTTTTTGGGGTGTGTGCGAGTTGTTTGATTGTGGGGAGTTGGGAGTCAAGGGAGGAGATGGAGCATGGGCAATGCGGATGAGGGTCAGATGAATTTATTTGGATATGGATATGGAGGATGAATTGGGATGCGATGCGATGAACGGATTTTTTTGGAAAAGCCCTGTACGAGACGCGAGACGCGAGTGGATCTTTGGAGGGAATGGAATGGATCGATTGGATTGAAGCGGGGTTGGGAGAGGTATGGCACGAGGGAAGACGATTGAATTCTCATCACCCCCGTTCCCTCACGCACGCCAGTTGTTTGGTTTTAGTTGGCCGACGGGAGGGAGGCATACACGGATATCCCCCATCTGGCGAGCGCTTTTTGTTCACTCGGCACGTCGACATATCGAGTTCTGTTTCTGCTGCTTTTTTTATTTCTGATATTTTTTGTTGATCTTGGCGATCTAATCTATATCTGAGCGAGCGAGCAAGTCGATCAAAGCAGAGCAGGCAGGATGGATGTGCGGGATAGGGATAGGGATGGGGATAGGATGGGATGGGGTGAGATGAGGTTGGATGTGGGATGGGGGGCTTTTTTGGTTGCTTTAGAGAGAGAGAGTGGGAAAGAAAGAAGGAAAGAAGGAAAGGAACACTTACAGTAGTTTAGCTTATACTATACCCCCCTTTTTTTGGTTTCTTGAGCGGGAATTCGTTTTAGCAAATGCTCAATTTTTGGTCTTGGGTTTTTTGCTTGCTTGCATGACTTTTGGTGTTGTTTTTGATTCTGATTTTTTGTGGCTATGTTGTAACGTCTGTTCCTGAGTGGCGAAAAAACCGCCGTGCCGAAAAAAATGATAGGTACTTTCACTTTGGGCATCTCAAATTCTACGCGTTTATTAATATCTCTTTACATTTTTCCATTAATGGTATTCTACAGCTACTCCTGAGCCCCCTAGACTGCTCCTTCAAGAAAATTATGTTTGCATTGCCACCCTCACGCCTGATTTATAAAGGGTCTGCTTTTATTACAAAACAGACTTCCTCTACCACAGCTCTACCATTGACCTCTTATTATTTCCAGAACATATAGAGGGATTGTAGCTGAGCTCTATTGTCCCACAATCAAGCGGGAGATCGTCAGCAGCCTTGTAGTAGCAGTGCGGGGGAAATTCATGTATGGTTGCCATGGAAATCAATACTTCAAGTCAAAGCCTCTAACGATTGTTTTGGTTGGTGTCTAATGACCCCCACATTGTATGAAGTAGGCTCGCTTATGTCATCATGTGCAAGGCTGTGTGGCTGTTTTTTTTACCCACGTGATAAGTCGCTTCATAGGAGAACAAGGTTACCGTAGAGACCTGCAACACATTCTGCAAGGACATAGGGGTTCCTGTCTGTACGCCTCCACAAACCGTCCCATTTCCTAGCTGCAAACCAACAACTCTTCATCATTAGTCACAGCACTGTTGCTTTTCGTTCTCCACGCCTTTTGCACCCGGATACCCTGCTCGAGTCTTTCTTTTGCCCCGCCGTCCTCGCTCTGCAGCTCGTATCCCCTGGAACCCACTCCCAGCTTGCTTGCCAACTTTGAATTCCTTGCTTGGGCCCATCCTTGATTCTGAGTGTTCTTGCATTCGTTGTTGCTACTTGGGAACACCGAGGGAAAGAACCTAACAAACAGAGGCCGAAGACACATCAGGCTGGCACAGATAACTGCCACATAATCTTCGAGCACACTCCATAAAATCATATCAACGGCGTTGTCTATTGAACGGGTTAGCATTCTTGGCTAATTCGCTTCACGAATGAATGTAGCTTACATGATACATCAACAGAATTGCTATAGGCGACGAGACATTTGACTCGGATCATACTGGTGATACATGCGCTATAATACCAACATTAGCAAAAGCGCGACGATAGGCGCGGGATGAGTGAACTTACAAAGATCCAAGAGAAAACAGAAATATCAGAGCGACCTTCTTCTTGAAGTTCAAACTCAAGTCCTTCAGCTCCCAGATAGGGAGCAACATAATGACAAAGTCCTCGAAAATGCTGAACCCAGCAACCGTATAGGCGAACACCTCAGAGTTAGCGCACTTTCCATGTATTGAGTGATCCCAGACCGATTTGACAGGCAAGCATTGAAATGCTACGACTATCACAAACGCGAAAGTCTGGCCAACCATCCATGCTGTCGATATCTTTACAACAAGGCGGAATTTCTGGCTAGGAAAAACGCGGAGGAAGAGCAAGAGGATGGAAATTTTCGCTAGGGCTTGTACGACAAAGTATAATATCTGCGAGATGTAATAGAGCTATTCCAGTCAGTAAGTGTTGGCAAAGGAGAATGCCCTCGGGATGGTACCTTTCCGAGCATCTCTAAATTTTGAGGTGGGACGTCCCAGAAGTGTTCCCCGAGGCCGCGTGTAGCATCTAAAACACGTCAGTCTCCTAGTATAGCGAGTGTCGTATCAACGAGGCTCTTACTCAATATCGGAATGATTGTCATCGGAATCATGAGGATCTGTTTGGAATTGTCAATAGCTGTACTACCAAGGCTACGCTGTGATGGAGACTCACAGCTGCAAATACAATAGCCCAATCATCCCACCACAACTTGCTCGTTACAAGAGCCCGCGAATAAAACCTCAGCCCGACTATCACGAAGGTAAAGGCTGAGATAATGATAACATCTCGTATAATTTCGGCGCTTCGTGATTGTTTCGGGACATCCTTGCAAATTTCAGTTTGAAGGAGGGTCGTAGATTCTGTGTCAATGTTAGGTTCGAAGCTCAGCAGCTAGCAAATATGCCTGTGGAAGATCAAGAGAACATACTGAATTGGTCGGCGACGCCGCATGAGCCTACTATGCAGAGAGCAAATGTTGACTGTAAGGTGGTATTTGTGCAGAGACAGTTTGCTAGGTCTGTCAATGGGCATTGTGCTGGCACCAGCACTTTGACGCCGCATTCTTGCTATAGAGCGCGTAAATTAACAATTGCCGAGACACAAATCAGGCTGGGACTTACAGTGCATGCGGGGATCTGAGCAAGGACTGATGCAGGATTAGTCTGTGCGAGAACACCAGCGACTAGAACGGCAACAGGCGCAAATAAATTAAGAACGCGCATGGTGCAATAGATAATGTGATGCTTTAGAGAGATAGGGACAAGCATTCTTTATATAATTCCCACGTCCATGCCTTTTCTGCAAAGTTGACCGTGGGCACACTTATTAGTAGTGGTACGGGCAGGACCTGAAGCGCTACGAATAATTTAGTACTATGGTAGGAGGCGTAAGTAATGTGAGAAGTGGCTGCACAGACAGGACTACAACAGGAATAGACACGTGCCGCTTTGGTTAGAACTAGGTGGTTTCAACTATTTGGACCGAAGTGAACGGCATCGAGACGCACTGTTGCGGACTAAATAACAGCGTATTTTCAAGAAAAATCAAATATAATTAACTGCAGGAGTATATATAAGCATTATGGGAAGTAGGTAGGCGTTTAGTCCGCTTTAATAGCTCAACTATGAACCAAGATAGCTATTGTTCTGTTAGTATAAATGGATTACTCGCAAAATATTAAAGCAGCAGCAAGTTTGTGTTAGCCTGTGCAGGTCCCACTCACATTACTTATGCGCCCTACCATAGTAGGGACACACGGAGGCTAGGTTAGAACTAGGCGGTTTCAACTATTTGGACCGAAGTGAACGGCATCGAGACGCACTGTTGCGGACTACTGCGGGCCATTAGCGGCACGGTCCCTCCAAGACATGCGATGTGCCGCTCTTGGTGGTGGGATTGTGGCAGAAAAGGGTGGGGAAGGGTGTTAGGGAATTGATGGCCCCATTTTTTGTCCTGTAGCGCCACGTGTGCATGGGCGCGATAGGGGGGAACTGAAGGATTAAGGGCAAAGATAGACATATTAGTGAAAACAGTGGATATTCAGATTCTCGAAATTCTCGAAATCTCTCGAAAAGGTCTTTTGGGCCGAGCTGTGTGCTCTACTCTAAGCGGTTGTTAGCTCTAGTTACCCGTCTCTGGGGAACTCGACTATTACCCCTCTCTAAAACAAAATGTGCTACCCCTTTTATGCGCAATTAGTCGAGTTGGGTGTCGCGTGTTATCGGTGGGTGGTGGAGTACAGTACAGCGCCATAAGTATTCATACGGGTCTGTGCTTAAATTGCAGTAAACGAGTTGTCGTTTTGTATGGGAAAGGTCTGTGCTTTTTTCGCATTCAATGCCTCGTAGGGTATAGGCAGTAATTGAGGGAAAAGCACAGACCTTTTCCATGGAAAAGGTCTGTGAGAAAGGTCTGTGCACAAATTGCAGTAAACGAGAGTCCTTTGAGAGCCAAGAGAATCATTGAGATCCAGGTGTGAAACTCCTTCATGGCGTAAAGCTTTCACGTGATGCGGCCGCTCGAATGCATGATTCCTCATGCATTCAACCGCTGCTGCCTTAGTGTGCCCCATATCACGCCTAAGGTCTGTCACGTGGGTAAAAACCACGCAGCCTTGCCACACAATGACATAAGCGAGCTAACATTGTGAGACGTGGGGGTCAGGTTACACTAACCGAAACCACTGGTCGCTTTGACTTCAGGTATTAATTTCCATAGCAACTATACGTACATGAATTTGCCCCGCACTTCCACCACATGGCTGATGACGATCTCCCGTTTAGCTGTGAGGGTTTAAGAGCTCGGGACAATCCCTTCATATGTTCTAGGAATTGTAAGAGCTCAATGGTGGAGCTATGGTGGGGGAAGTCTGTTTCGCAACAAATGCCTACCCTCTGCAAATCAGGCGCGACAGTGGCAACGCAAACATAATTTTCCTAGCGGAGCGGTCTGGGGTGCTTAGGAGTAGCTATAGAATACGATTTATGCAGTAATGTAAGAGATATTGATAAGTGTGCAGAATTTGAGATGCCCAAAGTCAAAGTACCTCTTATTTTTTTTGGCACGGTGGTTTTTTCGCCACTCAGGGACAGACGTTAATGGGGTTTGTGTTGTATTGTAGCGCGGTGGTGGTGATGGTGATGATGATGCTTTTCGAGATTATGGGTTCGGGATGGATGGAAGAGATAGGGTGGAAGGAAGATTAGGGGGTGGTGTTGTTTATATTTAAATATCTGATTGTTGGGGACGAGCGGGAGAAGATGGTATAAGAAATAATGAGCTGAGAGATGGGGAGGTTTAGATTTCTATCAACTTTTTATACCAAATCTACGCACGTATCGTACGCATTCTTGAGTTTCTCAATGAGGGCCATTTTTTAAATTTCCTACTTCAGCACGTATGGTCTTAAGTAGTTGCCGCGTGTGGTTTGAAAGGGCGGCGCATGTGGTCTTAAGCAGGCAGCCAGTGAGTCCAAGTTTTAAAAAGGGTAGCGCATGCGGCTTTAAATTATCAACCTAGGGATATTCCCTTTAGCTTAGTTGCTCATGGTGAGAGAAAGAGATGGAGCGGTACAAGAGAGGGGCGCAAAAGCAAGGAACCGCTCAAGACCGCACTCGCCGCCCCCAGCGCACCGTCACTATTTCTCGTCACTACGGGCCCTTCTGACCACCAACCCCCCCCCCCCTTTTCTCACCACACACCTCTTCTCACCACCCCCTTTCGAAAGCTGTAGCGTGCGCGGTCTCCGAAAACAGCTCGGGCTTCTCGAAACAACCACCGGTCGATGATCTAGCAATTTTTATATGTTATTGTCCTCGTAGGGGCACTTGTCATACTTGTCGTGTAGATGGAACTTGCATGGTCATGAACTATGCCTGCTTTCTGATTTACTGCTGTGTGTATTCTAAAACATAAATGAATAATCTAATAGATAGATATCATCTCGCCCATCCATCTCAAGGCATCGACACCCAACCCACCCCATATCACAACTTCGACCCCGACCCCACCGCCACCCCCACCGCAGCAGCCAACCCATACACCTCCCTCTCAAACAACTGCTGCATCTCATGACTCTTAAAATCCCCAAACGGAAGCACATTCCCCGCATAAAACGCACTCACCCCACTCCCCCTATCAATCGTCCACAGCAGATTCGGGAGTCCGCTCCAGGTCATCGTTCCCGCCTTCAGCCCGGTTTCATCATCACTCAGCACCAGCAGGCCGCCGAGTCCGAAGTTAAGCTTTGTTGACGACTTGCGGCTCGTGAAGGTTTTGGTCTCGGCGAGTGCGGCGTTGTAGAGGGTTAATGCGCGCTGCCCGCTGGGGGCGAGTTGGGGGGTGAACATCTCGTCGATTGTGGCGGGTTTTAAGAGGACGCTGGTGGAGGAGGCGCAGAGGGAGGTGAGGATCTTGAGGAAGTCTGTTGCGGAGCCGATTGCGCCGCCGCCGCCGTATTCGTGGGCGCAGGGGTCTTCGTACAGTATGTCGTTTGTCCATTCCACCTTCTCCCCGCTGGTGGAGGGTTTACTCCATACCTTCTTCTTTGCGCCGCGTTTCGTCATGGTGACGAGTCGCTGGCGCACTTCGGGCTTCAACTCCTGGTGGAAGGTAATGTTCTTTATGCCTAGAGGATCCCAGATGTGGGATTGCATGTAAGCTTCCAGCGAGGTGCCGGTGAGCCGCATGACCAGCACGCCAGCCCAGTCGAGCCCGGTGCCGTATTCCCAGGATGTGCCGGGCTCGAAGAGGAGGGGGGAGGTGATGCGGTGGAGGAGGGGGGTGTTGGCGGTGCGGGTTGGGGGGAGGGTGCTGAAGAAGCGGGATAGGAGGGGGTTCATGCCGAAGTAGCCGAGGCCGGAGGTGTGGGTTAGGAGGTGGCTGGAGGAGGTGTTAGTCTGGGTGGGAATTGTTGGAGTGTGGAGGTGTACCGGAGGGTTATTTTGTTCTTGGCGATGGTGAGAAGAGGTTCATTTGTCTCTTCGTTGAAGCCGGTGAGGATCTGGATACCCTTTAATTCTGTCAAGATTGTTGAGACGTCGTCGTCTAATCTGATCTCCCCCCGCTCAACGCACTGCATGGCCGCGATGGTGGTCATGAGTTTTGTGCATGATGCCAGGATGAAAGTCGCGTTGATATCTATCTTCTCCCCTGGAGATTTCAGCCCAAAGGCTTTTTCATATTTGAATTTCCCTATTGTCGGAGGTCAGTTAGTTTAGTTTGGGTTTCAGGCATGTGAATTGGGTTCTCATTTCACGAACCTGCTTTGTCGCTGGCTAGCAGGACGACACCGGGGAGATCGCCCGCGTCGCAGGCTTGCTGGAATTGTTGGTCTAGGGATGGCATGGTGAGTTATGGGTATGGGTATGGATTATAACATAGACACGGAGCTGTGCTTTAATAGTATATCAGGTTCGTGTCGGGACGTGGTTACCCCGCGTTTCTTACCCCACAAGGTGACGACCGAGATCCCGCCTCGGTTAAGCCGAGGCGGGCGCTATATATTGAAGGGGAAGGCAGGTGTTGACCATTTGAAGGAGATGACTCTTCGACGATTTGGATGTAGTTGTCGTCGCGATTGGGTTTGATAAGGGGGAACTTTATTTGCAGATCTATGGCGGGGGGTGTTGCTGACATATTAAAATGGTGGTGGAGATATGTCAGTATCTGGTTTTAACCTTGCCGAAAAGTGAAGAGTAATTCATTACTCTTATTTCAACGTCGGGAGTGGAAATAGATACGACAGATGCCAGTAATAATACTTCTGGGGAGTGTAATGTATGGCGAAGAGAAATTTACGTTTAAATAGAGTATGCATTTATGGGATCTGAAAGGAGTGACGGCCATTAAATTTCACAAAAATCAAACTTCAAATATAACAAGCACAAATCGTCGATTTACCTTCTTTCACATAGCGAAACTACTGCAACAGTGCTAGTTCGACTTTCCAATGCATGTCAAAGCAATTGACATTATTATACTTGCATCACTTCACATCATGTTTTCAAACACCAATGCAAACTTCGGTAATGTGGTGGAATATAACCCCAATTTAATATATACAAAGAATAGACATCTCCGCCAATGTCCAAAATATGCACATGCCCCCCCAGATAGGCATCCCGGCCATGCAAGCACTGCTAAATATTGGGTTTCGCAGTCTTCTCGTTCGCACACTGCTGCTAACTATTGGGTTTCGCAGGACCTTCCGTTCAGGTACCGCTTACTCTCGAGTACAGCATGGCATGGGCACTCCCTCTTACTCCTTCACCTCACAGGCACTGGCTGTACCAAGGATTCGAGTAAGTACAGGTGGTACCGGTGACGCATATGAAACTACCGGAATACGATTGGCCTCCGCATTGTGCGTACTTAGCCTGAGCAACATTGTTTGGGAGCGCGATGATCTTGGCGGCGGCCTGTTCGGCGGCAATGACGATCAGGGCGGAGGGGTTGGTGGTGACCATTCCGGGGAAGATGGAGGCGTCGACGACGAAGAGGTTGTCTGTTCCGTAGACCTTGGTGTTGAGATCTACAACGGCGGTGCCGCCGTTGCGGCCGTCGTCGCCGCCGATCTTGGCGGTTCCGATCCAGTGGTTGGCGCGGCGGTTGCCGGTGGCGACGACCATCTGTTGTTGTGTTAGTAGATGTGAGGAATAGAGGACGCAGGACGCGGGGGTTACTTACGTTCTTGACGTAGTCGGCAGCGCTGACGCCGGGCGCTGGCTGGAGCCAAGTGAGGTTCTTAACCCCGCTGAGAGCAGTCTGCAAGTTTTCGATGCCCTTGACGACGGCGGCGATGTCGTTGGCGTTTTGAAGGTATGGAACCTGAGATACTGCCATGGTGAGATCCTTCAGGATGTTCAGTCTGCCACGGGATACGGCGCCACGGCCGAGGTATTGGGATAGAGTCATTGTCTTGCCGTTTTCCTCTCCGAGGGATCCCTCGACACGGGCGGTCCATTGAAGTTGGCGGTTGATGCCGTCGGCGCCGGGGATGACATCCCAGAACATAGGGCCGATGTTGGGGGCGGCCTCAGCGAGGATGCCGGAGCGCTTGTTGAGGTAGGCGTTTTTGTCGGCGGCGATGGGGTTGGTGTATGCCTCGTAGAAGTCGTAGAAGACGACATCGGGGTGAGAAACGACGAGATCGGTGTTGGTGTGATCCTCCAAGTTGTTTCCAACTGGAAGGGTGATCCAGTCGTCAGACTTGATCATTGTTGGGCCATCAACAGTGCTGGCATTGACGATGGCCAATGAATCAGCTGGGCCGATACCACTGCGCATCAAGATCTTGGTGCTTCCGAACGTTCCAGCGGAAAGAACAACGCGGCCAGTAATGGGGGTGACCTTAACGATACCGGTGTAACCTCCGGCGGCATATGGCTCAACCTCAACACCGGTAATGTGTCCACCAACGCGAATGACTCTCCTGACGGAGGTGTTCTCCCATCTTCCAAAGTTCTTTCTCGCGCTCGCGGTTACCAAGTACGTCGCCATGGGTCCTCCTCTCTCTCCATTGGAAAACATGAATGGTGTGTGACTGAAGGTCTTGGTCTTCTCGCCGGGAACGTTGTTGGCGGTAACCTCCTTCCAGCCTCCTTGCTTGAGACCAGCTGCGATGACGTTCTCTCCCTGTTGAAGATATCTCAGCCCATCCATAGACGGGGTATCAGTTCCCGGGATTCTCGAGAACACCCTGTTGGTGGCTGCAACCATGTCGGCCGCCTTCCATCCAGTGGGGAAGTTGTAGTCCCAATCGATTGGGTTTGGCTTCCACCACAATGCAGCATTGACGGCAGTTCCTCCTCCGAGAACGCAACCTGCCATCTGATCAATATCGTTGCAGGCAATACCGGCTGAGTCAACCCAGATCTCGTTGCAAAGACCAGGAACATCAAAGCGAGTGAGGTTGGTGCCCTCGAGCCACGTAGGCTTCATTGTTCCCTTCCATCTGCCAGAAGATGGTGGCCCACGCTCGATAAGGAGAGTGCTCTTTCCGGTCTCAGACAATTTATCTGCTACTGGAATACCACCAGCTCCACCACCAACTACAATATAATCGTAGGTCCCGGTAGGGACGGGGATAACTGGGAATTTTGTGGTTGTAGGGGCAGCAGTTCCTGTGGATGTAGGAGCGGCGGTAGTAGTGGTTGGCGGCACTGCCAGCGCAGCCCACGTAGCATAGTTGGCCTGGATCATGTTGGCGGCTGGGGCACCGTAGATGCCCATACCATTGTCGTGCTGAACGATATCCGAGTTTGGATCACTCGGGGTAATTGGAGCTGGGAAAGCCTGGGCCCATGCCAACACCAATACACCGCTGGTAGAATGAGTCGTATCAGTGCCGCCGGAAAGATCTAGAGCAAGACAGTTTTGGCAACGGTAGATCAGCTTGTAATGGGTCGCATTAATAGTGGCTGAGATTTGAGAAAGGATGGCATTGCCAGTATAGATGTTAGGGTCAACATAACCGCTAAATTCGTGTCAGCAGGGGAATGGGCCAGCAATGGGAACCTTCTTACGATGCTTGACGGAAAGAGGTCAAGATTTTGCCATTATATGGCCATGCCATGAGCAAAAGGTTGTTGGTCATACCACCGCCATGGGAGAATCCTGCCCATCCAGTTCCAGCCGTTGTCGCGTTTGCAGATGAACCAATCTAGTCATAATCAGCTTAGATTTCCTTTAATTTTCTGAAATGAGTAACTTACGATCATTCCGATATACTCAGTTGCATCGACAGTGGCGGCATTGGCTGGCAATGCCATACCAACGGTGTACCCACCCTTTGTGAGACCTTGGAGCGGGTTTCCATCGGGAATTGTCTGTGTAGCAAAGATAATTCCGGTATCCGCATCCGTGTAGGTTCCTGCAACACCCTGAGCGGATACGCCCTGGAGAACTGTATTCCAATTAGCATTGGGAAATGATATAAAGGCTTCATTAGGGCGTACCAGTTCCGGCAGCAGCCAACGCTCCGCACAAGTACCTGAAAGCCGTCATCTTTACGATTTTGGGATACGAGTTGAAGAGCAATCGTCGAGCTGCTGGGAAATAAATGGGATTAGGCTTGACTATATAGCAGCCAAGGGATTTTTATCCCAGCGACTGCATCGCAATCTAGAGCTGACGCCGGACGAGACAATAATGCGGGGAACGAACCAAACCGTAGCTAATTGTCAGGTACCAGATACAGCGACGACGAATGCACCCCAAGCACCATAAGCAACAGAAGCAACAGCCTGCTGGCTCGGATCATGTTGCCGATTATTGCCAAGGGGAGAGATTGGCACGTTAGGAATCATCCAGCCAGGGGCAGGAAAGGAACATGCTGTGCCTGAAAGGCTTAGTCAAGGGTTACTGTGCAGCGTAACAGTGCATGCTCGAGTACACGAGATACCAAGCCAACTGGCTTGCATCCATAAGTCTCTATTCCCCTACATCCCCTCGAAGGATCCATAGCGACGGGTAATCTACGCGACGGGCGATGGGATCTCTTCCCCTGCCCTGTCCGTACCCGCACTTAGCTGACGGTAATCAAAGGAAGCATAAGTATGAGGGCAAGTGATATCGGGCAAGGAATATTATCAGTGGAATAATTAACCAAGCACGATTGGGTGGCGCTAGATGGCAAACGCTGTATGGCAGATTTGTTTGATGTTAACATGACATGTGGGGTAAAATGTAAATTAGTAGCACAGAAGGACTCCAAGTAGCTTCCATTTCTTCCATTGGCAAGGAGTTTGCTGTACTTTGTGGCAGAGCGGAGTACACTAAATACACCGTTTAGGGGAGGAGTAGAGTATTGCATGCAATTTATTCGGAGGATATCTGCCCTGCACCCGGCCGTCGTCCTCGTGGGCGTTGACACTAGAGTACTCTAAGTGAACCTGACAGGGCGGCGCCGGGCCATTTCGCGGGTTGGGCGGATTCGGCGGGATTGCGGGGTGAGAGTGCCGCCAGGGACCAGGGGTATGCCGTACTATACTGGCTTCCATACATACTCCCGTATATAACTCCGTTTAACCAATGAATGTCACGCTAGACGTCAGCGACAAAGAGGAAGGATCGACGACTGATATGCGGGATGCCACATATTGATGAAAGCACTCTGCCTGTTGCGTCCGCGTGGCGCCCATAAGCACCCCACAGCGCCACCCAGCCTACCATAACCTACCAGAGCCCCCTAACTAGGCAACTAGTCGAGCTCACGGCCGTCTTCAATATGGATAAAACCAACACCCACTGCGTACGTCGGCAGGTGATTGAAGGGCCAAGCCAATACGGTCGCTTCGGTATTTGCGATGTGGAGGTTCCCCCAGAAAATAAAACTGCCGGATGTGGATTCCCCGACCTAGCGGACCGACGCCTCCGCCGCAGCCTTCTCCGTCAATGGCTGTCGAAATGACAACTAGAGCTGCGGTGCCAAGTTCCACTTCACTAACTATACGCCAGACTGCGACTTACTCTACCTGCGTCATCGCCTACGGAGGATGGAGACTCCATCATCACAGATGGCTGACGCTATGGTGCTGTTGGGCCTCATCTATGAAGGAGAGTTTCAAGGCCATGGTCGATCTCTACGGTATATGGATTGGAGTATCTGATAGAGGGCTTGGTAGGTATTTATCTTCTGTTCTTAAACCACCTGAATATCCTTCTCATTTTTCCTCCTCAATTGCCTTTCTACTATCAACTCCTTTCTTTCTAGACATTTCCCGTACCTCTAAGCCACCATGAGAATTTCAAGCTCCCTTGCAGCGGCTACGGCCCTCAGTGCCGCCTCTGCCCACACCATCATGACCCAGCTGATTGCCAATGGCGTCGAGAATGGTGTCGGTGTCGGCATCCGTGTTCCTACATATGACGGGCCCATCACGGACGTTGCATCCGAATATGTGGCGTGCAACGGCGGCCCAAACCCAACGACACCCTCGTCGACCGTTATCGATGTAACGGCTGGCTCGACAGTCCAGGTGTACTGGCGCCACACTTTGGATTCTGATTCCACCGATGTTATCGATGCATCGCACAAGGGTCCCGTCATGGCCTACATGAAGAAGGTGACCGATGCTGCAACTGACACCGGTGTCGGTGGAGGCTGGTTCAAGATCTCCGAGGACGGTTATGATTCGGCTACAGACACGTGGGCGGTCACGAAGCTAATTGCTGCTGGTGGTACTCAGACCATTGATATCCCGGCGTGTATTGAGGATGGACAATATTTGCTCCGTGGCGAGTTGATCGCCCTGCACAGTGCATCGTCGGCATCAGGTGCACAGTTCTACATGGAGTGTGCCCAGATCAACGTCACGGGTGGCAGCGGTGCTTCAACTCCAGAGACAGTTGCCCTCCCAGGTGCTTATTCGGTAAGTCTAGACTGTTCTATTCTCTTTGCGGACTATTTCTAACTCTGATAGGCTACTGATCCTGGCATTCTCATCAATATTTACCAGAGCCCAATGCCGGCGTACACCATTCCTGGCCCTTCCGTATTCACCTGCTAAATAGTCTTTTGGGAGGTTTGGATGGTTCTGGTTAATAGCAGATTAGATCAACTAGGGACAGGATTATGAGAGGGATATGATGGATATATGATGGGTACATGGGGATATAGAGCATGGGCAACTACTGTACATAGTCCAAAGAAGCATTTTGTATTTATTGTATATAAATCTACCAGCGCCAATATTATTTATTTGCCTATTATAATCTGCCTGTAACTTGATGCCTACATTATATGCTAAGTTTACTATCCTTACTTAACCTATTGGGCTTGTGGTTGTTATATAAACCCGATGCCGCCAGTATCACTTGCTTTCTTGTTCCTTCGCCGGCTTTATGGAAAATTGTCGTACATGCAGTCATCTGCCAAATCCACTTTGCGAGCAATGTGTTCTGTGCATTGATAGAGCATGCGTTACGACGTTCATAGAGCACTATGCATGGAGATACGTGAAGCGGCGGCCATTCATTGCCACATGACTCTGTCCCTTCAACTAGTCTACTACTCTCAGCTTCACCCACGACAGTGCAGTGGTAATCGAGAAGCCGGCAAGTTTTATCACAAGCATGAAATACGGCCAGCTCATACAAGGTTGTTCAAGCAGGCTGATATGAGAGTTAGCTTTGACCAGCCACGAATAGCCGACAAAACTGTGTGAGAATGGGAGCAATATGCCCGCAACCGGAGATTTCAACAACACAAAACCTTATTAAATGGGTGAGTTTCATAATATCATTTGGCTTTGACCCTATTATAATACTACGAATGATTTAGAATAGACTGTTTCTTTGGTTCTCAAGTTGGTAGTCAAAATATTCATGATATGTACGTATGTTGAAAAAATCTATATACAGCGATAAATTACATACCACAGATCGCACCAATTCTCTATATCACTTCTCCTCATATCTCGCTCTACGTCTCTATAAAAGAGCCGTTCTCTCAGCTCCCTTCTCTTAACCCTGCCAGACCTCAGGGCCCGGAACAGTGTAAGAGGTGAAGTCAGAGTAAATGTTGGCGGTGTATCCAGGGTCAGTTTCCGCGAACGCCCCTGGAATCGCTACCAATGGGGCTGGGCTTCCACTGCCACCACCAGTGACCGAGATCTGCGCGCAGGAGATGTAAAACTGCGGGACTCCCCCGGGCCATGGGTTGTGGATGGCGAGCTGCTGGATGCGAAGGAGGTACTCTCCGTCCGGCACGCTTGCGGGGATCGTGACGCCGTAGGTCAACCCGAGGTCCCAGGTTGCAGCGCCGCCGCTGAAGGTAGGGCCGATGTCCTTGATCTTGAACCAGACATCGCCGGAGCCGTCGAATGACTCGGCGGTGGTGGGGGCTTTGGCCATGTAAAATGACACGGGGCCTTGGTGATAGACGGCGACGTCGGCAGTAAATTCGACTGACGAGCCAGCCGTTACGGCTATGGTTGCACCGGCTCCAGTCTCTCCGCCGACATTGCAGCGGAGGTCATTTGAGGCGAGGTCAGTTACTGGAGAGTTGTAGTTTGTGTTCTCGCGAATATATTCGTACGCGGCAGACTGGGTGCCATCGTAGGTCAGATATTGGAAGATGTCTGAATTCATATAAGCATTTATTAGATTTGTACGAGCACTTCAAACTTACAATGGGCGGAAGCCTGTTGGGCAAGGACAGACAGCCCGAGAGCAGCGACAGAGAGCTTCATACTTGCGGTGGAGGCGATATATGCGTATTGGGATGACCTTGAGAAAGAATACCAAACACTGGTCGCCTTTTATAACTTATACGGGCGCAAGAATTGGAGGATCGGCTTATTCTGGAGTCTGAAGTGACCAATATAGCCAGACATGCACGCAGACAACTATGATCCTTATGCCATGGAAGCGCCAGTTGCGGCATCATGTCACCAAGTTTTGTATATATAAATGGCTATGATGACGACGATCTTGTTCCAAGCAGATTAACAACAGGAAATAGTACCGAAATGGGTATCCATCTTTGACCGTAGAACAGATCGACAGCATCCGTATGGCCGTGTTTGATAGTCTCTGTTCTACATAGAGTAGATCCAGCGAGCGATCTTGAAACTAGGTGGATCCCTGGACACGAAAATTTAACAGTGCGAACAACCCAAGTACTTGGTGCATCTATCCATGCCATGAAAGTATCGACAGCGACAGGCAGGAGACGTCATTGTTTACATTTCCTCTGTTCCACTTCAAATGAAAGAGCATGAGATATATGAAATTCCACGCAAGCAGGAGATTCGCAATCACGCAATGTGTGGCATGGAAAGGCATAGTATATGGGATAGAGGTAAGAAGAGTCCAACCTACTGATTTGCGAGTGCCGGTCGGTCGGTACTACAAACTCCGTCAAGCCTCAGCGAAAGGCAACTTCATGACCGATGATCAGGAAGATCTATTCCATTCCCGGGCACAGCGAGGGTATTATGTGTCGGTGGGGGCAGTTGTTCGACGATATCCCTACATCTGTGGGAATTCTGGGGAATGAAAGGATCCCAGTGTCCCCCGCTCTCGAGACCACACCACTGCCGTGATTTGTGACAGGGACGACAGGGGTCTGCATGATGAATGTAACCGGTGGCGCTAACGGACCTGCTTCCCGCACTCTAAATGAACCACAACCCCTCTCTTCTAGCTCTATAGTACTCCCCATAGTACGCATATTCGAGTACTATCCGGATAAAAAATAGCCAATTGATTTTATCCGCATATAGTAGTATGTATTGTTGTATCATTGCGTCGTTTTATCGTTTTCTGCTCCTCCTAAGCGATTCTCAACATCGTCTTGGGGGTTTTATTCCGTGTTTGTGCAGATGAATGCGAACTGGTCTGGACTCTCACTCGACTTCTTGGCATCCACCCCGTGACTTTCATCTTTCAGCAAGCTTCGGCGGAACTATACAGTTAGGTGCTGTGTGGCTTGTGCCTTGTGTCTATTGTTCGTGCATCCACTTCTGTGTGGCAAGGGGCTGGGCGTCCTGTAGCTCATAGCGCGCCCTCTTTCTATTTTACTGGTAACCCGATTCCACCACTTGCGACGGTGCCGTCGTTGCATCGCGCACCTCCCCGCAAATACAAACACCTGGTTACTGCTGTCGCCCAGGGCATCACATGTAGGACTAGGTTCCCGTTTCATTAACGGGATCCATGGTACTCGTTCCAGGACAGCCGCCCCATGTGACTTTTCCTGCCGCGTTTATCACATCACTAGGTTTGTGGAGCACTGCTCATCAGGTGCCTACCTGTTCTCCATATTGATTCTCTAATATTTCTCTGTTGCTCTCAATATAACCTCGGCTGGCCGGCCGAACAAGCGGTGACATCCGAACAATAAGCTTTTGCTTGCTTATATATTATTTGTAGAAATATTATTAACCTCTATTTAAAAGCTTCAACCGACGATTTCTACCGCATATGGAAGTATCAATTATCCCAGAATATACTGTTCTGTATTTTATTGGCTGTTAGTTTGCGTAGAGAGTTATTCTGTGGACTAAGTGGTCCATCCCGTTGGATTTCCTCATCTTATTGGCATTTTACCCCTCGCGCTGGCCATGCCCTTGCACATATCCCCCCGCACGATACCCCCAATTATTTACCTAGACTACTGTCGCTGGCTTCTCCTCTCATAGCTGGTAGCCACTCAGATGAGACTTACATGGTGGTGTACTCCATACCGAACGTAATACATGGTGCTCTATAGGACTTCATCTTTCCCGTCCCGGAAGCGGCGTCCGATCATAAAGCGCGCATCTTGATTTACCCCAGGTGTATCACTGCCATGAACGCCTTCTCGACGCTCGATATCGCCTCGTGATGATGGCCCTGAGCTAGAAGCATTCTAGAACACGCCTCTTTCTAGCTCAAACCAGGGATGCCCGGCTCAACTTCTCATAACGGCATGTCTTTCTTCCCAGCCAAGCTCAGACTCTTTGGAAGACGGCTGCTTTTTCCGCAATCTATTGCTGGCGGACTCTTTATCTCTTAATCTGTTTGGACTTCTAATTTCCCGATATTTCTATAAGAGTGGCCGTCCTGGAGAATCTACAACGACATCAGCAAAGTCACCAGCATTTTAGAATCTTTAACACTCACAATGGCTTTGAAGAACGTCCTTCTAGCGGCTGCGGCTCTCGCACCTACAGTCCTTGCTCAAGGTGGTGCCTGGGCGCAATGTAAGCTCTGATCCGACCTCTAGTTGTATTCTTTCTGACCAGATCAGGCGGTGGAAATGGCTGGACTGGTGCGACCACCTGTGTGTCCGGATATACCTGCACCTACTCCAATGATTGGTACTCGCAATGTTTGCCTGGTTCAGGTGGAGGAAACCCAACCACCACCGCAAAACCTACCACCACCGCTCCGACTACCACCTCAGCGGGTACTGGTACCACTTCTCCTCCAACCGTGGGCAATCCATTCGCGAATGTCCAGCACTACGCCAACCCGTACTACTCGTCTGAAATCTACACTTCCGCCATTCCATCTCTGACTGGCACTGCGGCTGTCAAGGCCAGCGCCGTCGCTAAGGTCGGAACATTCGTCTGGCTGTGAGTTGCAACGCAGAAAATCTAGGGCTTGTTACTAACTTGACAAAGCGATACTGCTGCCAAGGTCCCAACTATGGACACATACCTCACCAACATTGAGGCCTTAAACGCCGCTGGTGCATCCCCGCCAGTTATTGGAACCTTCGTCGTTTATGATCTCCCAGACCGTGACTGTGCTGCCCTCGCTTCCAACGGCGAATACTCCATCGCCAACAATGGCGCTGCCAACTACAAAGCCTACATCGATGCGATCAGGGCAATCCTCGTCAAGCACAGCAAGACCAAGGTCGTTCTTGTCGTTGGTCAGTACCCCCTTAATGCCCCGCACTATTACTCTTTCTGATTTGCTGCCAGAGCCCGATTCTCTTGCCAACCTAGTGACCAACCTAAGCGTTGCGAAGTGCGCCAATGCGGCGGCCACGTACAAGTCCCTCACCGTCTACGCAATGCAGCAGCTGAACCTTCCCAATGTCTCCATGTACCTCGATGCCGGCCATGGTGGTTGGCTAGGCTGGGCCGCCAACATCGGCCCTGCAGCTGACATGTTCGGCAGCATATACAGCTCCGCAGGCAAGCCAGCTGCCGTCCGTGGTCTCGCTACCAACGTCGCGAACTACAACGCGTGGAGTATCTCGACCTGCCCATCGTACACCAGCGGTGACTCGAACTGCGACGAGAAGCGCTACATCAACGCCATCGCTCCTCTCCTGACCAACGCTGGATTCCCAGCACACTTCATCATTGACACCTCGCGCAACGGAGTTCAGCCTACTGCACAGAATGCCTGGGGCGATTGGTGCAACCTGAAGGGGACGGGCTTCGGTGTCCGCCCAACAACCAACACGGGTGACGCGCTTGCCGATGCCTTCGTGTGGATCAAGCCTGGTGGAGAGTGTGATGGCACTTCTGACTCTTCAGCTGTGAGATACGATGCTCACTGCGGGCTGGATGATGCTCTTAAGCCTGCGCCAGAGGCTGGACAGTGGTTCCAGGCATACTTCGCACAACTGCTCAACAATGCCAACCCTTCTTTCTAAAGTGGGAGAATTGAGTAAAGGCGAACGTCTTGCGAGGTGTTGTCTTAGTTTTAACTGAGCCTCAACTCGTATGCGATGGGGTGGTTGTAAATTAGCCTGAACATGAGTGGTTGGTGGGGATAAAATGGAGAGCTGCTTGCTTTTTTAGCGAGGCACAGCACTGTTGCTATTCTCATTTTCCGTTCATTTGTGCAGGATCGGCAGTCTGTATATAGAAACCAAAATGGAAAATTGCAGGTTCCACATTTCAGTTCCAGGCTGTTGGTGACAATTTACACTTATATTTCGGATCGACACAGGCCAGGTTCATGCATTGTGAACATATGTAGATCGATTCATAATTCTGACATCTATCGAGACACCAGATGCATGGTACACGATAAGACTACGTTGAGAAGAGAAAAACCCAAGAAAGTTTGCATCTTTTACCAGAATAAATAAGCATGGTGTACAGCGCTGCCATCTCCCGGCTGTCGTCAAGATCCATATTGAGAAGTTCGTCAATAAAGTAGAAAACGATAAATATGACCTATTTCACATGGCAGAATAGAACACCAAAAAGTGTAAATACAGTTATTGTCAATATTTACAGTGATAACGAGCGGCAATATCTACAATAGTAACGACGGACAGACATTCCCAGATATCTACAACCAATGCTGCCTCATCCAGCCTAAATTTAGCGTTCTAACCTCTAACCACTCCAGACTGCTGGGCCTGGGATCTTGTAGGAGGTTGGGATGGGCCAGTAGATGCCAATCAGAATTCCTGGGTCTGTCGCCGAGTATCCACCAGGCAGCTTGATGGTAGGACCTGGGCTGCCCGAGCCAGAACCAGAAATCTTCAGCTGAGCGCAGGAGATATAGAACTGGGCACCATCGGTAGTACTAGCAGAGTGCAGCGCGATGTGCTCGATGCGAAGAAGATATTCTCCCGCGGCTGCTGAGGTCAGTCATGCGATCTTGCTACCCAGTCAAAGGTGCTGAGAAAGGGGGTCTTACGAGTGCTGCTGGGGATCTTGAATGTGTACTGAGATATGTCTGATGCTGGCCAAGTAATCGCCGATGTAGAGATCGTTGCGCCCACCTCAGCGATCTTGAACCAGGCACCAGAGCCATCATAGGAGGCGGCTGTGGACGGCGCCTTAGAAAGATAGACGGTAATGGGGCCGGGGTGGAAGATCGCCTGGTCTAGCGCAAAGCCAACAGTGGCACCGGCAGCTACAGATGCAGTGCCGGTGGAAGCACCGGAAGCGAGTCCTCCGGCGTTGCAGCGGATGTCGTTGGAGCTGACGGAGGTGACTGGAGAGTTTGCGTTGGTATTTTGGCGGACATACTGATAGGGGGAAGTTGCCGCGCCGTTCACAATCAGAGAAGTCCAGCGGTCTGGGGATGTTAGAATCGACACAATGAAGGGGAGGCGGAGGCATACAATGCGCAGAGACGACATCCGTAAAGGCGATGGCGCCCGCGAGAACGGGAAGGATAACTCTCATAGCTGATAAATTTCCGAAGAATGCACTTTTGATTTAACTACAACTTGTGGGATAATGGGAAAACTTCAACTTCTACTCCTACTGGCAAGGACTAACGGGGCTTATAAGAAGAAAGAAACACAGCGTCACGGGGCCTCCAAGAGGTAGATGGGATTTGCCAAGAACGAGTTTCACCTAGGCGCCCTAACTCTAACTGCCGGAATAATTGCACCATAGCCAGAGGAAACTAACCAAGTGCCTGTAAGGTAAATCATACAGAGGATAGCCACATGGCACAGTCTGGTACAGATTAATGAGATTCGGGTGATGTGGGCCGCAAGAATTGCGGGATATGGCGAACCAGCGGAGAGAACTTGGGTTGAAGTGGGAGTCGCCGGGCCGCAAGCCTAGAAACTGTTGACATGATATAATAAATAAAGGAACGGATGTCTTGGAGACTTATATAAAGTTATGGTTGGTTAAACTGGCAGAAAGAACTGAAAAACTGAATCTAAAATTGCGAAGTGCAATCAACAAATTCGGATTCAATAAATGAGAAAACTGCCAACGAGATGTTGGGCGTACAATTTGGATTTGAAGATACGAGGCATTCTACAAATACAACAGCGCAGTACTCGCTATCCCAAAGAAGGAAATAATGATTCTGACGAACCTGTGGTAAGGATTTATACATACCCATGTGTGTTATGGGTAAAGTGAGTGACGGAGAGTGGCCTACTATAATAAACGAGGACGCGCCAGCCGAATGACCACAATTCGCCCCCATGATAATATCCCGAAGCCCCAGCCTATCGCCACGTTTCACTACACTCTCCCCGCAGTATATCCAGCAATATTATTCCCTTGGTATTTGTTTAATCCCGGTACCTAGGAGGGGCAAAGAATATACAGAGTAAAGCTCAATATATTCAGCATTGAGTTGTCGGCTGCATGGCGGGGGTCGACGTCGAGATTACTATATTGAATTGCTCATCCGGCTGTTACACTCTATGTCTTGATCATACGACCTGCAGTAATATACTCGCACGCAATGTGGGACAGGGAGCTATGAGGGTTTGAGGCCTGGAACTTGGGCAATGGCTGTACCCCAGCGTGGATGCTGGTCGAGTCGCCTGGTTTGAGTGTTATGGACCACAGAATGTACTGGATGGGCGTGGCAATAGAGTTGGCGTCAAAATACTTCGTCTGGCTCTGTTGATTCTACTGGAGGTGAAAGGATATTGACGATGGCCTCTATTGACTCCAGTGGCTACAGTTCCTTCTGACCCAGCACAAGCTCATATGATGGACAATTCTAGTCGTCGTCAATATATGTGTCATTGACATACAGTTGGATCCTGCCAACAATGTCGGTGCCAAGTCAATTTCTACCTGGGAACCTTCCAGACCCATCCAGCTGTAAGTCTCATACTTTAACTTTTCATCTCCGAGCCGTTTCCAGCAGAGAAACTGTAAGGTTCGCTTCCATTCTTCATATATTCTTCCCCCTCCTTTCCAATATTGCATTCTGAATCACTTAACGCGGCGATATCACGACCTTAATACTACTTCGTTTGCAAGCATCTCAATTCTCCCTCATATGGTCTCTCATACAGGCTCAATGCTTCGGATCATGGCCGGAATATTGTCTTCAGGGAGAATTATATTCTCATTTGGCCTGCATGAGTTGCCTGTCAACAAGGACTTTCCGAACCTGTCATTAATTGTAGAGTATTATGAGTTAGAATTACACCAAACGTCTCTTCCTCGCGACTTTGATATAAAGTTCTGATTTCCTCTGCCCCCAAACTGTTTATTTCTTCTCTGCAACAAGCTTTCATTCTCCACTTCTTTTAAGATCTTACAACAGGATATTAGCTCGACGCCTATACGCAACTCAAGATTTGGGTGGTCTGTCCTATATCCACGGATCTACAAACGCGTTACTCTCCCTACATAACCATGAAGAGCTTCCTCATCTCAGCGCTTCTCGCCGCCACCGCTGCGGCTTTGCCCCAGGGGCTCGGCCAAATCACCCGCATAGTGATCACCGATGCCCAACCAACAGCCATCGCGGTGCCACGAAATGCAGAGGCCCAGCACCTTGGGCCCGTCAGCCGAACGGTGATCTACGATTCCCAGCCTACTCGTATCTCAGTGCCGCGAGATGATGTTCTGGATAACGCAAAGCGCCAAACGATCGGCGGCATATGTATGACCCCCTATTCCAGATACCGTCTCTTCATATGTCACTTTGAAGCTTCCCTCGCTGACTATAACAGGCTCCAGCAACGACTCGTGTGCGCCGGGATTCTCATGCACCTCCCTCGGTAGCGGTTACTCGCTGTGCCTCCCTAATATCCTAGTACCATCAGTGGTGCCAATAACGGCATCACGTACGGACATTGGAGATGTTCCAGTAAGCTCTGGAGGCGCCATTCAGCCAACCAATGTTGCTATTGCCGGCCGTAAGTAGGTACGTCGAGTTTATGGAAAGCAGTCACTTCGGAAAAGGGGGTATTACTGGGTGGTTTGTAGTCGTCGAAGTGGATAGTATGATCAGAGTGGCGGTGACCTGGATGGAAAGATCGAGTGTTTGATGCGTTGATGAAAAAAAATTGTACTTCTTCTACTGGTGGAATTTAAGGACTTGTATCATGCTGAAAATTTTCTGTGATATTTGGGTCGTTCACACATGTCCGTGACAGTTGTCCTTGACTGTTATTACCATAGAGAAATATACAGACTCCTGGCTCCTGACCCCAGAAAGTCCATAACTCGTAGGACGGACAGGCCTGATCGCAGAAACCTAGATGACGGATGATCGCATCCCGCCCTGGCATATGCAAGTATCAATCAACACGAAGCAAATGTAACATTGGCATGGAGGCTTCTATTCTCGGCTGTATCCTCACAACTAGGTATTATACATCTAGCCCAAGCGTCTCCCAGCTCGCCAAGTTCATCCCCTCCCCAGCACATGCATCTAATCCTCATCCCAGTTAGCATTAGGCGCTGGCGGCTTCGGTCCACCAGCCTGTCTCGCGACGATGATCTGGTCGACCGAGAGGACGGTGCGTGCTGCCTCGGTGGCAAGCCTGATGGCCCAAGACTTGGAGACCAACAGGTCAAGGATGCCGGCGTCCTTGGCATCAAGGATTCCGGTTCCATCATCGTTCTATAGATTTCATTAGTATATTTCGCTGGTAGATTGGGAAGGAGATTCAGATTGTTCACGTACCTCAATATCAACACCGGTAGACCAGTCCTCCTTCTTGTGGTGGGCAGTGTATAACCTGCTCAGCACCTCGGTGGCATCCAATCCAGCGCTCTCAGCTAGTGTCCTTGGGATTACCTCGAACGCCTCGGCATACTTCTTAATGGCGTATTGTGGCAGGCCAGGGGTGGTCTCGCCGTGTGCCATTATCCGCTCAACAAGCTCCGTCTCTGTGGCTCCAGCTCCTGGGACTAACCTCGGATCCTTTGTGATGGCCTTGACGACATTGACTCCATCATCAACGGCACGCTCAATATCATCGAGGTGGTTCATGGTGGCTCCGCGCAGAACAATAGTGGCCGTCCTTGTCGAGTCATTCTCTTGTCTGAAAACGGTCACACGGTCACCACCAATCTCCAAGGTCTCGACAATGTCGATGCTTCCCATCTCGTCCGGCATAGGGGCGCCAAGTCTTGCTAATGGGGTAGCACCAACAACTCTGCACACTCTTCTGAGCTCAAACTTGGACAAAATGCGGATGACCAGGATGCCGAAGCGGTTGAGGTAGTGCATCGCCAGCTCACCGACAGTGGAGCCGGCAATGACAACGCGAAGACCCGAATCGTAAAGCTCCTTGATGGCAACCTCCAGCTGGCTCTCCTCTCCCGTGGTAAAGTCCAACATTTCCTTTGCATTGTGTAGTAGAACCGTGCCCTTGGTCTCGGTCTGGCTGGTGTCGATCGGGCAAGAGAAGACTCCGACCTTGGCCCTGACGGCCTTCTTCACGGATCCGTCTGGCTCCCTCCCAAAGACCATACCCTTGACAACTCTGCTCTGCTCCATGCTTCCTCCCATAATCTTGACAACTCTGACGGTATCAACGTTGAATTGCGTTGGGTTCTTTGGCAGAACAGCCAACACAGCTTCAGCGATAAGGTCCGCCAAGAAGTCCTCACTGCCACATTGTTTGCTCGCAACGACCGTCCTGATGGCCTTGCTGAGCTCCTTCTGTGACCGCATATCCTCCACCTTATCCACGACCAACTCGTCGAGCACCTCCAGTGCGTATTTTTGTGCTCTCTCGTAGCCCTGGACAACATCCGATGTCTTCAACCCCATCCTCAACAGATCCTCAGCTTTCTTTAGCAGCTCTCCGGCAAGCACGATGACCAAGTTCGTGGCGTCTCCCATCTCGGCTTCCTGTTGCTGGGAAGCCATGACAATAAGCTTTGCGGCTGGGTGGACAACATCGAGTTCGCGGAGGATGGTGGCAGCGTCGGAGGTCAGAATCATCTTCTGCAGATGGTTGATGACAATCTTGTTGCGGCCGTAGGGACCAAGGGATGTCTGGACGGTGGAGGAGATTGCGCGACAGGCATCGATATTGCGAAGAACAGCTCCATCTTCAGAGTCGTAGCTGGATAGGAGTTAGCACAAATAATTTAGGCGTGTGGTGACGCTGCGATGAGACGGAATAGAAGGACATACGAGTTATAGCCCTGCTTGAACAAGTTGGCGTTCGGGGCATTGGGGATATTGAGCGACATGATGGGTGGTTGAGAGGGGTGTGTCGGGGAGGTGAGGTGGTCTCGAGCTCTTTTTGGAGATATCGCGTCTTGAGCTTCGAACAAAAATCGTTAAACGCGATTTCGGCCTGATCGCCAAGGCCAAAATGTTAATTGGCGGGAACAACCCCCATGGAAGTGTTGCCCCACCACATCGTATGCCGCATCCATGCCCCACATAGGGGAACGTTGAGGACTTCATCTTCAAGTTAAACAGACATCCATTGTATAATCAACATATAGAAACTGCCAAAAACAACGTTGAGCTAAGTGCATTCAAGTTAAAGCAGACTTTTTAATTGTCCTGTAACTTTAAATACAAGACGGACCGTACTGAGGACAACAAAGTACAGCAATTTACCCCGCCTCCTCCACAGTAAGGAAGCTTCAAGAACTCACTCCTATATAGCCATTCGAACAGTGAACCCCTCATAACAACTTAAAGCTCCAATACAATGGCGCAACAGCAACCCTCCATTTACACCACCGACCATGCCAGCTCCGTCCTCCAAACTCACAAATGGCGCACAGTCGCCAACTCTGCGGCGTATCTCCTCCCCTACCTAAAGCCTGGTATGACTATCCTAGATGTCGGCTGCGGCCCCGGCTCCATTAGCATCGATATTGCTCGCCTCGTCCCTGGCAGTCATGTAACTGGCATCGATGTGGCTGATCCCTTGAATGAAGCCCGCGACTCTGCTGCCGCCATCGGAGTTACCAACGTCGTGTTCAAGGTTGGGGACATCCACGCGCTCGATTTCCCAGACGCCTCATTTGACGTCGTCCACGCACACCAGGTTCTCCAGCACATCTCCGATCCTGTACTAGCACTACGGGAGATGCGGCGGGTGGCTAAGCCAGGTGGTATTGTGGCAGCCCGTGAGTCGGCATCTATGGCGTGGTTCCCGGAGTCAGAGGGGATAACAGCCTGGCGCGATCTAACTGCACGAGTTTCCCGTGCTAAGGGAGGAAACCCGCATCCAGGAAGCGGTATTCACAGCTGGGCTCGAGAGGCAGGGTTTGAGAAGTCGCAGGTCGCGTGTAGTACTGGATCGTGGTGCTTTAGCACCGATGAGGAGAGGGCATACTGGGGTGGGAGTATGGCGGAACGGGCGCTGTCGTCTGGATTTGCCAAGATTGCTATAGAGGGTGGGTATGCTACAATGGAGGAGCTGAAGGATATTTCAAAGGCGTGGCTGGATTTTGTTGATGACGATTTAGCGTGGTTCGGGCTACTGCACGGGGAGATCGTTTGCACAGTGTGATCTTCCCAGCTGGGATGTTATAATTTTGAGGGAGTAGCTGACTACGGGTTGGCATGTAATATTGAAATAAAGCACTACAAATATCCTTCAATGTTAAGTATCACCAGAGAATTATGACCCTATTTAGTAGTACCTTATGAGAGTATATGTTAGCTTCTATTTCCTAGGAAAACAGTAATGTTAGTTAAAAAGAACACTCCTACCATTTCGTCTTTCGGAATAACATTTTAGCTGGAGATGTCTAAGTGGGGACCATCTTGCCAAGGGGTCCAAATTGACCTTTCCCAAAAGAAGATAAATTCTGCCACCTCACCGCCTTCACGTGAAGCCTTTTGATGGGTTTTAGGGATACAAAACTTATTTGCGCCAACAATACCTACTCTCGTTATTTTCTAACCTTAACCTGCTATTGTCGAAGTTTGTTTACTTAGAGAGCATTTCATTTCAATTATTGATACTTGACGACTTTTTTCTTGCGCCACCGAACCTCGATCAAACGGAGCTACTGCTCCTGCTCCAACCATGCTTCGCTCGAACAATACCGTGTGCCTCCTATGCCAATATTCACAGAATGTGCGATTCGCCAGCAGAAAATTTACGGGTGCTATGCAAACACAAAGACACGCTTCGCAAGCACAAAGTCGACTGCCCAAGCGCATGACACTCTCCCCTCGCGTCGCCCAACCGAACCCCAGGACATCCGAGAGTGGCAAGCCCGTCCGAAGGCGACAAGATGGCCCGTTTGGAGGAATGAATTTGAAGGAGGCCGGTATCAGAGGAGTTCCGGAAATTCGGCGGACGTCGGGAACGGATACGAAAAGCAACGATAGAGAAGGTGGCAAGACGAATAGGAGAGAAGGTTACCACGCGTTGAAGATGCAAAGGGCGCTGGCCCCAGTATCGTATAATAGCAGGACGGTCATCAAAGAACGACTCCAACAAATCGACAGTTTCAAGAAATTTCAGTTGTTGGCCAGTGTGCAGGAATCGATTGAGGCCCAGGCCCTGAAAGGACTGGAAGATGTTATGCCCACGGCAGTCCAGCGGCTTGCAATCCCGGCACTACTCGGCGAAGCCAGCAAACACCAGAGGAAAAAGACGGTTAAAGCAGAAAGGGAGGATTTCCTGATTGCTGCTGAGACTGGTTCTGGCAAGACGCTCTCATACCTTCTTCCAGTTATTGATGCTGTCAAGCGTGCAGAGCAACAGGATGCGGATGTTGAGGCTTACAACAAGATGAAGCAGGAAGAGGACCTGAAGCAAAACAACCTCACCCTGGTATCCCCACCATTGACGAATATGCCCCATCCTACAACTGGAAGGCCACGGGCTGTTATCCTCCTCCCCACATCTGAGTTGGTGTCTCAAGTTGGCACCCTTCTGAAGTCTCTGTCACATACCGTCAAATTTCGGTCAGCTCTTATATCATCCTCTGTTAGCGGGAAGGTCATTCGAAACCGCCTCTTCTCTCCAGGCGGAGTCGATATCCTGGTGTCCACTCCTCATCTTTTGGCATCGATCGCCGAGTCGGACCCAAATATCCTGTCCAGGGTCACTCACCTTGTGATTGACGAGGCCGATTCTCTCCTCGACCGTGGATTTTCTCCGCTGACTTCGGAAATTATTGATAAGTCCAACCCGTCATTACAGCAACTCATTCTCTGCTCAGCAACGATCCCACGATCGCTCGACTCGTTCCTGCGCAAACGATTCCCGGATATTCGCCGCCTGACAACACCAAATCTTCACGCGATTCCGCGTCGTGTCCAGCTTGGTGTGGTTGACGTTGAAAGAGACCCATACAGAGAAAACAAGAACCTGGCCTGTGCAGACACGATTTGGTCCATTGGGAAATCAGCCGCTGATCACGAAGGCCCAGACAAGAATGCTGTCGACCTTAAGCATGTCCTTGTTTTTGTGAACGAACGTGAGAAGACGCAAGAGGTAGCGGAGTACCTCGTCACAAAGGGCGTTAATGCGGTTGCGTTGAGCAGAGACACCCCTGAACACCGCGCTTCAGAGATCCTTGCTGATTTCACGTCATCGGAAAAGCTCACCGTTCCAAGAGGAGAAAACCCTGGTAGCCTGGCTGATAACCAGCCAAATTACCTTCCATTTGGACATGTTGCACCACCGGTAAAGAGGAATCTGCCAAATATGAAGGTGCTTGTCACTACGGATTTGGGATCCAGAGGCATTGACACCTTGGCTGTCAGACACGTCATTCTGTATGATGTGCCGCATTCTACAATCGACTTCATTCATCGCCTTGGCAGGACCGGCAGAATGGGTAGGCGTGGAAGGGGAATTGTACTTGTAGGGAAGAACGATAGAAAGGATGTGGTCAGGGAGGTGAAGGAGGGTATGTTCAAGGGACAGGCGCTTATCTAGAGCGGATATCCATAATTGTATTATACTGTAGGAATATTTTCCAAGATAGAAAGGAATTGTACATTAGCCGCATGGTTTACCACTCAAATCGTAGTTTAATCTTCTCCAGCGTTTTTATGTGATTGTCGGGGTCGCAAATGAGGGGCCTTCATCCTTAAATTCGCTTAGTGGGGAGTAAACATTCGCGTCGCGTCACGACCTTGACCAACACCTCTCTAAATCGAAATATCCCTGCACTACATCCGCCCGATCATTATGCGATAATGAGAGAATGAGAAATATATACAACTATTCAACATCCGAAATAACTATTGATACAAAAACTTGAAAATTACCACGATGCCACGCCCCAAACGCGCCAAAGTTGCGCCCTCTGCACCCGCCGCCCAACCTCGACGCGGCAGGGCTGCAGCGCCGTCGCGCAAACCACGAGAGGCCTCCGAAGCAATTGAATCTTCCCAAGAACAAAATATCGAGCAGGAAACCCAAACAACTATGACGAGGGCAACGAGGGGTAATGCGACCGTTCCTGGACCTTCGACGCGGGCAGCAAGGCTGAGCGCATCGAATACCGGAGTATTGGAAGAATCAAGGAAGCGTCGCGACTCAGCGATATCGCGTCTCGAGGCCGAAAACGAATATACATCCAGCAACGGAGGGCCCAGCGATGCGGTTGCGCATGCGCCAGGAGAAATACTGTCAAGCAGCCCGGAAGTTGAGATTGGAAGGCGGGGAAGAGTCGCTGCAAGTATTGAAAGCTCAGCAATCATACCTGGAACGTTTAGGAGGAGGGCACGCCAGCCAAGCATACTTGGGCGAGGACAAGATATTGAGATTGAGAGAAGTGAAAGTGTGGACAGCGACATTGCACAGAGCCAAGATATCACAAACGTGGAGAGGCCTCTTGGGAGGGTCATGTCGAGCGGCTTTAAGCCAAGGCAACGGCAGCCCAGTATATTGGGAAATGTGAGGTCTAGCAGCGTGGAGGTTGAGAGAGATATTGGGACACCTGTGAACCCTGGGTCGGCGCTCAGGACAGGATTATTCAGGAGGAGAGCAAGACAGCCCAGCATCCTTGGTACGCCCAGCCAAAACCCGAGCCGCGCCCCTGCAGCGGAAGCAAGCGACGAGGAAGGACAAGGAGAAGAGGATGAGGAAGACGATTTTAATCCTGAGGACGAATCTACTCCACTCAATCTGCCAAAATCAAACACCCTCGACGGCAGCCCTCAGTCAACATCTCCGCTCAACTCACGGAAACGCAAACTCTCATCCCCTTCAGCCTCTCATTCATCAGCTGCTCTTCCTCCCCTCGAGAGATCACCTTCTTCCGCCCTTTCACCACCACCAGTTTCTTCACCCCTGAGCGCGATATCGCAAACCCCAGAGATCATGAGCTCAACCCACGCACCACCTCACAGCAGCTCCTCCCTCCGCCTGAGCTTGACCCCACCCCGGCGAACCCGGGTCGCATCCGGGATTCCTTCGGAAAGAACCCCTCCTACTCGCCGCCAACCATCACGCGCCCTCGCTATGGACGACGACCTTCCATCATCCCCACCACCCCTCACACACTCACCTGACAACCGACCCACCGTCAAAAAGCCAGCCGGCAAGCCTAGAGGAAAAGCCGCAGCGAAACCCGAACCTGCGTCTCTTTCGACAGCGCAATTGCAATTACTCCTGCCAAGGCGCCGAAGGCGGGCAGCTAGGGACGCCTACGAGATTGGTAGCTCAGACGACGAGGTTGATGCAGAGAGTGACGAAGATGAACTTTCTCACCTTGCAGCCGCTCTGAGCCGTTCCAACCGACAGACACCCGCCGCGCGAAAGCGGGTGACGAAACTTCAATCCGCGATCAAAGGCAAGGGGAAAGCTGCTGCTGCTGCTCAAGCTGCGGCGGCCAAACGAACGTACGGATCGCGCCGGGCAGCTGCACCATCGCTATCTGACAAGGAGAACGGCGAGAACAGTGCGGAGGTCAGCGAGGCAGAGGTAGATCCTGATGATAGTCTCGCGCCAGTGCAAGATAGTGTTGAGGATAGTAGTGTGCTGGAGGAGCGGTTGGGCAAGGAGCTCAAGATCGCGAAGAGGAAGTTTGAAGATGTTGATCAGTGGGAGATGGAGTTCGAGGACATGACTGCGAATAGCAGCAGCCCCAAGGATGCCAGATGAGGCATGATCCGTTGGGTGGTATATGGCGCTTTGGCTTGTTTGATTTGCGTTGCTGGATGCGTTTATGGCTATGAGGGGCTGGTGCGGATTTTGAGGCGTTAATGGATAGGAAGGTGGAATACATCAATGGGACGATGCATGGAATGGGACATAGCATTTAGCTATTGTATGCTTGCGTATAGCATAATCAGACAGATATGGGCTGGCATTACTCAATTCCAAACTTGCTGCCTATGTTTTACAACGTTCAATTTGATCAAAGTAGAGTTAGATCTACAATAATACAGATTTGGGAAGACACATGAGTGCCATCAATGTGCTTTCCCTCGGTGTTCCTTTAAAGTGTGTGCCAGAAACCGGGGTATCATAACGCCTACTTCGCCATTCCCTAATGATCTGTCCTCTCCTCGATTGCCACCCTTACGCGCGCAGTGCCGCCAGCTTCGCTTCCTTCTCCTTCAACTGCAGCGTCATGGCCCTGTTTTGCTCCTCTACCTTCCGCTTGGCATCCTGTAGCCTGAGTATCTCCAGCTGCTCCGCTTCCCTGCTGTATGGTTGCCCCGGACTACTCCTCATGGGTATCAGCGCCGTGCGCTCCGGGATCGACGTCCCAGGCCCCAAATTCTTCTTCTTTGCACCAGCCGCCGCCTTGCCCTTCGTCTTCTCACCAACCGACGTTAAAATCTCGTAGAAGTTTTCGTATGGCTCATTGAATAGTTGTTCCTCATAAGCCCAGGCGAGAACCTCTCCCGACGCTTTCTGGGCAGCGCGTTCCTCTTCGGTGCCGTAGGCGTGTAGTCGGAGGCCGTGCCACACTGACTGCGGCTTCTCATTTGACTCGGACACGTAGTGAAGCTTGATGTTGATTTCAAACTCACCCCATCCGGTTTCAGAGATCGAAAAGGGCTGACCGGCTACTGCGTCCACCGCTGTATAGAGTTAGCTCTTATCCTGTCGCGGTCTCGTGAGTTTGACTTACAGCGCAGGGGATTCGGAATCGACTCGTGTAATTTGAACTGAACCTTCTTCAGCCAGTATGTAATATCTGTCCCATCTACACCCTTCACAAACACCGTCCAGCTATGTGTGTGGTCTGCCGGCACACCCTCTGGTTTCGGGTTGGTCGTCTCGTCGAAGGGCTTAGCTGTCGTGCCATAGATGAATGGGCGGAAGATCTGCACGCCCTTGACGCGCTTCTGGTTCGTGCCTGGTGGTGCCATTGGGGGCTCACGTTCATAGGGCGAGACTCCAATTGCACGTCCTGAGCGTGGTCCTTGCGGTTTGACTCGAGGCCTGACTTGGTGGGGGAGGTAGGAGATGTCTTTGCGCTTCGCCATGGCGTCGGCGGGGCGATAGATAAAGTCACGGAGAATTGTTGTTCCTAGCGTGACGCGCGGGTGTTGGAAAGTGCCAACGATTGGTCTGTGCTTTCACATCGTCATGATATCAGTCTATTTATTTTGGACTCTTTGAGGAGGAATTGATCGCTCACAAACACAAAAAAATGGCGACGGTGAAAAGAGTCGTTGTTTGTGGTGGTAACGGTTTCTTAGGAAGTAGGATATGCAAGTACGCGGTAGCGCGAGGCTGGGATGTCACATCAATAAGGTAAGGTAATTTCACATTTGGTATCAGCCTCGTTGGAAATACTGTAGTCAGACCGGTCTTGTTAGGATATGCGTGCTGATTATGGTTAAAGTCGCTCAGGCGAGCCAGTATGGTCCTCGGTCACCTCATCTCCCTCGACTCCGTCGTGGGCCCATAGGGTGTCATGGGAACGCGCCGACATGCTGAAGCCAAGCACTTACAAGCCTCTTTTAAAGGGTGCTGATGCCGTCGTCCACACCATGGGCATCCTGCTCGAGGCAGACTACAAAGGCGTGGTATCCGGCCGTGAATCCCCGATATCCGGCCTCATGCGCGCCTTCTCCTCCTCCAAGGCTGGAAGCCAGAACCCGATGGAGCGGAAGCCAGACGAGGATCTGAAGCCGCAAGAAAAGGACGGACAGCTGACTTACGAACTCATGAACCGGGATTCCGCAATTGCGTTGGCTCAGGAAGCGAACAGAGAGCAAGTCTGCACATTTGCATATATTTCAGCGGCAGGTGGTGCGCCCATATTACCAGCAAGATACATCACTACGAAGCGTGAGGCCGAATCGTCAATTGCAACCAACTTCCCGACTATGAGATCGTTTTTTGTTCGGCCTGGGTTTATGTACGACTCTTCGCGGCCGATTACGATGGCCATGGCTGCTGGGGCTGGAGGGGCATCTGTGTTCAGCGAGGTTACGGGAGGGGTGCTGAAGGACTTCTTAGGTGTGGCTGGCACGAAGCCGCTGAAGGCAGACCTGGTTGCACAAGCAGTGGTCGAAGCTCTGGGAGATGACACAGTTAAGGGGCCAGTTGAGACGAAGGAGATCGAAGAGCTTGCCACAAAGGCATGGAGGAAGGGGATGCTATGATCTTGCATTTGCATCCTGACTAAAGGCAGCCGCCTGACCTGTACCAACACTATGTAAATCTCAACGCCATAACCAATTTATCCCACTTTAATACAACCCGTGACCTTCATATCATCGTTCCACGCTCAAAACTGTCGCGGATCTCGGCCGTGTACTAAATAAAGTTAGCGTAAATTCCTACATCAATTTCGGGAAAAACAACAACGTACCTTGTTGTAGAACCTGTTCAGCTTCTGGTTGAAGTTCTTGTTCTTCTCATTAATGTATGTGATATCGCCCTCGTCGCGATCCTGTCCGCGCTCCTTCCTCTTCTTCAATCTCGCATCCTCAGCCTGTTGTAGATCGGCCACCAGTCGGTCCACGGCAGCCTTGTCAGGCTTGTTTTCGACAAAGCCAGTGGAATCCGCGGTAGAGTAAAATGAGCCATCTTTGTCAACAGCGACCAGTTCTCCGTCGTCGGTCTCCACAATCTCCAGACCACCTGAGGCAGCAGCTCGCTCAATCGCAGCCATCTTTTCCTTCTCGTAGTTGCTCGTATCCAGCTTCATATTTCCAATCTGTCGCTTGTATACCTTCCTGCTATCCTGTCGGTAGTCTTGGAAAGCCTGGTCGTCGCGATGTGACTCTTTCTTTTTGAGTCGCTTGTCCCATCTCTCGCTCTCCTCGATTGTCCAGTCCCACGCACGCTTTCTTTCAAAGTCTTCGCCTGCAGCCTCGATATCTGCCTTGAGGAGTTTCTGGGACGCAGTCGCATGCTTGCGATTTAGTGTTGTGAGGAGGTTGGGATCGGTGGCGAGTCGTTGCGACTCGAGGGCTGCTTCTTTCATATTCTTCTGGGCGGACGACTTCGCACGAGCCTGGAGCGCCTTGAAGCGCTCTTGTCTTTCCTTGGCTTTGGCTAGGGCGTCCTCAGTCGATGTAGAGGCTTCGACAGGTGCAGTGATCGCAGATTCTTGGCTTGGTGCGTCATCTTTCGTCGCGGGCTTCTCCTTGGGCTCTTCCTTCTTCATCATAGATTCATCGGCATCCCTCACCTCTTCGGTGGAGGCGCTGGCTCGCGTCTTGCGCTTCTTGGCTGGAGGCATGATGTGATGGTGGACGATGTGGTTGTGTTGTAGAGTGGAGTCTGATGATGGTAAACAATTGCACCCTAGTTTAACTTGTCAAAGTTGCTTAGTCATAACTTTAATTTATTAACGAACCCGGATGGATATATAAGCGCCCAATAACGAAATGGACTCCTTAATACGCAGAACATTAACATCGTGGATTGGAGTCGCAGAGCACTTCAAAAATGACTGCCATTTAAGTGGTGCGCTTTCTACGCCGGGAAAATTCCCTCCAATCCAGTCTTTTCGCTGAACATCATCGGCTACAGTCAACTCAATCTCAAGCTGGAAGAACTGAAAATGGTCCTAAACTGGCACTATATGAGGCTGTTAAGCCGGTCGAACGTTTCCGCGGGGGTGCTGTCGATATCAGAGAGGGAGGCGCCCCTTTGAAAATATTAAGATATTCGCCACGTCGTCGCTCTTCGAACTCTGCTTCACTCTGCTGCACAGTTAACCATTGAGGAGTGCACCAGCATCAGAGATTTGGAATTCTTTATAGGCGGCCTGACACAGACGGCGGATGGATGTCGATGGATCGTCCATAATACATCAAGCCTCATTGCCGCCATGCACAAAGTCTTCTTTATCGGGCTCGTTGGTCGGAACATGAGACGTCTAAACTTCATGAACAAAACTCTCAAAAACAATCGAAGCCCAGGGTATTGAAATGGGATCACATCTTTGCGCCACTGCACTATCATACGCCTTGAGACCTAGATGCATACTTAGGACACCTTCTTGTGCAAAACCTATCTTGCCACGATGGCATCCCGCAAGTACATGGACAAGCTGTTCGACGACCCTGCCATTCGCAGTGGCTATTCCGCGCAACTAATTGCACGCACTATAACCACAATCCGTCCGTTTAGTGTGCATCCACATACGCTTCCTCTATTGACCGGTTGGCAAGTCGATGGACAGCCATCTCCTGGTGAACAACAGCTGTGTCTACGAGACTATATACGACATGACAGAGACTATACCATCTATATTTGGACCATTGGCAGGGTGAATTCGAGCAAGGTTTGTGGTATGAATGGAACAATGGCAGTCTATCACAGTTTGCACCACAGATGCCAATTCCTAAGTGGGCTGCCGCGTTCACTGGAGCCTTCTTGCGTGCAAATGATCCGTGGGGCGCTATGAAAATGCTTACTCGGGCTGCACTAAGTATGGATGGAAACAAAGATCTTCCTACTTTTGTGCGATTAGTTCGTGAGGAAGTAAGGTCCTGGAAGACAATATACAAGCGTGATAAGATGAAAAGCATTGTTTATATTGCCCTTGAGCATGCTGAAATGCACGGGCTCTCTGAAGATGACGGGAAGAGGCAAGATCTTGAAAATAAGGTATACCGAGCTTTCAAAAGGCTGGGTTATGCTTAGATGGTCTACCAATATGGAACCAGCTGCAAGAGAAGATGCCCGAAATGGTTGCATTTATTGTCAGCGACAGTCTTCACAACGACTACACACAGACAGATGAGTCCTTTGGACGTCAGGCCTACAAATAAAGCATTGGGCTTGTATTGCGAGTGGTGATGTATGGGGGTGCACTGATGTTTTCTTTTTTGCACTATTTTCTCTCCACCTTACTCACTTACTCTATTGGCAGCATCGGAATATTTCCCTTCTACTATCAGGTGGCTCTATATCATCTATCTCACTCACTTACTCTACGAAGCAGTTTCAAAATTATCTCCTACTACATGTACCTGCATTTCCTCTATCTTACTTACTCACTGCCCCCCTGCAGGGACAAAGAAGCTCAAGGATTATTTTCTTATACTATCATGTGCCAGAATTTCTTCTGTCTTACTTACTCACTTGCCCTGCATGGACGAGGCTACTTGAAAGTCATTTTTCCTACTATTTAGTGGTTATATTTCTCCATCTTACTCAACTATTTCACAAGGCAGCTTCAAAATTATCTTTCTCTACTATGGAACAGCTACATTCACCGAGGCAGAGGGACTATAGCTATTTCGGACAAGCATGAAGGAAATTCAGTTCCGTAGCAGGCAATTAGCTATTTTAGCTTTGCATGTTCGAAGGGAATCCCACAGAGCAGATATTAAAATCAATATTACTACCAGTACTATGAATATTTCTAGAGTGGTGGTGACGTTCAGCACTCACATTGGACCGGTGCGCTGCCGGATCCAGCCATTCTCAGCTTCATGCCTTCCCAAAGGCTTCGATAGGATCCCAATAGAAGTCAGTTATTATTGGGTGTACCCTTCCCAGCAAATCATGCTCGCTCGGAGGTACCCGTGGCGAAAAAATGAATAGTCATAGTTGTTGCAAATTTAGGGGTCAGCCACCAACAAGTCAGACACATACAAACATTATTGACGGATTTCCCCAATACAGGGAGGGTGTCGACGAAGTCTCCTCTGGTGCTCTGCCTTTCGGGTGGCAAGGCAATAAAGAGTTGTTTTTGACGTGTATTTTATGGCGCAAGTGAGGGGAAGAATGAAGGCGCCCAATGATTTCGCGTGAGGCTATATTTGTCTATCGGCGCCTGTCGCCACATCATATGGAGTAGAATGCCCAATTAAGTTGAGTAGGGGGTATAACAGTTGTGGCCACATCATACGAAAGACAGCACTATAAACAGCAAATGTGACAACTATAGCCAAGGGCGTCACTTTCACCTCTAGACTTCGACCCATATCTACCGGTGGTACAGCCTCGGAGAAAGCGTTGGAAGAAATTAAATTCCTTTTGTTGTCCCGCATCGGAGTCACTTCTACGCGCAAACGCCAGAACTGTGCGCTAAGCACTATCTCAGCGCTTCATTCTATCGACTATCGATGCGACGGCGCTGAGACAATCACAATCAGATCTATCGCGCGTCAGGCGCCAGCCGTCGGTCAGGCCTAATCGAGTATATTGGGCCGTCCCTTCGATTCTTCTGCAGAATATGTGAGGAAGGGCTAGAGCACTGTATCTGCACGCAAGGGGTCCACTGGTCCCCTAGCCCAATTTCCCCCCATCAACAAATCATCAATCACACCCACTGTAGACTAGGTAAACTAGGTAGATGGCAAACGCCCCACATCCCCCACAAGGGGTTCCAATCCTTTGAGTCCTGTGTGGCTTGTCTGCCCCGGCAGTCACAACGCCACACGGCTTGTGTTGGGCCAACTGTCACATCCGGATTGGGGTATATGTCTGACTGTTCTGTGGCTGCCTAGGGAAACTTCTCCGGTGAGGAATCCTGTAATGTGCCACCAACCGCCGTTCCGGCAGTTTCTTCAGAATGTAATGTCAAAATGGAATGCTGATGATTGGCTGGTGGCTTACATACCATACCGTAGACTCTGTTGTTCGTGGAATCCCATTCTTGGCGCTTTTCGGGATATCGATGATCGGTCGGCTCGGGTTTATAGACGGCAATAGCGGGGTACAGCACTGTACAACTCGGCTTCTTGCCCCTTGGGCCGAAAGGACGGATACTTGAGTAGAGGGGCGGGGCCTATGCGTAAATCACCTCGTAAAAAAGCGACTTTCGCAGTACAACAATAAATACAACATGGATGCTGAAGAAGGGGGCGCGGTTGCAGTGGACACCGCCAAGTTGTGCAGCGATCCACAGCCTACCGCAAATCCCTTCCGCAACCCTCTTCTCCTTCGTGTCATCACAGGACTGTACTCTTAACCCCCCCGATGCGAATCCGATACGTCGCAAATGCCCTCGATCTGGAGGGCCGTGCTGACGGAGTGCCGCGCGTGTGATTGGGTTCCATACCACTGGTAACGGTGGCGCGCGCGCTAAGGAAGCAAGCACAGCGAAGGAGTGGTCTCGGCGCATTGGGATATGCGGGTCCCCGTGTCGCCGACCGCCAATCCCCGTGCGGTGCGGACCCGACAGTTTGGGCGGGCCGCCTATTTGATGGGGGAGGGTTACACTAATGCAGGGATGGAATTGGGCCACAGGTGTATGAAGTTATACTTGGTTATACTTGCAACAAGTAAATTATGATCGGACATACAGTTCATGGTACTCACTACTCACGCTACTTAGTATGGATGGTTGATCATTTGTATCTCATCGGGATTGCTCGTACATGTACAGCGAGCACAGTGTAATTGTGCGCTGCACTGTACACTCTATAATCTACCCGCGCTGTTGGACTTCGAGCTTGGGGGCTGTTGCATTTCCACTTTGAGGGGCACTTTGGGGGCTGTATGTGATGACCAACACACATCACTGCATACCGCAGACTCCGACATTCCACACATTCCAAGCCTCCATGACTATGCACATTGTGGTTGGTGCAGAACACACCCCCTTCCCCGCGTGACGCTGATTCGCAAACTCCCCTCACTCCGCGGCCGAGTCTACGCCGAATCCACCAATCTCTGCTTCTCGATCAGCTGGCTGCGGGATGTGTCTGGGCTGCAGAAGGAGGATACGACAGCGCACTGACTCTGTACGCTGATGAACGAACCGTGGTTCTGGGACCAAGGGTGAGGTTAGAGCCTGTCGTTGCGTAAGGGGTATTGATAGATTGGAGCAGTGCATGCAGAGTACATTGCATGCGACTATGTACATTACATAAGTGAGGTGCAGTAGCTGCCACTTCCTCCAGTTTCGTTCCGGGACACCGAAATGAGCACCTCTTCTCCCCGGAGTGTCACTTGAGAATCTTCCATGGTCTCGGAAAGGCTACCTCTATCTGCCGTTTTCAACGCCCTGTTTGTGCCGGATTCGGGCCTCTGCCGGCGCTATATTCAGATTCGCGGAGTTGTGGGAAGTTAGGAGGAATGTAGGATACATTAATTCCAATGCGTTGTCCAGGTGAGTTGTGACATTGGGGTCCAAAAAATAGACCGCCGGGGTCAGAATATGTGAAAACAATCCCTCAAAGAATGGTCACTTGATGCGGCCAACGGAGATGCGGTGTATTGTGGACACCTTGGACGATCGATCGACGGTTGTTCAAGCATCAAGCATCAAGCACCAAATAATCTTCTACATTGAGTAATTCTCCTACTATCTTTAGGGGGAAACTATATCACTCATACTCTACCAATATCACGACCATGTCAAGATCCCCCTCTCCCCAGCCAGGTCAGTGGATTTGTCACTCAAGCCTCTGTCACACGGCTAAACGCACAGCCGTGCAAGTATCCCTAGCCGACCCCGTCGCTTCAATTACGTCCCCATCCAAGTGTGTGCATCTACTCCGAGCGCAAGGGAGCAAGGGACCTCCAATAAGCAAAAGACCGCATAACTTCGTAATTCAAATCTCCCCCTTCGGCGCTTATCTAGGTCAGACCGCCGCACCGCTACACCCGCTCCCCTAACCCAAATGCTGCAGAACGTCCCCCACCACCCGTCCATACAGACCCTCCATACACCGCCAGCATACAACAACAACAACAATAACACACAGCAACAGCCACCAACATACTTCCAGCGCTGTGCAACCTCGCACCTAAGATTTCCCTGAGCCCTCCTTTCCCCCCACGCCAGTCATTCAAACAGCCAGCCAGCCAGACAGGCAGCGCTGCAAGATCCCCTCCCGCATTCGAGGCAAACCAGATCCCCTCCACCCCCCCGCTCTTGCACCAGCACGTTCGCCCGTGCAACCTGACGCCCACGAACAGGGCGTCGCAGAGCACGCGTCTCCTGCTCGTGCTGTTCACCGCAACGCAACGTGTGTGCGACGTAGAGGCAGGAGATAAAAAGCAAGTCGGTGGTATTACAACCGGCGCCGTTTGAAAAGCGGCCGTGGGGGAAGGCCATGCGGGTAATCGGTACTGTTCCGTTCCGGCGTCTCTTGCGCTGCCATCGCTGGCCCACTTAGTTGTGGCAGTAGGGCGATCGGTACTAGGTCTTTCTTTGATGGGGGGAGGGTGGGGACGGGGAATGGGGGAAGATCAGGCTAAGGGATGGTGGTGTGTCTAGCGCTTGGTGACGGATCACCCCCAGAGAATGATATCCGCAAAGACCCTTGAGAGATCACCTCCATTGTAGTCCTGACAGGGGAGGGTTGGCGCGACCTATTCTTCAGTCCCACTTGCTTCGATCTAATAGCGCGGTGTCCACTAGGCGGCTTGACTGGAGCAGTACTTTGGTTTACTTTGGTCAAGGTTGAGTGCGGAGTGTGACAGAAATGAGAAATGGCACTTTAGTCGTCAGCGCGCTTCACCCTTCATTCCCGTTGCTTAACATCCATTACGCCGCATTCAATGGTACTTCCTCCTTGGCAGCCTAACCCATATCCACAGTGTATAGTCTGGAGTATCTTCCATCTTCCTTGTACCGTGTCGTGTCTTGCCTTGACATTCGGCCATCAATCGAGACTTAGCATTCACTCCTGCTGTCCGCAATGTACCTTGCTGGACTAGCTGTCGAGGCCAACAGAGCCATCGCGCATGTGCCACAAGTTCCAAATTCCTGTCATCGACTGCCCTTCGCATAAATATCCCATGAAGTTCTTCCCGTGACAATGCCCCTGTGATTCGAACTCTTTATATAGTGACCCCACTGGCCTGGTCATGAGAATGAATTATCGTTGCCAATTATCACTTTACATGAAGACTACTCTCAGCCTGACCACTTTATTATCAACATCCGTCGTCATGTATTTCAACCCGTTGCCTCCCAATGACCAAGAAAAAGGCCCGCGGTTTTCAATAAATCTTCTACTCAATCCAACCGAAGACGCCGCATCTCACCCTCTTCAGACTGATCCATCTGCTACGTCGCTACCATACCACAAGAGAGTGGCAGAAGGGTGGTTAAACTCCACCGCCGGAACTCCAGGTGGCCGCACAGCTCTCCTACCAATACGGACATCAACATCTACAACGCTTTCTCGCCCTCCTCAGAGAACTTCCGAAGTAGTACTACCACCACTGGGTTCTCTGAACCTATTGACGAGCCCGGGCCCCAAGCCTCGGCCCACTTCTTCTTCTTATCAAGACTATCAAGACCACCACCAGTTCCATCAGCATGGGAATAAATACAGGCATCGCAGCAGCCCAGGCAGCTGTAGCAGCATGACAGGGAGGTCACGTTCAACATCTCCAACTACACCTTCTCATTCAAATATTCCTTACACCCTTGAGCAAGTACACTTCATTCAGTACTACCGAGAGGACAAGAAAGTGCAATGGCAAGCAATCGTCCAGCCCTTCAAGAGACAGTTCCCGCGGGTCGTCGTCCACCAGAGCAGCAGCAACAGTCCAAAGCGTGGAAAGGGAGCTCTGGAATGCCGCTACTACCGGGCGCAAATGTACCCCAGAATCGATGACGAGGGTAATTTCGTCCGCGACCATAATAACGAATATGAGATGGTGAACATCAGAGTGCGAGATAGGCCAATCCATCCCCACAAAGCCATTCTTGAAGATTATATCAAGCTGGTAACGAGGTGTCCGGAGGAGGTACTCAAGTACTCATGGACGGACGACAAGGACAAAGCAGAGGCCAGACATATCAGTAAGTCATTATATGCCCGAAGCCTGTGTTGTTTACATACTAACCTATCACAGTTGCCAATCGTACAAGACAGGGCAGAGGGGAACTTCCAGGAGCTATTATTCGCGTTCGAACAACAACATTCTGAGGCAATTTGCCAAAGAAGCTTCCTGCCTGAGCAGCAACAACGCCTACACAAGCGTGCCCAACTATTGGCAAGGCCCGTAATATGACACCAGACACGATTTATGACCACAAATACCCCAATCACGAAGACTCCGATAACTGAGATTCCCACTTTCGTCCGTCGAGATGCCGTCTGTATATGAACCAATTGGCGTCTCGTCGTCTTTTTGTTGGTTGTTTTTTCTTGTAATACCCACCGAAATGTATCATTTGGAGTCTTCAGGAACGAAAAGGGCGCGTTGGCTACCCATCACTGTGCCATCGTTTTTGCCCAGCACCGGCACGTTTTAGATCAGGCTTATATAGTGTGCAAAGTCCCACCCAGAAACTAATTCAAGATCTAAATCTGGACAAACTCGAGTGTGATATTAAGCGCATCATTTATACAGTGATCAGTACGATTCCCCTTCCTCATCGTTCCCTTCTTTCTTGCCAGAGTAGGCCTCCATCCACGGGCGGCGGGACCATGGCTCTTTCTTGGCTTCAAGCTCATCATCGCTAAACGTAGCATCATCCTCGTCGTATTCTTCATTATCCGAGGTGTTTCTATTTCGATACTGGTACGGATTTATGCCGTACTCATCATCAGACTGTACCTCCTCGTCCGGATAGTCCGTTGAAGGGTGATTCTCCGCTATTGATCATTAGCTCAATCCTTGCATATCTGTGTCAGGTGAGGTGGGGGGACGGGGGAGGCTAAACTAACCATTTTCGTCTTCTTCCTCGTCATACGCATCACTATCGCTGTCCGAGTCGCCGTTGTAAAACTGGTCGATGTCCGGCTGGGAATCCAAAACCAGCAAGCCAATGCTCGCCTCGTTTGATTCGAGGAGAGCTTGTTCCACTGGCATGCGTATGTACGTCTCGATGATATAATTTGAGTCATCGTCGTCCACATCCATAGCTTGCATTTCGCTGTCCCCCCCAGTTCCCTGAGCAGTCACAGCGTCGGGATGGCGCTCGTGGTAGCGCAAGCCTGCACCTGCCCTCGGTTTGAATCTACTTGCAGGACTTTTGGGGGCCTCGGGTTCCGGCTTTAGCGATACCGTAACTTGAGGCTCATTGTTGTCGGCAAGGTTCTTTCTGATTTCTCTAAGCGTGTAGGCTTGCATTTCCATATTAAGTCTCTCCGTACTAGCATCCCACGGTATTATGTCCCCAGATGGAAGCCTGGCACCCCGGAGAGGAGCGGGTGAATTTCTACGGGGCTTGACAGCATTGACAGGCGTAAGGCGCAGAAGGGAGACACTCGGTTTTTTACCGAGCTCTTTGACAGGCTCCCGGCTCGTCGTGCGGTTTTGCGGTTCCGTCCTGGATACATCCAAAGGGGCGGGGATTTTCGTATCCGTTGGTGGTCCGGTCTCCGCTGCAGGAATTACCTTGCGTTCGCGAAACACCGCGATATTTGTCTTCCCAGGTGTTCTTCTTGCATTTGCACCCTCAACATTGTTATTTCCCGCTCCATACGCCAGTTTTCGAGACAGGTGGAAACGACGAGGTTCCGCAATTACTCGAGGTAATCGTGCTACGTCCGGTGCCCCTGTATCATTCGCGGGTGGCACAGCTCCAACTTCATCCTGTCTAATTGTAACGTGCCGCGTCTCCGGAGGGACAGCAGGCTGAGTGTTGCTCAGGTTTCGGCTCGGCTGGTCTCTAAATTCATCCCCTGGTTGGCTGGTTTTGACCTGTGGTGCTCTCGGGCCATTTTCTAGAGCAGATGTATATCCCGCAGAGTCTGCAACGGTGAATGCATTTGGTCGTGAGCCCTGGACGATTCGCTGTCGCTTGAATATAAACTGGCCAGCATTTCGACCCCTGGTAAGTTCATCATGCACACCTAGATAGACAAGTGTCAGCAGAAACCTTCAACTGGGTTCTGTTTGTACGAGCTTACGCAAAATCTCCACAGGATCCTCAGTGGCCTTCCTCTTGATCTGAACTCTGGTTGGAGGTAACATGGTTTGTCGTGACTTGCAGATGTCGAGAACTCCCCAGATACTCAATATGGGGTATTCTGGTAATATCTGAGTAGATTAATGTGTGAAATCTGCCCAGGTTGCAAGGTTAACTCAAAGCGACGCGATTTCCCGATTCTGTTGAAGTTGATGTTCCATAAATTTAGCGCCTATCATGGCCGCGATAAGCCTCTGACGCGCGCAATGTGGGGTAAGCAATAACCCCACCAAACAACGGTGATATCCTCAAAACAATTCCACCATGAATGAAAATTATTCATAAGGATCCCTCAAATTACTCTTTCACATGATATTATTTGTAGAGATTTATGCGCAATTTAAATAGCAATCGTTTAGCTGACAATATCAAGATCTGAGAGAATCTAGATCGGGAAGAGTGGGGTGCCGATAGACGCCAAAGCTTACTTCGATGACAGCTCCATAAGAAAGTATACTAGGATAAAAATATAAGGAATGTCAAGTCTGTCTGCATCTTTTTTTGGTTGGTATCATCTCTCTGATTAATGCGGGTTGCTGTACGTTCAAATTGTAATATTCGCAGAATTAGACATTCGGTATGATGTTATTTACGTACAAATTAATAAATTCTACTGAATTAATTCACTGTTTAAAATATAAAATATAATCCAAGAGGCAGAAGACGGGCCCATCTGCTCCTTAGAACCAAAAAATGCAAAAAGACACATCAGATTCCTGCGATTCTGGATATCTGATGAGGGAGAAAATCACTCTTTGTGATTTTGCTTTTTGGCGCTTATTTTTTTTTGTCGTTGGGAGTCGAATCCGTAACCTTTCCAAACCCTGGCCAGATTGTCCTGACAGTGGTACTTCCACTGCGCCACTGTGCCGCTATCTGGGAGGAAGACGACTGGATTTGATATATATAGCTAGCCCGGTGCTTGCTGCGTTGGTGACACCTGATTTCTGAGGGGACAATGGGCGCCTGCAAGGCCTCAGGACAAGAATGATATACATATAGTACTCGAAGCATATTGTATCAACATCAAACACGAAATTCCACACGTATAAACCGAGATTTCTAGACAGGCTTGTGGAGCTTCCAAAGCATACACCTTAATCTTCAAGTTCGAGAGCCCATACTTTGATCTTCGATAGTTGAAATTTGAAGTAGCCTTCTACGCAACCAGCAGTTGCCTATTGATGAATTGTGTGGGGCCTTCGGATACACAACGGAAATAATGCAGTACGACGCAATTCAAAACAGAAGATATCATCTGTCACCCTCACAAGCAAGGTAATGTACAATTTGCACACCAGTCAGTGCTCTCTTTATATCCGCATCAACTTGCAGCCGCACATCATCCGTGTTACGAGATGAATAGCAGCCACAGAATCTCAGCACTCCGTGATGGCTGTGCCAGCAAAGAGGCTTCCCAACTTGGGAGACACGGCTCTGTTCGAACAGGCCAAAGAGTGTTTGCATTTTCGTCATCCTGGTTTGTGCACCTATCTACACCGTGTGACCAATGACCAAAGAAAAACTTACGATAGAAGACACATACCTTTGCTATGCCGTGTCTGAAGTAAGGGGTGTAGCAAAATTGTGAGGCAGCGAGCAAACTCCTGAAACATAGAGTATTTTGACAATCAAGTGACTTTGTGGAGAGATGCACGGCTTCCCGAGAGGTTACTCAAAGCTAAGCGCCGTGGTTGATTCATGCCGACGTTGCTCAACGACAGCAGAAATGTCGTCGTTGGCAGTTGACAAGAACGCCCAGTTTCTATACGTCACACGTGATCAGACTACTTCAAATCGGACTAATCCCAATACGGAACTGACATCAATGATATGGGGTTCTACTGAGTACAACATCCCTTGATATGTATTATTTGCCAAGTCCTTGCTAATCATGAAAGTTTCGTTATGATCCTGCACTTTCAAACTAATCACTTGCAGGATAACGAGTCATATGGTGATCAATCCTCTGCTGGATTTTTTTTTTTTTTTTGCAAGTCTTCGATCTCATCTCCGATATTCCCATCCTCCTAAACACCGGGATTTATTCCTCTCAGCCATCTGACTCGTAGTCATCGTCCGCCCTTTCACCGTCCTTTATCATCTGCTCGATATATTCGACCTTTTCTACTATCGAGTCCCTAACTGAGTTCCAACTTGTAAGACCGCTCCAACTAGCATAACGCCCGTACTGATATTCCCCGTCTTTGACCGACTCTTCCCCATTTGCCTTCCACATCACCGGAGGGATGATAAAATGAAGAAATCCGTCGCACTCGGAAGCTGGTTCAATCTGAAGGACATACCCAGAATAGTCGCCATCGATTTCCTTCAATCCCCTGCTATAAAATGATCTTCAACATGTTCCAAAGGGAAATCGGATGGGGCAATGTCCTGAATGCCAGTCATGCCTCCGTCAAGGAAATGCCAACCTCCACGGTAGCTATTGTACGCCAACAATGTTAGCTTGACTCAGCTCAGTCCCCCGTCAAAACAGACTCCACACAATACTAGAACTTACCCATTCGCAATCCTGACCATGTCCTTAAAGTCGGCTGGGAGCTCCCCATGATCTTTCTCCACGGCCTCGATCTCCGCCTCTGTCGCAGGCGGAAACAAAATTTCTTCGGGATAATCAAGACCCATGCCCTTATATTCCCTGGTGTTGACTCTCCAGGCGCCCTCGGCAAGCCTATCCAATAGTTCCTCCCAACCGGCTTCTCTCGGCGTGAGTGGCAACTGCTGCCCCTTCGTCACTCGTAAGTCCACCGCACTGATGATATCCTTCACTAGTGTGTCTGCATCTTGCTCCTCAATAAAAAACGGGTTGCTTTCCTTCCCGCCTTTAGCAAGCAAGGGTAGGACATCGTAAATCCCAGGCACGAACAGGAAATCCTGTAAACTGGCGCCACTCGAACGGCCGAACCCATCCAACCTCAGCGCCATGCTCAGGATCTCACTAGCCGTATCCAATTCTCCCACTCGGATTGCCAGCTCTATGGCTAATCGCCGATATAACAGGAATGAGTGCCTCGACTCCCATGCTTGGGTAGACATGTAATCGACACCCTCCTCAATGGGAGCTTGAGGTTGCGCATAGAGCTTCATTGCGGCAGCAAGGGCCTCCCGCATTCTCTCATGCGGAGGGAACATCCCTTGACTCCCCTCTTTAGCCAGAAGCCGGGAGCACATCGCCAATATGGCAGGATTATCAGTCTCGCGCCAGATGTGCGGATCCTCAGGCTCAGCGATGGACAAGTGTTTGGGCATCCAGTCTGCGCGGCAGCATTCTCGATACTGACCCCACTGCTCCCTTGCGAGATATCCGTCCAATGTGAGCGAGTTAAACTTTAGTACAGACTCATATTGCTCTTCGCCTATGGGACGACTGAGCTTATCTTTATGCGTCTGCCAGAAATACTCCAGTACTGGAGTTGAGCCGTTGGCGGACGCTGAAGTCGCGGGCGCGATCTCATTTCTGTGCTTGTACAAGGCGTTGATAAGCTCTTGGGCTTTGTCAATATGATTTGACAAAATAAGAACGTTGGCCAGATAGAAAGTTTCGGTAACTGCAGTGGAGAGGTCACTAAGCTTCAAGTACGAGCTCACAAGTTCATATAGAGTCTGTTGGGAAGGTTCGCCCCATGCCCCATTAAACCAACTGATAGACGTCATGGCCAGATTAAACAGGAGTTAGCGACACTTCATTGGCTTGGAAAGTATTGTTCGAGTAAAATTGTCAGAAGCTGTCAGAAGCAATGATATATGAATCTTTTGAAAGTCAATTCCTGGACAGTCGCGGCTGATATCGCGGGTAGACTGGGGTTCGGCATTGTGAGGGAGGGGGAATTAGGCAGACACGACTAAAAATAGGAAATAAGGTTTAGCATATGCTCCTTAGAACGTTGGCCTTTGAACTCGAGTACTGTTGAATTTGAAATCGGCTTCAATTCGGAGCACACTCAATGGTCGATTTATAGACGGTCTATATTTGTAGATATAATATTGCTAGTACTATTATAGCTAGATGACGGCGGATTTGGCTGCTTACTTCCCGAACTCACGACACGTGTCGTGGCTCAGAACTTCTACATAAGTGGTAATCGACCTGTATTGATCCCCCACATCAGTTCAACAGAAACATTCACTCATAAAACTAGTCTACTGTAAACTCTACCATTACAACTTACTCCTACCATTCAGTCTTTATTAAAGCGTATCACAAACATGGCCACCCAAACCGAACCCGAGATCGTTCTGTATGACTTGGCCAACACCAAGAACGTCTGCTTCTCCCCAACAGTCTGGCGAATCCGTCTCATTCTCAACTATAAGCAAATCCCATACAAAACGATCTTCCTAGAGTTCCCCGATATTGAGCCTACACTGAAAGGCCTGTAAGTTATTCTCTCGCCCTTTCGCCGTCTCAACCTCCATCCTCTCTCATGTGTCTCCATCCATTCGATCTCCCCCCACTCCCTCAAATTCCTCCAACCACACCCCAAAAATCGCTCTAACACACCCCAGCGGCCTCGTTCCCGGCGAATCCCCGACCGGAGAAAAGCACAAATATACCGTCCCCGCCATCCACCACGTCCCCACTAACACGCACATCATGGACTCCACCCCCATCGCCAAGTTCCTCGAGGCCACCTACCCCACCCCAAGCCTCCCCCTAACCTCCGAGCTAGGCCGCACCATCGAGGTGCAGGCGCGCTCTGTCGTCGGGCCAACATTCCGCGCCTCAGTAGTGCCGCGCGAGATTAACATCCTCTCGCCCAGATCACAGGAGTACTTCCGCCGCACGCGCGAGGCGGCGCTGGGGCGTAAGCTCGAGGATCTGCTTGATGCGGAGGAGGAGAGCTGGAAAGCTGTTAGTGAGGGGATGAGGGGGGTGGGAGAGCTGATGAGGACGAATAAGGAGGAGGGGCCGTTTGTGTTGGGTGCGCAGCCGAGTTATACGGACTTTTTTATTGCGGGGTCGTTGCAGGCGGCGAGGGTGGTGGATGAGGGTGTTTTTGAGAGGCATATGAAGTATGTTGGGTATAAGGAGGTTTATGAGGCTTGTTTGCCTTATATGATGAAATATATTTGAGTGGGTGGCATAGCGGGGAAGTGCCGTTGGAATCTTGTTGATCGGATGGGGGATTCGATCGGTGAAAGGAGAGGGTTATAGTTCAAGAATTCAAGCATGCTCAAGTAGCCTTGGTGAATAATAATATCTCAGTGCGTACTGAATTCCAAAATGTGCTGACACAAATCGAAGTCCCCAGAAAATTCAAATCCAAATTCGATGATTTTCCAGCGCCGACCAGGGCGCCTGTATATTGCACACAGTACTAACTAGACGCCATAATGCTGTCCATGCCTTCTCTGGGTATGACCAAGAAAAACAAATAGTTAGGTAACACAGGAGAAGAAGAGAATAACCCAGAGCATCGAGATAAACCACCTCTTTCCCACAGGCCTCTACATCTCCGGCCCGCTTCAACAATAGATGGCTTAGTGATAATAATGCAATAACTTCCCAGGCAGAGGCGCGATAGATCTCTTCCTTACAGAGATACAATAGCCTTCGTCCGTCTAGAAACATAATAAATATAACCGATACCTCAGGTGCGCAGGATTAATTGATGACATGAGTAAAAAATAAAACAAAAACAAAACATGAAAAGCGCAACTCCTTGCTGACATGACATAAAAGTCGATAGTATGCACGGTGAGCGCCTTACCCGCGCAAAATCCGGAAGTCGAGGAGAAACGCCTAAAAAATCAAGACGCGGTCCTGATAGGAGCCGAAGAAGCGCAGACGAAGGAATGTCGAGAAAGTAAAGCAAGGACGGACGGTCAAGAACGGGGTATCACAAACGCTGCATACTTTGAAAGGGCTTCGTGAAGTTCTCCAAACACGGTGGATGGAACAGATGTTGCCCATACCAATACCATGTTGAGCGCAGACAGCAGTGTCCCGCTAATAAACTGCGGTTAAATATCATCGAGGTAGGTCGTCTCGTCACTCCCCCCATACGCCTCTCCACCCCAAAGTGAGAGGCCAAATAGTGAACTAACAAGGGCGCGATCAAACCCATCCCCCACGACCTCCCTCGTCACCCGCCTTAGTCTATTCAGCGTCTCTTCATCTAGGTTCTCCGGACGCTTTGGCGGCTCTGCTCCCGCGCCGTCATGGTCCCACAGTTTGAGGACGTCAAGATGGGAGGCAATGTCGGGCTCAGCGCCCATGGCTGACAGTATGGTGGCGAGTAGTGTGAGTTCGGTGCGTGAGGCGGCGAGTTTGCCGAAGAGCCAGGGGTTGATGCGGTTTTGGTAGGATTGGTCGTCGAGGCGGGTGCCGAGGTTGCTAACGATGATGGACTGGCAGCTTATAGGCATAGAGGATGGCGCGTGGGATGTTATATTTATTTGTGGTGGCGGTGTTGGTAAAGCAGGTTTGGGTGGTGTTGGTGCTGGTAATGGTGGTGGAATTGGTGTGGAGTCGTCCGAGTCATCGGAGTCGTCGTAGACGTTGGAGTCCTCGCGATCGCCGTCCATATAGTTGTCAGCCTCGTCAATAATTCCTTGCTCCAAGCACTGTGCCCTTAGCTGCTCGATTTCAACGCGATACCCGTCGATCTCGATATCAAGTAGACGAAGTACTTCAGGGAGACTATCCAGGTATTTCTGGTCGTCTTCCAACAAAGTTAGCCCGAATGGGTGGCGACTTTCTTGTTGGTCTTCAAGCCTGCCCTTGTCCTCCATGATATACGCACGCCTCTCATACAGATTGTCTTGGGAACCGCGATTCTCTTGGTATTCGATGTAAAGGGGGTGATAATTTTTCCTATATTGTTCGAAACTGCCGGTAGAATATGCATCATAGTCTGAATCGTCATTCTCGCTTTTGGCTTCATCGATGTCGCTTGCTGAGTTATGTCCGCTTTCTGATATCGGCGAAGATTGTGGTAGTGGAAGCTCTTTCATTGTATGGTTGTCTTCCTGATCCTCACCTGACTCCATCGGGGAAATGCCAAAACCCTCATATAGGCTATCCTCGGCTTGTGTCAGTTGGATCTCTTCAAACTCCAGCGCCTCTTCAAGCGAGGTTAGTTCATCATTGAGCGGTCCACATTCATCTCGGCCTGACCGAGACTCAGAGAATAATCTCAACGCTAGCTCCAATCTGGAATCGTGAACCTTAGGGTTCTTATGACGTTCGGCTGCGAATTCTCGCAGACGTTTAAAGGTCTCTTCGATTTCGGCAGAAATTTGTTTATCTTTAGCTTGTAGTAATAACTTTTGATTTTGGATATCACGGCGACGGCGACGGACATTTCGTCTCAGCTGTTGAACCCTCTGCACTTCTGTTTTGGAGGGTTTGATAAGCACCTTAGGAGGCTCTACTGAACTGAGCGAATGCGGGATCAAGGGGGTCAATTCCATGAATTCTCCTTTTTTCCGACCCTGAATACACAGCCAGCCTAACTCTGAACTCTCATTGCAGTCATCGTCGGTAAGGTTCGTATCCTTAGGTAATATGATATCAAAATCATCTTCTACAAGGGGTTCGGCAACAGGAATACCGCTGCTGGTCGGCTTTGACCCGCCAACAATCCCCCCACCGGCGCCACCATTCTCGTTGATCAGTTCTGGTAATGAGGCAGTGTGTAGCGGCCCGGTCGATGCGGTGTTGTGTTCTAGAATGGGCCTGGCGACGTGCTGCTCTGTTGTTGTCGGCTGCAGCAATGGAGAGACCCCAAAATGTTTATTTCGGCTTTCTAGGCCTCCCGGGTGGATCGGATTCGGAGTGACGGCCCCTGAATCTATAGAAATGTTAGTATCTCTCGAAATATATTTCAAACTTACCACTACGCATTTATACAGTATAATGTAGTTGACTTCTGCTTTTCGGGGCGAATCGGCATTAGTACTGTATTCTTGGCGATTGGCCTCACAAGTGGATGAGAATTCTGGCCTAAGGGGCGAAAATTATGAGAGTTATCTACCTTCATTTAATATTGAACCTGAAGTGGTTGGTTGGGCTGAGAGATCTGGCGTAGTTGGGTTGTCATCCACGTGATCCCTACACCCAAATCGCCCACTGAGAGAAAGCTTATCTTGCTCGAGGGCTCCATCATCTGATGGTGGCTCCTGGTGCCCTTCAGACATACTGGTGTTGCTGGTCTGTACCTCATTCTCTGCTGACGCCATGGAGCCGGCATCCACGCTGGGCTTACGACTCCGATCGCGCTTGCGACGCGACCGAGAACTCTTGGAGCGGTAAAAGTCCGAATCGAGCTGCTTTGGCCTCGAATTCCAGATCTTGGGCGGTTCGCGTTGTTCCTGCTTTCCGTTGCGCGGCGGCGGACATTCTATATGACTTGTCGCGCCCTTCTTTGCGTAGTTGTTTCCATTTGACCTGAGGCGGTCGTTTTCCTGGCGTTCGATCATTTGAGTCACGGATGGAAGCCCCCGTCCTGTTTCTGCGTTTGCGATGGGCGTGACTGGTCAACGTACGATTGTGCACCACAAGGTCTTACATGAAGTCGTTCAAGTGATCCGCCCTGATCGGGAGGCAGCACAGCAACTTCTGTTCAACAGAAGAGAAGACACGTATCTGGGCAAGCAGCAGGACCAAAACATAGACGCGACTCCTGAACGACACAACTCGACGAGGCGGACAGATGAAATCTGAGGGCGTAGGATCGTCGCGAAACTTCGCGAAACTCCTTTCTAACACGGGATAGGTGTCTCGAACCCCGTTGCCTCACGCGATTACGAACGTGTCTATTGATCCAAGAAGAGCCTCCGATCACTCACTTCCGCGGGACGAAGGGTGAATGGAAACTTCGTAGGGGCATGAATCTCGTCGAGGTCACACCGGTCTGCCCGCCTTTGTGCACCCTCGTTTTTCCGTTGGCTGTCGTTCCAAGGAGTCCAGATGACTATCTGCTTGTCATGTTGGGGCACAGTAGTACAGATCATTCTACTAATACATATTATTGCTGGATAGATGATATCGGCTAGCAATGCGTCGAGTGTTGATACGCGAGTGTTGACGCTAAGGGGCCATCTACATAGGGACTGCAAGAATGCGTTGGTAACCAACGGATGATATGAACGTGCCATCCAAGGATAATTGTGAGCGGCTTAGTGATTGGTCCCGTAGAGGCCACAACCTGGATGTGAAGGGCGGTCATTTCCGCCATTTGGAACCGATCTCCAATAACCGTACCGGGTACTTGGTGATATGCCTCCCGGTTTGCCGCCTCATTTTGTATTCAGTACGTTACAATGTGATACCGGCTCTAAGAGTGGACGATGGCGGAAAGCACGATGGGGCCACATGTACTTTATACCTATACTGCTTCAAACATTTCGCCGACCGGTGAGCAAGGGGTCCCTACAAGATACAAATTTTCCATTGGTCCCCAGCGATATTCAAATTTGGAAATATCTTTAATGTTTTCTATTGGTTAATCTCAAGTGGGTGTGGAGGAATCACCCGCCCGCCCGTCACCCACATCCCGCAGCGGCCGGTCTGCCTCCTTGGGTCATCTTATGCTAAATTTGCCTAACACATCTAACACATCTAACACATAAATGTACTTTATGCATCCGCGCAATGTTGTATGCATGCTCTCCTATATCCCTACCTCACCTCCCCCACACTTCCTACTATATCACTACCTGCTCCAACATTCCCAACCATACTTGGGCATAGTATGGTGCTGCCACTATAATGCAGGTATATCTTAGCCTTAAAGGGTTCATTGTCGTCATATGCGTGCCCAACCTTCTCTTCATGGGCTTGCAGCTTACTGCTTGCATGCATTAGCGTGAGCCCAACATTCATTCGTCTCTCTATCTACCATGTGAGCAAACAGCAACAGCAAACATTCTGGGGTGTTGTCAGAATCGGGTCGGGCCCCTACCGGCCTATCTTCTTCCCCGCAGTGTCAGAGGAAGCATTAATCGGCCGAAGCGAAGGTTGCGTGGTGAAGGCACGGGAGGATGTCGTACATACCGCATTTGTAGCGCGGATCTCAGAGATTCGAAAGAGCCTCAATCTGAAAATAATCTGGCGAGATGGTGTCCAGAGGCACTTAAAGCAGCCCTTTTCCCGTACGGTGGGTCGTCTCTCATATCTCCATGTGAGAAACTACTCATCTTGCTATTTGCACCCATTACTGCACTCTACTTTCTCAAACCTACGGACATGGCTGGGGGAAGACCCAAGAAGGGTCGTAAAGAGAGCGTCGCTACTGGTTGGCTCGGATGGGAGTATGACTATGATAAAGGGTGCTATGTCAACTCTAAAATCAACAGCGATGGAGGTAAGGACGGCTCATCGACCTTTGAATTATTAGGTTCTCTGCGGATGCTAACACTATTAAGAGGTCGTAACTATGGATGGGGGACCGTGCCCTCCCCCTGTAGCACAAACAGGAGGCCTGGAAGAACGCCTAGACCAATTCAGCCTTTCTCCGGATGAGCCCCAGGTTGAGGGAGATGAAGATGCTGCTCAAGAGGAACATATGTTGCCATCTTCGAGTGACATCGAATTTCAATCGCCCCAGCCCTCCGATGGGAGATCAGCAAGCTATCCGCCTTTTTCTTCCAGCCCAAACTCGTCTCTATACTCTCAGAGGCCAAATGGTGACCACAGTAAAATGTTCACAGTTGCCGCCCCCGGCCTTGAGGATCAGACGTATGATCCCAATGCATCCGAGATTGGCATGGCTCCATCTGAAAACATTGCACCCCAGGGTCAAACATACCCAGCTTATTCTGTTGCCAGTTACGGAAGGCCCCGATCCGGAACTGCCTTGTCTCAAAACTCAACAGGCTCATACTATCCTCCCATCAACTACAGGACAAACACCATCGATGAGGGAGGCGAATTGCTTGGAGACCCCGTAGCCCGATCCTATGACAGCACTTCCCAGCCTACCAACACGAATTTCGGAGGACGCCTCCCCCCAACGGGGCCTGCTAACAATCAACGGCGTAACCGTGGAGGTCGCAGATACAGTGGCCACACGAATGCCAGTCTCGTCGAAGCAAAGGATACGACGACGGAGTTTTCATCCAAAAGCGGGCTGTGGGAAGGCAAGCTACCTACCTTATGCGCTAGAAATGCCATATTAATAATAATTAGAGTTCAAAATTGCACACTCCAGCGAGTTCAAGGAAAGACGTGTGCGTCCCCTAGCCCACTGGTCTAATTTGACTGCTAATAGCGGCCTAGGTATTTAAAGTCGTGTGGACTGAGCCAAACGGCGTTGACCCTAGGGAAAACTACAGCAGCTTTAGCAAGGTCACTGCAAGTAAGCATGGCGAACTGGCATATACCTCGATCCGACGTTTTGTTGTTTGGAAAAATTACGATGGTCATGCCATTTGTCTGTGCGTCTTCCGGCCATTCCTATCCTTTATCCCTACTAACATTTCAAAGCCCAGTCCTCACCTATCGCGGTAAGGGCACGGCCAAGCCCGGCATCAAAGCTGCGCACCATGCCATCATCTTCACCGAGTCTAAATTGGCCAACCGTAGCATCAAACACCCTCCTCGCGAAACCAAACCCGAGAAGAAGCTAACCAACGCACCCATCTGCGTCGAACTGATGGACCGGCGAGAACAGCTCGACGTCATGTCGCGGCTCAACTACGCAAAGGTGTACACAGTTGAGCATAATGTCAAAGTCTGCTTCATCGGGAAGATCCACAAGGATTCAGTGAAGGAGTTCAAGGCGACGTACAAAAAAATCCAAAAAGACGTTGATTCCCCACCTGAGTCAGCGGTGGACGATGAAGTAGGCGAAAGCTACAACGGGGCCGGGGTAGAGGGAGAGGAGAATCTCTATCCAGATAACAGAAGATAACAGATGATGGCCCCCCTATATGCGCCACACGCGCGTCTTCGGGGGTTAAGGCGGTCCACGGACTTCGCCTATTCATACGTTCGTCGGCCTTCCGCTCGCTGAGCTGGATGAGCTGGCGCTATTGTGGTCGAGGGACCAGGAGTCCCACATGGATCTGGAATCTCCCAGGGACCACGTCGATGCGAGAGCCGACCTTTTAGGGGTTAGGTTTCCTCCATTGACTATTCGTTACGTTTTGACGAGTTGGGGCTGTTTTATCAGCTCCTCGGCTCGTTGTGATTTTACGGCCGTTTTCGCACGGCATTATGGTCTGTTACGCGCCTTGACGGCACCAACGATTTATTTCATGATTCTCCGGCCTGTTTTTCATTGCGGGAATCTTTTATACGCCTCGACGGCAATTCGAATTACTCGCTGTGCGATTTCACATCCTATTTCCATCACGGGGATTTACTACACGCCTTGACGGACCTGCACACAACTTACGATTCTCACTTTCTCACTCTACACCTGTTATACGCACTTTCTCACTCTACGCCTGCTATGCACCTTCCCAACCTTTGGCCTTCACGACTTCACGGCCGCCACAACAACGCCCAATCTCACATTTATCCCACCTCTTCATTTCCAATTTATTCCTTTACACACGAGCCAGCACTCTGGGCACGCTGCAGGGATCAGATCAGCTACTGGTAGTTTCAGCCACCAGCCCAGAGGATCAACGACAGATTCAACCAGATATCAGAGAATCCATCGACAGCAAATTCAACCAAATTCCAGGGGATCAACGAACAACAGATTATATGACAGGGGCAGATTGGGTGGGAGGATGGATATGTTTATTTGATATTTACTTGCTTGCTTTCTTTGGATATATGGTACGGGCGACGAGAGATGGGATACTCGTGTAGCCAGTTTTATGTATTTAGTTTTTGAGTGTTGAATTTATATTGTCATTGCGCTTGTGTCTTGCCACATGTATGAGATTTTGATGAGCAGTTAGTCTTCTGTAACCAGGGCGGAAAATACAGTCCTACCTCCCCAGCATCTCTTACAACCCCATCCCCTATTGACGCTAGAATATATACCAAGTCGCGTGGGGAAGAGAGCCTCACCACAATGCATTCGGAGCTACAACTGCAAAAAATAGAAAGGAGACGGAGATATGAATTAAAGTCTGAAGATGTCAAGAAACATCAACAACACGAAAGCTCTGGCGTAGATTTACGTATCATGGAGATGATTCAAGTCCAGCATTTCCATACTGGACATGCTGTTCCTGTCCACCCGCCAGAGTATCTAGCTGAATTCGAGTTATTATATGTAATACCCCTGAGTGCTGATGTTACACAGATATTATTGACATACAGACTATACCCTCTTCTATGCCGATTCGAGGCTGTTCCATTGCGGATGGGGCTGGGAGGATATGATAGAACGGACGCAATGTCCAGTCTGGGTTAACGACAAAATGATCTCGATGAGTTCTTGTCGTTGATGGATTCTTGCCACCGAGGACACCTCTCTGTCACCTACACCTTCTTTACGCCATCGACCCTTCTCACAGCCCTCTCTCACCACACTACTCTCCCAACTCATCCGCCCCTATCTTTAATGCGCGAGTCGCCACCCACGTCTGGTCGTCGAGGCCGATGGCCAAGATGAGAAATTGGAAGCAGAGAGAAATTGCTTCTGGTGCTGGTTCTGGTGCTGGTTTTGGTGCGGCAAAGGTTTATAAGGGCTGCCTCAGATGAACAATAAATTAGGTTATCATCATTCCACCACCCAGCCCTCTCTCACTAGAGCAGTATGGCACGACCAGCCCCCTCGTGGTTGGGGCCAAGCAATCTGGATACCCCCGAGAGTGCAGTGGCTAGTTAGTTCCTTCCTTTACAAACCGCGTTGCCGAGAGAGTCGCTCCTTCCTTTCATACCTCGTAGTTGAGGGAGCCGCACCTTCCTTCGCAAATTTCGCAATTGATAAAGTCGCACCTTCCTTTGCAAACTTCGTAGTTTCGAAGGTCGTACGTACCTTCCTTTGTAAATCTCGTGGTTTTAAGAGCCGCGTCTTCCTTTGTTACTCGAGTGGTCGAGAGAGTCGCACCTTCCCTTGCACCCCCCAGAGTGGGGGGGTAGCACCTTCCTTTGCAAACGTCATGGTTGAGAAAAGTCGTACCTTCCTTTGCTACTCGCGTGATTGAGAGTCGCACCTTCCGTTGCAAACCTAATCACTAAGAGGAACGCACTTTCCTTTCTAACTTGTGTGGTAAAGAAAGTCGCAGCTTTCTTCGGAGCGACGTCGAAAGTAAAAAAATGGTAAGGCTCCTTCGCAACGTTGAAAGTGAAAAATGGACAATGAGGAGCATGAAATGCGCTTACAAGACTCTGGAGATGAATGGACTTGCCAGTAAATTCATACGTTCTGTTCGGCAGTATAATAACCCCATTTCAGGATCTGATGTGACCCTGTTTAGGTGTTCTACTTGCCGGTTTGATGGATCAAGAAGAGCCATAGAACCTTCAAACGACCCAAAGAAAACTACAACGCCCAAACCCGTGAGTTTCAAAAGGCTGCGACTGCCTTCGCCAACCTGCCCGAGGAGGACGACGGCCAAGAAATACGCGAATCTCTGAAAGGAGTCCTCGACGAATTCCAGACCCTCCGCAAGATACTAAAAACATGAACAACTCACCTAATATGCTGCTCTTGTGTGTGGGCGGAGTTGTATGTTGTTGTTGTTGTTGTTGTCAATACCCTCCTGTCATCGCCGTCCTGTCGCCAACGAGTTCCTGTCACCGTCTCCCTCCTCTCCTGCGGGCAGACAAGCAGACAACTGGGCTCGAGTACATAGAGGAGTATAAAGACGCATACGAGAAGTCGTATGCGTCCTTATACTCCTCCATGTACTCGACGATGTCCAATGCGTCGCTCTTCGTAGGGTGCTGGTTCAACTGATTTACTACGTAATTTGCGTAGATTCCTTGCCATCTCATCGGGTATATCCTCGTCAACGACTCCCCCCACCGTCTCTCACCACAGCACCACGACATGACTAACCAACCTCTCTACAGTATCACATCGAAGTCTGACTCTGGCTCGGCATTGTCTCTTTCTCTCTTTGGGCCATAATATGTCATAAATCCCGGGCAAACGCCTTTCTGATCGAAGGGCCGCCTGCCCTTTCTCTGGCGAGAGGTGGCAGCCATAATCCGAGAGGTGATGGTCTCGGCGTATGGGGATATCAGCGCAAAGACTGATGGTATTGATAGTTACACTCAATACCGCTACTACAATAACTAACGCCGCAGCATATGGCACTTAGAGTCGCAGAGCCCCGATACGGACTGTGAGAGGGATGAGGTGTTTTGGTTTTCGGGATCGGGAGTGGGAGTGAGAGGGGTATATTTAAAGGGTCGTTTGGAGGACGGATGGAGAGAGCGGCTACCGCCATTGCCGCCCCTCCATCCTTCGTCGGAACGATCCCTGGATTCGTGTTATCGGTATTAGCATTCTCTTGCGACTGTTTGGTATTGATTTTATCTTGGTCGTAGGGGGTCCCTCATCAACTTCTAGAGCTGGTTTCATCTCCATCATGGAGATCTCTCTCCTCCACGTCTTGGATGCGTTTACTACATCATCGGCAGATTTCTCGGGCTTTTGCCGTTCTATACATTTCTCAATCATGAGTTATTAAGTTTGCATTCTCACAGCTGCATATTCATACAATACCAGTGATCTGTCGTGGTCTCCCACACGTGGGTAAACTCCCCTCTCCTGCTCGTGCCCAATATGCAAGACGCGTCGAAACTCCACCTCTCGAATCGCCACTGCCTTCCACTTGAACAGTACAGTAAAAGTAGTACGTACGTACATGAAGCGGCACATAACACACAAACCAACTCGATCGATCCTCTTCTGCAGCATCTTTTTCAGCTGCACATGCACATCGTACACACACTGCATCCCGCTCGCACTGGCACATGCATATCGCCAGTGTCACATGCTAATCACCACACCCACAGCCAAGGTGTCAGCGATAAGAAACATCGCCCCTATCCGATAAGGACCATCATCTGTATACGTACCATCCAAATTTCTGTTGAACACAAAAACACCCACATGCCCCTTCTAGACGACACCTCAGACTCCTCCATCGCGCTAATCCAAAGTTAGTATAGTTGGCAAAATCCACTGACAACGAATTCTCGAATTGGGGGGCGAAGCAAAGAGACAAGGGGGGGGGGGGTTGGAATAGCGAGGAGGAGAAGAACGACGCCAATTTTCTCGCTTCGTGTGCATGTATTGGGTCCACTAGTGTGAGACTAGGGCGAAACTAGTGCGAAACTTAAATTTGGGGGATTTTTTTTTTTTGCTGGCTGCGGTGTGAGGGGATGGATAAAGGGGCGGTAACGATAACTCCAATGGGGAATGGGGGTTGTTAGCACGTGATTAAACTGAGGAAGAGAGAAGAGGGATAGAAGAGAGATGAGATATTTAATAAGGGGAAATCAGAAAAGGGGTACATCTAATTACACTGTGTCTCCAACGCCAATCTCAAGTACCAAAACATGGAAGAAATCGAAATTCCTTCGGTTTGCCAATCCGGAGCTCGCCATACGAAGGAACTTCTTACTTACTATACGCCAGTACCACTAGACCCTTAACCCTGGACATTCTCCAACTCGTTCCTGTCACGCTAACCCTAATCCAGTAGCCACTAGCACAGAAATAGAAAGGAGCGGTCGCCGCTAGCACGTGGGTTTCAACGGGAGATTTCATATGGCGGCGCGGCGGCGGCTTTTTTTCTCCTTCTCGCCTCATCGGCTTCTCCATCTTTTTTTTTTCTCCTGTTTGTTGTTTATCCCGCTAGCTGGAGAGTACTGGACTACTGGATGAGTCTCCTACTGGATCACCATGGAATTGATGGTACGTACGTACGGAAATCTAAGGAGAGGAGATACACAGATGCATTGGAATGGAATGCAACTGAAACTACTACTGAACAAAAAGCTATATTCATTATTACTTATCTATACGAATCTGAACATTATTGGCGACGCGGTCATACCGCCGTCCATACTTACTCCTTTACTCCTATCATATTTATCCATTTTCTTGTTGAGGATCCAACCAAACTAGCCTTGGCAGCCACAAAACACCGCCGTGGAGAAATCTCAATCTCGACGCGGCAATGGGACAGGCACTAGACTGACTCTCCCCTCCTCTACGGAGGTAGTCTAACTAACAAACCTTGCACCGCTGGGAGATCCTCTAGCTCCCCGAGAGAGAAAAAAAAGTGCCTGAGAGTACGCAGGCCTAACTGCAATCTCCAATGGCCCCTCCATAATCTGCCTGTTGTCCCTTCGGTAAGCCGCCCTCCCTCCCAGCCCACCCAGTCCTTCGCCCGCCCTTGTGGATCACTGTGGAGAAAGGAAGTGTGCACCCATCGGCCATCCATGGGCTCCTGAATCTGAATCTGCTTGTGCGTGTCCGGTTTATAAGACCCGCCCCTACCCCACGCCGCCATCTTGATGAACTTTTGACACTTTCTCCCCCTTCCTCCCTCCTTCCTCCACATCCCCCTCCCCACCACTCTCGCCATACAACGACGAGAGTCCGCAATCATGGCTGCCGCAAGACGCTCCTCCGATGCTGCTCCCTCCAAGGAGGGAAAGCACATCGACCAGAACGGCCAGGTCTTTGAGCTGCCCACCTACACCATGAAGATGATCTACGACGCCATCCCAGCACACTGCTTCCAGCCGTCCATCCTCCGCTCCATGGCCTACGTGGTGCGCGACTACTTCTACGTCGCCGTCCTCTGCTACGCCGCCTCCTACATCGAGTACATCCCCAACGCCTACGCGCGCGGCGTCGCCTGGGCCGCCTACTCCGTGCTCCAGGGCTTCGTGTTCACCGGGATCTGGATCCTGGCACACGAGTGCGGACACGGCGCTTTCAGCAAGAACAAGAAACTCAACAACATCATGGGACTTATCATGCACTCCTTCCTCCTCGTCCCCTTCCACAGCTGGAGAATCAGCCACAGCGCTCACCACAAGGCTACCGGTAACATCGATAAGGATACTGCTTTCGTGCCACACCTGCGTGAGAGCTGGGTTAAGTCGTACCAGGGCCCGGACGCGAATGTTGAGTCCGTGGAGCTTTCGCACCTTGCTGAGGACGCCCCTCTCGTCACCTTGTGGGTGTGCATCAAGCACCAGCTTTTCGGGTGGCCAGGGTACCTCTTCGCCAACTTGACTGGACAGAAGTACGATAAGGGATTCCCGCAGTTCTCGCACTTCTACTTTGGAGAGGATAGCGTGCTGTTCAAGAAGGAGCAGTTGCCTTTGATCATGCTCAGCGATGCCGGCGTTGCTGCTATGATTGCCCTCCTTGTTGTTGGTGGACAGATGATCGGAAGCTGGAACATGGTTCTTTACTATATGATCCCCTACCTCTGGGTGAACCACTGGATTGGTTAGTCCCCCTACCCCTACCTACCCCTACCTACCAAACCAAAACACAAGCTAACCCCCACCCCCAACAGTCGCAATCACCTTCCTCCAACACACCGACGGCAGTCTCCCCCACTACGACAACAACACCTGGAACTTCGCCCGCGGCGCCACCGCCACCATCGACCGCGACCTCGGCTTCATCGACACCCACCTCTTCCACGACATCATCGGCACGCACGTATGCCACCACCTCGTCTCCACGATCCCCTTCTACCACGCCGGCGAGGCCTCGGACGCCATCCGCAAGGTGATGGGGACGCATTACCGCGCTGACCGCGCGACGCCGTTCATGTGGGCGTTCTGGAAGAATCAGAGGGCGTGCAAGTTTGTGGAGGAGACGGTGGAGGGGAGTGGTGTGTACTTTTACCGTAACCTTCACGGGACGGGAGAGCCGCCTAAGGATTTGACCGGCGGAAAGGCCCAGGAGGCCGCGGAGCTGGTGGTGGAAAAGAAGGCGACTACGACGACTGGTGTTGCGGCGGCGTCGCAGGCGAAGAGGAGGTTGAGCCACTCGGCGCAGATGACTGCTAAGGCGTTGCCGATTTTGGTTGCGGAGTAAGAAGGGGACGTTGTGGAACGTTCTCTTTTTTGCTCTGTGGTTGATCGCTGGCGTCGAGTTGTCGGCGTGTATTTGTACGATATCTACCTCTCCGCCTCTCCCCACGCTTTGGGACGCACAACATACATACACCTTTTCGACATACAAAATTTTGGATATCCGACAAAAATACCGTCATGATTTTCTTTTTATAGAATCTTTCTTTTCCTGCTTTTCCGTTTTTACTTTGGAATAGAGAGGCATAGAGGCGAGACGAGACTTAGACAAAGACGCTCGGTGCGGTTGATAGACGACGAAAAAGAAAAGGAGAGCTGGATTAGAAGAGATGGTGTTTTGGTGGATAGAGGAAAAGGGGGGAGAGAGAATAATACATACAATGAGATACCCTAGTACCCATCACATCCCGTCTCTATCTGTGCAAGTGATCTGTAAACCAAGCTGTGAGGCCAACATCATCCACCATCAATAATCACAACATGCAGGTAAGAAAGACGAGGTTAAATAGCAAAATATGCTTGGTATTTTATCGAACACATCCCCGGCAATCTACAAAAAAAAGCTAGCTTGCATACACATCTCCGCCCCGGTCGGCGCCAGCAAAGTAACTAAAATAGAGCATCGACATTATTTCATTACGCCTCCAACTCCAACTCCCGCATATCCATCCCTCCATCCCATCGTAGCACCCCCCCCTCCCCAACCAACTTCCAGCAGACAGAGACAGGGACGCAGACGGTGCTCTAAGGTTTCTGCCCCTCCACAAACTCCAGCGCCTTCTCCCTACTAACCGCCTCCACCCTACTCGTCTTATTCGCCCCAAACATAACACCATACGTCTTATCCGCCACCAACACCATCTCCGGTCTGAACGTCGTACAGATGAACTGACCGCTCATCACGCGCTCGCCCTCGGCAAGGGTGCCGGAGGCGGCTTGGGATTGTTGGGCGCTGACGGCTGCGAGCATTTGGGCGACGGCGGTGCGGTATTGGGCGTCGAGGTTGGCGTCGATTTCGTCGAAGAGGTAGAAGGGGGCGGGGTCGCATTGTTGGATTGCGAAGACGAGGGCGAGGGCGCAGAGACCTTAAGAAAAAAAGTTAGATTTGAATTCCATACCAAAAAAAAACCAGCAGACTGGGTGGGTAAGGGGAAGGAAGGAAAGGGGGAACTCACTCTTCTGCCCACCACTAAGCTGCTGAATCCGCTGCTGCTCATCATGCTTACTATTAAACGACACCGAGATCCCCACACCCGTGTAATTCTCCACCCCCTCCCCCGCACCCTCCTCTTCATCAAGATTAACATCCGTCTTACGCTGGATGACCAATCTCCCCCTCCCCGCAGGCACAAGGCGCTCAAACACGCCCGCGAACTCGCGCGAGACCTGCTTGAATGTGCGCTCGATCGCCTCGTCCTTGCGCTGATCAAGTACAAGGACGAGCTCCTCGATCGCGCCCTGGCTGGCTTCGAGTTCCTTGCGGCGCTTGGTGAGGGTCTCGCGCTGGGCGGTGAAGGATGCGTATTGCTCGAAGGCCTTCTTGTTGACGTGTTTAAACGCCTTCAGTGCCTCGTTGGCGCGCTCGAGTCGCTTGGCGACTTGCTTACTCTCCATGCGGGAGAAGCGCTCAAATGCCTCTTCGGGGAGGACGCCGAGGTCGCGGATATTCTTCGCGCACTCGGCTGCCAGGGCTGTGAGTTCCGCTTTCTTAGAGATGCTACGATCCATCTTCTTCTTCACCGTCTCCATCGTCTTCGCGAGCTCCTCCTGCTGCGCCTCCTTGGCAGCCTGTTCGCGGCGCAGACGCGCGGTTTCCGAGTCCACGCGCTCGATCTCGGATTCGTTCGCGGCGAGCTTGGCGTCGACGGCCGCGGCGGTCTTGGTGATGCGTTTGAGCTCGCGCTGGGCTTCTTTGAGATCGTGGGAGTCGCCCGAGGCGCTGGCGTCGGCGTCTTGGTTGTTGAGCTGGTCGAGCTTGAGGCGGAGGTTCTCGCGGATGTCGATCTCGAGGAGGTTTTTGCGGTTCTCGAGTTTGCGGCGGGCGGAGGAGAGGTCGTTCCATTGGCTGCGGAGGTCTTGGACGGAAGAGTTGAGTTCGTCGAGCTGGGCCTCTTCGTCGGAGGTGAGGGCTTTCTTGAATTCCGAGGCTAGTTCGGCGTCGTAGGCTTCGGTTTGGTCGCCGAACTGCTTGAGCATGCCGTCGACGGCGTCGCGGCCGCGCACCTTGCTGTCGAGTTGGTCTTTCTTTTGGTCGACGTGTGAGTCTTTGTTGCGGAGCTCAGAGCGAAGGGGGTCAAAGCTGTCGTCGAGTCGCCTCAGGCTCTGCTCTAGTTTCTGCAGGTCGCCCATGGCGGCGGTTATCTCCTGGTCTTTCCGCTCGATTTCGCGTCTGAGCTCTGTCGCGCGAACGCGGTGGCCGTCGTACTCCTCACGCCAGCGCTCGGCGGCGCGGACAGCTTCAATGCGGGATTTGCGCGGGTCGATGTATCCACCGGTCATAGCACCCTTCTTGTTGGCAGTGTCACCGTCAGTAGTAATCGCGTTCAGACCGTGGCTGCGCGCATACTGGCCAGCAATGGTCAGGTTTGGGCAGATGATGGTCTTGCCAAAGACTTGTTGGAAGGCATTCTCGTATCGCGCGTCGTATTTGATCTTGCTCAGCATCGGGATTGCGTCGTTGGCTTTCGGGAAATTTGCAGGTCGTGGGCGGAGTTGGGATAGGGGCATAAATGTAACTCTTCCACCGTGCTGGTCGTAGAGCGCCTTGGCTAATTTTGTCGCCGTCGCCTCATTGTCCACTATGTAGTGAAACAAGCTGTTCCCGGCCGTCTGTTCAACTGATATACGGTAGTTTTCACCAACTTGGAGAAGTTCCGCCACGGTCCCGTAAGCTCCTGAGATGTTTTGTTCCCTCTTCAAGCGTCTGACGGTGGCAAGACCCCTTGCAGTTGCTCCGTCCATGGAATGTGCAAGGTCTTGTTCAGCCCTGTTCATCTCGCGGCGAGCATTTTCAGTGATGGACTCGAGTTTGTCGTCTTCACGACGAAGGACTTTTCTGTCGTCAGACAACCGCTCAAGAGCATCCTTTGCATTGGTGACCTGCTCAGTGAGCGCTTGTCTGTTACCACCCCAGCCCTCCAACCTTTCGCGCAGGCCACTGATTTCCTTCTCGAGGCCTTTGATTTCAGTCTGAACAGCCTTTACATCCTCATCGGCATCCATGCGGTTTGCCTTTTGGGTGGCAAGGGTGTTATTGAGTACTTCAATCTCTTTTCTAAGCCACTTATCACGCTCGGCTTTAGACTTAAACTGGGAATTACGGCCTTGTTTCGACAGAAGGCGTTGCCTGCTAGCATCTGAAGCATCCAGAGCAGATTTCACCTCGACCTCCTCTGCTTTTGCTTTGTTATAGTCAGGGATAATCTTCGCAAGTTCGGCGTCTTTCTCCGACATTTCCTTCTTCACGGCCTGCAGCTCCTGTTTTTGGCGTTGCCGCGCTTGTTCGGAGGCGGACTGGCCATCTGCGAGTTTCTTGACCTCAAGCTCAACCTTGGCTTGGGATCTTGCCGACTCTCGGCGATCTTCTTCCAGTTGACGTCTGTCGATCTTGAGCAGCTCCATTTCGTTGCACAACTGTTTGACCTCATCTTTAAGAGCTGCGAGCTCGTTCTCCCCATCGATGAACGCTTCTCTGCTCTCATCCATGTTATCTGTGCCGCCCTGGCGGAACTCTTCTATCTCGTCAAGGCGCTCAGCTATTTTGACTTGCTCTCTGTGAAGCAGGGTGTAATCGAGACATCTCCTTTCTTTGTCCTTGTCTTGGTATCCCCTCAGTTCTTCCTTCTCTTCTTCAAGATCCTTCAACCTGCTCCTGATGTAGTCGAGAAGCTCATCGATCTTGTCGCGCTTGTTTTTGGTCTCAGTCATGATTTTGAGCGATTCTGCTCTTCTAGCCTCATAAACTTGGGTTCCGGCGACCTCCTTCAGCAGGGTAAGGCGTTCCGTATCCTTCATATTCGTCAAAGTCGTAACACGGCCCTGAGGAACAATGTAGTATGGGTTAGATCGAGAGAAACCGGCCGATTCAAGTAGATTCATAACGTCGGTCTTCGTCGCATTCTTGCGATCCAGAGAGTATTCATCCTTCTTCAGCCCAATTGTCCGCCTCAGAATCAATTCGTCCTTGCCAGTCGGGAATCGGCCATCCTCGTTATCAAAAATGATCTCCACATACGCTGACATCACAGCTGATCCGGAACCTTCGTGAAGCAGAGCCTGGCGCTCCTCCCTTCCCATCTGCGTGTACGCATCGCTGAGTACGAATCGAATGGCGGCGAAGAAGTTGCTCTTTCCGGAACCATTGCGACCAACAATCACATTGCACTTTGGAGAGAAAGGTTCGATGACGGTTTGTTCCTTGTAACTGTCGCATCATCAGCAATGATATGCGATCATTATGTTCCATAAATCATACCTCTTGAACCCTTGGATGATGATCTGCTTGATATGCATCTTCGCGATGCCCCAAGCGCCCTACGAGCGCACCGGTTTAAATATCTCGAGTATTTGGGCGCCAATCGCATGTAAAAACAAAAATGTGTTCTTTCTATAATCTCAGATATTCGAAGGTCGTGAGGCAGTGGCTGGCGTTGGCATTATTCGTCCATTAAGTCGAGGCACGGATTCATCTGTCGCATCGCGTCGAAGTGGAGTTGGACGCGACGGGGTCCCGAGTCAAATTAGCGCGGATTATTTTGTCAGGTCTCACCGCCTATCGATTACAGATTGGGCAAAAAATAATTACTGATAATGATTCTAACCGTACCCAACGTTTGTTAAGATTTCTACTCGAAATATTTTCAACTGCCACAAAACTATTGAGATATCTGTATATCTCAGTCATGGCATCTACTCCGGCAGCTGGGCAAGCCCCAAGCCATACCTATGTCCCAAACCAGGGCTATGAGGCTACCCCGCTAAACCCAGAAGATAACCCCGCACGTGCGGCCGCTTTGGAGGGGCAAGAAGGCGAAGAAGAGATCGAGGAAGACGAAACCTACGACGATATTTTCGACGAAGATGAGGGTGCTTTGGATGATCTAGACTGGGACCCCAATAGCTCTGATTTAACAAAATCTTATAACCGCCAGAGACAGCTACACTCCAACTCCGCGAACCTCCCGAAAATAAACTCACAATCGAAACCGATAGTAAACGCCAAAGCCAGCGTTGACGACCAAATTACGAGTCTCACAAAGCATGCTGCGAAGATTCGCCTCGATGGAGGCACGGGAGGTCTCAGCAAGGACTCCAAGAGTCATGAGAAGGACAAGTCAGACCGTGCAACCAGCGAGCAAGTTCTCGATCCCCGCACACGAATGATTTTGCTGCAGATGATCAACAGAGGTGTTGTCTCCGAAATAAATGGCTGTCTCAGTACTGGAAAGGAAGCCAACGTTTACGGCGCCCTTTCCGTCTCACCACCTACTGCCGAAGACCCAGAGCCAACCCCTCTGCACCGTGCCATCAAGGTGTATAAGACGAGCATCCTGGTTTTCAAGGATCGCGATCGCTATGTCACCGGCGAGCATCGCTTCCGTGGCGGTTACAACAAGTCCTCGAACAGAGCCATGGTCAAGGTCTGGGCAGAGAAGGAGATGCGTAACCTAAGGCGCCTGTTCGCCGCTGGCATTCCTTGCCCAGAGCCGATATACCTTCGCCTGCACGTGCTCGCCATGGAGTTTCTTGGTGATAAGAAGGGATGGGCTGCACCCCGCCTGCGTGATGCAGAGATGCACGGTACGGCTGATGAAGTGGATGAGCGCTGGAGAGTACTGTATCTTGAACTCGTGGGTTTGATGGCGAAGATGTATCAAGTCTGCAAGCTTGTACACGCTGATTTATCCGAGTACAATGTGTTGTATCACAATTCAAGACTTTTTATTATTGATGTCTCGCAGAGTGTAGAGCATGATCATCCGAGATCGCTGGAGTTCTTGCGCATGGATATCAAGAACGTATCAGATTTCTTCAGACGCAAGAACGTCGACACGCTATCGGAGCAGGCGCTCTTCAGTTTCATTACCACCGGACCTTATTCCGATGCCACAGTTACATCACGCCTAGAGGCTCTTTTCGTGGCCAAGGCCAAGGGCGAAGCGGAAGACGAGGCGGCGGGTCTCGCAGGAGATGCTGATGAGGTTGCTGCCAGGCAACAAGTCGAGAACGAGGTTTTCAGACAGCAGTATATCCCACAAACCCTCGAGCAGGTTTATGATATTGAGAGAGACGCTGCACAAGTTGGGAAGGAAGGAAAGAGCTCCCTGGTGTATGCTAACCTATTGGCCGATAAGACTGCTGGAGCGCAAGACGCGGATGGGACTGCAAGCGGCACCAGCAGCGACGATGACGAGGAAGATTCGGAGGACGACGAGAGCCGATTTGAGAAGGGTACTCCGAGAGGGAAACGATTCGAGGATAAGGATCAGAAGAAGGTTAGTTACCACCCATCTTCCATGTTGCGCAAGCCTCCAAGGACATTTATTAACTTCATTCCAGGAGCACAAAATGGCAGTGAAGGAAGAAAAGCGCGAGAAGAGGAAGGAGAAGATCCCAAAGCACATCAAGAAAAAGCTCATAAATTCCAGTTCTAGAAAGAAGTAGATATAACCATATCTCACGATGAAATGACAATAGATATTCAAAGCGATAGATTCTTATCATATATATTGAGTTATCCTGGCTATAATTCACAACTGTCTCCCTTGCCCTCAATCTTTACCTTCCAAAAATCCGAGACTTCGTACAGGAGTCTGTAGTTCAACTAATGGTGGAACTCCAAAGCCCGAAGGCACCCGAGGAGCATTTCTGGGCTTTCTCATACGTATCATAACAAGCTATGGATTATATCACATTTTGCGACTGGCTATTTGGGAAGATATGTTGAGAGAATAAATTACAATAGCCTCCTCTGAGGTGGTGGTATCTCTTCGTCCGACGAACTCCTATTGCCGCCCTTCGGTTTGATGATCAGCAGTATAAACATCCCCGCTATGATAATTATAAGCAAAAGAATTATTTTCCGCTTCACCGACTTCTTCTGATACCCCGTTGCCACCGTCAGTTGCTTGTCGGCAGCTTTAACGTCCGTGGCCATCCGCTCGACGTTGTAGTCTATCCGATCAAGCATCGTTCCCTGGTCTATCACCATAGCCTGTAGGTCTTTAAAGATGTCCGCGAGTTCGATAATACCCTGTGCGATGTCTGTGATTTCACGCTCACGCTGCATGATGGCACTGTCGTTTGAGGTGAGTTGTTTGTGGGTTGTTTGAAGTAGTGTCGACTCCGAATATGATTTGTCGGCATCGGATTCCATCAATGACGGGTCTGTGTAGTTGGCGAACTGAGGGGTAGCCGATCGGTCCATCGGCGAGCTCATGCCACCAAGGCCACGTAATTCTATAGAGTGTTAGTTTGTGAGATGGCCATGGGGATAGAGGCATTACTTTTCAGGTATGCGCTCTGCTTTTTCCTGAAACCAGCACTGGCCTCCTGTACACGTCCCGCCAGCGATATTTGTATGTTTTTCGCCATGGTTTCCTCTCCACTGCTGATGGTCCCCTGCTGCTTGGACTCTTTCACCATGTTGTCTATCCTCTTTATCGATCTTTGACAGTCATGGAACCCTTGTGTGATCCCTTGCGTCAACCGCTCAATCTCCCCTTCTTCGTTCCGCTTCACGACGTCGTCATCAAACCCAGGGAGCACATGCTTCTGATGCAGCTTCTCTAGCTTCTGTGACTTCCCTGCTATATCGCCCAGGAGCTCTGTGATCTCGTCGCTGATGTCCGCCCATCTTGGTGGCAGAAGGTCCATCTCAATTATAGCGTCGCCGTCATCTTCGAATGCGCTCGGCGACATGAGTCCCCGGTGCTCCTCGCCCAAGCCAGACTCATAGTAACCGTTGCCTGTAGATGCGCCATATCGTTGCTTCTTTGCTGGGTGGTGGGAATATGATTGACGATAGGAGATATAACTGTGAATCAGTCAGCCGGTGTCCCGCAAGGTGTCAGGATGGGGGAGGCCCGTACAGATTGGTGCGATCTCGCCAGGCCATGGCGGCCGCCCTCCGCTGTGAGGTTCCGTCTGCAAGATGCAAAATATGTTGATTTGTCGGGCGCTTCAATTCTATATCAGCTTTAAGGATATGTGCACTTCATGGAATACAGATAGCGACACCTGGGGGAGCTGGCAGCTAGAAGGTATTGGCGGTATTGGCACAATCCGCGGGCCTGAGCCATAAGGCTGAACGACATCGTCGTGCATTAAGGGTACCGTTGCTAGCGCATGAGCCTCTTCGCATGTTGGCACTTATCAACACAGCTGGGCGGACGTCAGCACAATCGAGTCTCCCACAACTTTCCCCTCCAGATTTCGACAACCTTGAGGTTTGTGACTCTTTTTTGCTTAACAACAATTTCTAAACTCATCATACTGAATTATATATAAGAGAATATAACAAAATATACCTCCTCCCTCCAACTTCACCACCACAACGTCCAACATGGTGTGTAGCCTCACTTTCACCCCGCAATCGGGACGCGCTGGCCAGAACAGCTTGCGCCCGCACAACAACAGCTTCAATATCACTAACATAATATCTTCAGGCCGACGCTCTCACTGAGGATCAGGTTTCCGAGTTCAAAGAGGCTTTCTCTCTGTTTGTATGTAGCCACCACCCCCCAGTCACTGCTGTGACAGCAATTACCCCTCTCTACAGCCTGAAACTAACTTTTACCTCGTACAGGACAAAGATGGCGATGGTTAGTCATTGCATATTCCATTTCTTTGAGATACCAGATGCGACTTGGATATATGGTGATTGCGATATCAAAATTGCTTCAAAAAGCCTACTGGCGCATCACACCGCTTTGTCGCAAGTCGCAGGACACTGGGCAGCATCGATGCTAATAGCCTATGTGCAGGACAAATCACCACCAAGGAGCTTGGAACTGTCATGAGATCCCTGGGCCAGAACCCATCGGAGTCTGAGCTGCAGGACATGATCAACGAGGTTGACGCCGACAACAACGGCACCATCGACTTCCCAGGTAAACACAACCAGCCACATACCGTGACAAGATAACTAACTCTTGGGCAGAGTTCCTGACGATGATGGCAAGAAAGATGAAGGATACCGATTCCGAGGATGAGATCCGTGAGGCTTTCAAGGTAAGTGCATATTGGGTGTCTTGGGATATCTATGCTAATCTCTAATTACCAGGTCTTCGATCGTGATAACAACGGTTTCATCTCCGCTGCCGAGCTTCGCCATGTCATGACATCTATTGGCGAGAAGTTGACCGATGAGGAGGTTGATGAGATGATCCGCGAGGCTGACCAGGACGGTGACGGACGTATTGATTGTACGTATAACTTCTCCCCCTCATCCTTGGCCGCTTTCTAACATCCACCAGACAACGAGTTCGTCCAGCTTATGATGCAAAAGTAAACGCTGTTCATACGCCTGTCGCGCTTACATTACGGGAACGAGAACTGGTTCTTTTCTGGCAGCAAGGGAAGTCGAGCAATCATAGCAATGTTGGTTTCTTTGGCACTCTAGGTAGTATCGCGACAAGATCTTTATACCAAACCTCGTGATATCCGCGTTGGATCTCTCTAAATCCTCAATTCCAGTGACCCTAGGAGTACCCTTGTGCGTGAAGACCCCCTGACTGTGATCATTCCAAGGCAATTCCCCAGATAGCGAGCGGCAAGGGGAAAACTGTTGAAGAAATGATCCGCAGGAGGGCCCATATTATTGCCCAGATTTGCAAGATCCATTAATGATGAAACATTAGGGCTTCTATTTTAAAACACTGCCAGGAGCTACAGAGTACATGTAAATCAATAAGAGGGGTAGTTCGGAGAGTGTGTGGCAACCAATAGTTCCTACAAACGCCGTTCTTGCTCAGGTTGTGCAATTATCACTGTATAATAAATAGCGTAATATTCTGCACATTTGATACTACGGATTAATAAATAAATGCTGCACCATGGAGAAACCCCCCATCTGTTCGCAGCTCACATGCCTTGGTCCTATTCCTACCCGCCCCCTTTCCAATCTATCCCAATAGCCCATATATCCCAAGTGACCTGTAAGCCCTGGCGGTATCATCTTTTTTCAGTGTAAAAACCACGACTGAGCATCCCATTTCCAACGCCCCAAATACACAGAAAGCAATTCAAACACAGAGCCTTATAGCTCATATCCTTACACCGGCCGTTTGAACGGATGAGCCTCAGTGTTCAACACCCACTCATCCAAATTCACAACATCGAACTCGCTAAACAGCAGATAGAAATACTTCAACGTCTCTGCCAGCCAGAAGCTCTCCATGCTATCAAGCTTCCTCGGCTTCGGCTTCGTCACATCATCAATCGCACTATTCGCAATGGACGTCCGCGTGATCTTCTCGATCGACTGGAACATACGCCACCCCTTTTCCATCCACGCCGGGTCGCCTGTGATCCGGTACATCATGAACACGGACTCGATTGCCTCTGGACGAAGAATGTATTTCGCATCCGGGTATGATGCAAACCCCGGTGCGAGCCTAAAGTTCATGATCTTCTTTTGAGCAGCCGCAGCGTCGGAGGGGAGACTCGGGATTCCGGCGTGCCACGCCTCCTCGGACCACTGGCAGGTCGGGTTTGTGGAGTTGTTGCACGGCACCAGGCGGAAGAGCTCTGGTGCGACTCCGTGGATTTGAGATTCGTATGCCCATACGCAGCCGTTGGTTAGCTTCTCGGCTATCGCGAGCTCGTCTGGGCGATTGAAGATCTTCGAGGCCATGCCAATCATGCCTCCTACGAAGCAGGTTAGATGCTGGCCTTCTGGCTTGAGTTCGTATGTGGGCGGTGTGCCCGAGACCCGGACTTCGCCGGAGACGAGGATGTCGAGGTTATCTGGGTTGAGGGGGCGGAAGAAGAGGTGCTTCTTGGCCACCGGCATGAACTTCTCGTACATCTTCTTGGGCTGCTCGAGGAGCCCACCCAATAGCATGTATTGCTTTGGCAGGTACTCATAGAGAGAGTCGACCATGGCGCCAAGCGTAAAGGCATTATCTCTATCGAAAGCTGGGGTTCCTGCATCGACAGCAATGGGCCACAGTCCCGGTAGAAGAGTTTTATTCTGGTGTTCTTCCAGCATATCAGAGATGCGCTGGACGGCATCGTAGTATTTCGGGTTCTCAGTGAGCTGGCTGAGGCGCGTAAACTCGAGAGATAGCGAACCCAGCTCCGCGACGACCATATTAAAGGGGGCTACTTGAGCCTCACCAGCCATGTACTCGAGCCAGTTCCAGCGGACAACCGGCATGTGGTTTGGGGTGTCGAAGGAGCTCATGAGTAACTCCGCAACTTCCACTGCCTTTACCAGCAGCTTCGGGAATTTCCTCTCACTTATATCATAAGCTGCCAAGAACCCCCCCAAGTAGCGGATCGTAGTCTCAAAGACATTGATGGTTGTCGCCTTTGTATACGAAAAGTCCAGCTGATCCAAGCTCTCCACAGCTTCTGCGAAATCCTCCTCCAAGCCCATTATCCATAAGGTGTCGAGGGAGTCAACGAGCGTTGCTGCCCAGCCACCGAATGTATTCCTCGATCCTCCCTTAACGGGGATAAGCTCATCGTCTAGCCACGCATGTTTTTTATATCCAGCCCAGCTATGATCAAAGCTCTCCTTGACAGCAGCAAGGCGCTTCTTGCGCTCCAAGTTGGCTTCCCCACCAAGGACTGGTGCCTTGGCCTGGATGGAGGGTATGGATTTCGGTGTCCCCTGTGGTAGAGGCTGGACAGATTCGACGGGGTATCGCGCTGGTCGTTTCACCCAGTGGGTTTTCCCGCTCTTGTCAGACGCAGTCTTCGGCGGGGTCTTCGGTGGGGTGTTTGGTTTCTGTGCGTTCGGCTTTGGTGACACCGCGGGCTGGGTCCATTCGCGGCTCGACGCCGTTAAGTGGTATATTCCAAAAATCGTAAATATTGCGATCAAAGCCACAGCTCGCCATCTTCGCATTGAAAAGCCCATGGTGGATTAATAATGCCCGCAATGGGGGTTTGGCCCAGTTCGAATTGAATAAGTAGCTCGTTTTATATCATTTCGTGACGTTGGTTGCTTCCGTCCCTCATGCGACCGTATAAATCCGGACTGAATCGAGTTTCAGACAGGTGATTCTCCTCTGCAATTACCAAAGAAGTAAGTCGGTGTTTTCGGAGATTGGCTCAGAAAAATATGTAGTTTAAGGGTCTCGAAGCGGTCTCTAAAGCTGGGGGACAATTGAACTAAGTCAAAAGCATCTACGTCAACCAAGGGAGGGAGCTCACCAACAACGAAAGGATAAGCACGTGATATCTGATGTGTTCCACGAAAATTTGACCGATGGCTCCTCATTAATAGGGGATATGCGATCATCGATAACTGTTGTAAATGTGGCCAGCAATAATGGGCCTTTCGTGCGGATCATTGCTCCCATAGTTTCCTGTGCCAGTCGTTATCTAGGGAGTTATCGGCGCAATGACGTAGAAAATATTGGTGCCGCCGAAATGTCTCAGGAGGCTGCCGATAACAGTAATATTTACAGCAACCATAATCCAATTAAAGGAGTTCAATTACCTGAAGCTGTAGTCGATGGGCCATCTATTGAAAATGGGACCAAAATGAGAGCTTAATTAATTTAAATAGCTGTATTGAGCTATGGAGTCCCTCAGACATATCGGCGGCAATGAATAGATAGTGCTAAACATAGAAATATGATATTATTTGCGTTAAATTGTTAAATATGGTATCGAATTTGCTTCTATGTAAACTTAACCTCTCCAAACATGGCCGCTCGCACCTGTACCAGCGCTGCCAACTCGAGAATAAACTCTTGCAGCACAATAATGTTGGTTAAAACATGGCTCACACTGACCATCTTCTCTACAACCTCCTCCTCACGGTCTGTCTCCGTCTCCGTTCCCGTCTCATCCGTCCGCGCAGTGATCACGCTCCCCTCCTCGTCCCCTTCTCCATCTCCAACCGTACTTCCCGCCGGTGTACTCGGCGCAATGCTCGCAGTATCCACCACCCTCCTCCCACCTGCCTCTCCAACCACAATCTTCGCCATCCCCACCCTCCGCGTCAAAATACCCCGATCAATATGCGCATACGCAGCAGACTGACTCGCACTCCCCATTGACTCCCACGCAACTCCATCCTCATCGAGCATCGACCCAGCCCCAGCCGTCTCTGACGCCCTCAGCGGCGAATTCGACACCACGCGCCCCCCGCCCGGCGTCCCATGTCCACTGCGCTTCTGCTCGCGCGACGTCCGGCCCCTTGCTAGAGGCGACGACGAGCGCGATGCCAGCTCAGGGAATATGCGCGAGGCGAGGGAGTCGATGGCAGCGCTGGCACCGAGGCGGCGCGTGCGAGACGTGCTTGCCGGGGGCGTGCGGCGCTGAGCAGGCGGGCTAGAGGAGCGGTCCGACTCGGAGCTTTTACGGTTTCCGCGGGCGTCGGTGCGGCGAGGTGGGGGAGGTGGAGGAGATTCAGCATCGAGTTTGAAGGCTTGGCGGCGAGCGTGGAGGAGGTCGTCGAAGCGGGGGATGGCGCTGCGGTAGGTGGTTGTTTGGGTGACGAGGGCGCGGAGGGTGAGTAGGAGGGGCGGGGTTGCTGCAGTTGAGAGGGTTGGGCGCCGGCGGGCTTCGCGGAGAGTTTCGATTTGCGAGAGTTCGATGGCTGCTTGGGAGCCTGGCTTGACGGGCTTGGAGGGCGCAGGTTGCTGGGGGGGTGTTGGGTAGGTGTATTTGCTTGGGTCGGGAAGGAGCCAGCCTTCGATGTTCATGTATCCGCATATTGCTAGGTCGATGAGAGCTTCGGTTAGGGCGAGGTTTGTTTCCACTGAGTTGGTGAAAAAGGTTGACAGAATAGACAGAAGAGTCTTGAGGATCGGATCGTCCGGTCTTAGGGTATGGAGATGGACATCCTGCGGGGTTCCTGGGATGGTTGAGTGCTTTGCTGGAGGTTTGCTGATCCCTACCGGCACAATAAGCTCGTGCGAACAGGGGTGGCTCTCAAGGAGGTTAGTTGCATCCTTAATATGGCCATCATAGATTTCATCAAATCCCTCTTGCACACTAATATCGTTGGCTAGGTTGAGAATATATGTTAACTCCATCTGGTGAGCCCCAATCAACTTTTGGGGTCCATCTGTCACCACTCGGGTTGTCCTGAGCAAGGTTGATACGGCGTACCGGTGGTGACGCCGTAAAATGACCGAAAATAGCTGTAGAGTCACAGTTATAGTTTGGACGCTCTTTGAACGCAAGCTACCAATAATAAGATCAACAAGATTGAATAAATCAGGGGTCGATTGTTGCGTTCCCATAGTTGCCAAGTTCATCGACTTGCGCTTTCTTGCTTCACTAGCAAGCGATTTCGTTGACGCCATGGATTCTAACATGGTTGTATCCGGCAGGGCTAATAAATAATTAAGGATGAGATGTATCATGTCTGGGTGCTCGACAGATTCGAGAACTCGTCGGAGGTACGTGAGGACGGCCACTGATGACCCGCCGTCTGCATCCGAAGACTCTAGAAGAGATGGGTATCTGGGAATAATTAGCAGAATTTCCGGAAACAGGGTGCCGCACTTACAATAACTGCTGAAGAAAAATAACTTGGAAATGCTCAAGCAAAGTCTGCCTCACCTCGACAGACTTGCAGTGATCAAGGACATCTTGCCAGAACACAAGATGTGAGAGAAACGTGTCCATTTGGCTCTGGAAATCCGTAGAAGCGGAGCTTACAATATCGGCTGTGGCTCTTGGATGTCTGAAGTCGGACATAGCCAGAATTAACGGAAAGCTGTCTTCGGGGTAGTCAATGACCAGCTTTCGGCTCAACTGACTGTAAAGGGCGCCAAGCCCTGTAGCCATCAATGTTGCCAGGTCGCTCTCAACAAGCCACTGCTCCAAAGGCATAGAGACAGACGCCGACTCAATGATGTATAAGAGGCCAGTCCGCGCAAAATCTCCTATCCGCCCTTCATGGTGGATATAGTCTACCAGAAGGTAGAATAGGGGGAAATCCTCTTTGCTCGTCTTTCCCGTAAATCGCTCATGGTGACCCTTGTCTTCATCATCCGAGGATACATCCCCCGTCGTGAACCATGCTGGCAATATTTCCGGCTGTAGTCGTATCTTCGCAGCGATTCCGAAGGCAAGCTCGATCACATCCACCTCGGTCTCCGAGTTCAGTCGGATGCTATTCGCCCCAGTGATGCGGGCCAGCAGGTTCATCAAACTCTGCGAGAAAGCCTCATTCTCTATGAAGTCCTCCTCTTCGCTCTCAATCAGTGTGCTGAACAAGGTGATAGCCTCCCTGATAATGTCTTCGTTGTAGGAAACCGTCGCTATCTTGGCGGCCGAGACGTATATCTGGTTCTGGGCGGAAAACGACAGGCACGGATGAGGAGAGGGCAGTCGCGACTCATCACTGAGGAACTTGTTGATGTTGCGCAGGCATGCTCTGATAGTGTCGGCTGTATCTGTGTCTTTCGACAAGTTCGTAACGTGTCGCCATTCTTGCTGGTATCTGTTAGTATCCGCGCCCCTCGGTCGCAACGGCTTCCACGTACCAACAACTGGCTGTATTCCCTCCTAAAGCGCGCCAGGCGCTTCACCGGATCATTAAAGGCAGCCTTGCTCGGTGTTGATGGCGAGAGCGAAGTGCCTGCGATCAGTCTCGACCACTGCGGTATGGAATCAGCATCTAATTTCCACTCATTCATGGGGAACCGTAACCGGCCTACTTACAAAATCCATCTTCTCTGGGGCATTACACTTTCAAGGGCTATAAGTTGCTCGCCATGTCCCTTATTTTTCAATCAAAGGCTGTTTAATTATAAATATGTATGTGCTGTACTACCGCTTTGTCTCGGTGAAACGTGGTTGATGGTTACTACTATTTCCAATAAGCCTCGCTTCATCTCTTATCGCAAGGCCTAGGTCCGATAAGGCGGGGCACACTGCTCTAATTAGTTACTGGTACCAGGAACAGCTCTTGGGTAACGACAGGAACAGTACCGTACCACCAGCTGGGAAGCACTTTCTTCTGTTTATTTATTTATGAAATAATCAATCTACTATGAAGATTCTCAAATATGATAGACACAGTCTACAGTGATCAATAAGCCTCATTTATTGGCGTATTTGCTCTGGACCGCCATGGGCCTGTACCTGCAAGACCTCACAGCCCTGAACGCAAGGCAGCGATCTATTGTACACCGTTTATTGAACGGCCTCTGTTTTTAAACTTTCGGGGGCGGCGCGAGAACCCTACAAACGGGCGTCCAAGGTCGGACGGACACAAAGGCAGGGCTCCCGATCCGATGCAGAGCTATTCCAAATGCATAAGCTGGAAGTTAATCATGGCCATAGAAATGCTATCTAACATTCACCACGATCATGTCGTCAGTATGCGGTATGCACTGGCATAAGGGCAATTGAGATATGTGAGACATAGGGATGCTGTCATGGTGTGCTCATGGTCTCTGTCACCCATCGGACGACCCATACACGACCGGATGGAAGAAGGCTTGTTCCTTCTTGTCCCTTCTTCCATTCGGTTTGAGACAGCGCGTGCCTGGCAACTAGTATCCTTCGGATTTCGAGTACCTGGTGAGCACACTGCATCTGTGATATCGAAAAAGTTGACCTACGGGCCATGATTCGTCAAACTGCCATGCTCCTATGTCCAATGGGGACGCCGACTTGGGCGACCAACCGCCAGGCTGGGATAGGACAGGGCAAAGTACATCGTATCGAGGCGGTGCAAGGCCGCTCTTGGTTTACTTTATAATCCCCATGTGGGGAGGAACCCTTACCAAAACCCTTGACGACATTATCACGGGCGCTCTTTGTTTCTCTTTCGATGTTCTATATCTTCTTAATGCCTCTTATATTTAGTCTTGGTTTCGTTTTCCCCTTCTAGCTTCTGTGCTCTTCAATACTGTCACCGAACCCTTCAATGATCGTCGCCTACAAGGCTGAGCAACAGCCAAGCACCGCCACCAAACCACCTCCACAATGGGACTTTTTGGGAAGTCAAAGAAGAAGGACTCGTATGAGTCGCAGCAAACATACGGTCAACGAGCACAGTCATCGTATGATTTGACTTGTGACCGCCGGCGCTACAGAGATGGGGACTATGCGCTCGACCATCGCCAGCAGTATCAGTACCAGCAGTATGGTGCGCCGGCTCTCGCTCCACCAGGCTGGATGCTGGCACCGCCGTACATGCAACCGCAACAGCAACCGATTCTGATACAGAACAATTACGTACTTGCGCCTCCGGCACCTCAGTCGAATGGGAAGGTTAGCAAGGTCAACAAGCTGGCCTCTGCTTCAGTCGCCAATCTCCCGTCCTTTCTACAAGGAGATCTGCCGAATTACATTCCGGGTGCGCAACTCTTCAATAGTGGGGTTGCAGAGTGGCAGAAAGAAGGCGTTCAGTACATGAACCAAGGAGCAGCGCTTACTGATTTGATCTCGTCGAGATTTGATTCGGTTCTCACTTTGATGGACAGCGATAAGTTTGGTAGAGATGAGCACGAGTTGGTCGAGCTTAACGTTACCGAACAAGGTCAAGAGCCAGTACCTGCAACTCGAGATCGGGCTTTGACGACGTCACGGAAAACTTCCAATACGAGAGCGGATGACCGCGGACCTCAAGGTATTGGAAAGGCGATATCAACAACGGATGTCTTCACGAAATGGAAGCTTTACTCAAATTCCATGGTTGCGGAGTCTTTGACTCCCGTTAAATTGTAAGCTATCCTCAAAGAACCATGTTTGCAGTATATTAACATTGAGTAGTTACACGTCGACTCTCCCGCTTCTTTGTATAGCGGCCCAGTACTCAGACCGTGTGTACCACACTCCGAAGGGTCAAGAGAGGCATGAACACATACCACCCAATGTCCGCTTGGGAACCAAGGCTATGGTGATAAAGTCAGTGCCGGTAGATGCCCAAGATGTGATTGTCTTTGCAATCAGAGGCAGCGCCAGGTTTATGGATTGGGCTGTCAACATGAACCAAACTCCGGCCTCGCCTTCTGGCTTCCTGGTAAGGACTAATCACTGAAGCTCATCAACAACTACTAACACATTCCACAGGATGATGCTGGAAACCTCTGTCATGCAGGCTTTCTCGACGTTGCTCGCAATATGATCAAGCCTGTTGCAGCTCGCCTACGACACCTCCTCCAAGAAGACCCTTCACGGTCTCGCTGCTCTCTTCTCATAACCGGCCACTCCGCAGGCGGAGCGATTGCCGCACTGCTATACAGCCACATGCTCTCGTCGAGTCGAGGAGCAGACTCCGAACTCCGAGCTCTAGCTGGCTTCTTCAAACGAATCCACTGTATCACATTTGGATCGCCTCCGATATCTCTATTACCACTCCAAAAACCGCAAACCCCGGAGTTACGGAAGAGCCTCTTCCTCAGCTTCATTAACGAAGGCGACCCGGTATCCAGAGCTAGCATAGCTTATGTGCGGTCGCTGCTCGACTTATACCTCACGCCAGCCCCCATGGTCGCGAGTTCTCGGTCAAGATCAGAACAAAAACCAATGCCTAAGTCTATTCTCAAGAATAGCAAAGCCGCAAGTTCAAGCACGCTCGCCGTTAACGACTACCGCCCGCCTCTTCCAAGCCGCTCTACGAGCGCCCCTGACGGAGCTTCACCGATATGGAGAGTGCCAAATGCAACATTGAGTAACGGCGGTAAACTCATTCTACTCCGCGCCGTGCCTCGAAAGCTGGACTACAAATCGAGGCAAAGTGGCGGCGGGGATGTTATTCAAGCTCGTCTCGTTTCCGATGAACAGCTGAGATCTGTGGTTTTCGGCGAGATGGTCGCGCATTCAATGTCTACCTACTTGAGGCGGATAAATATTCTGGCGACGAATGCGATAACGAATCGCTGAAAAGGCGTCGCTGCGCGATTGGGAGTTATGGAGGGAATAGGAGGCGAATTAACGATACCCGGGCGGATATGGAGTTATGAATCATCACGAATAAATGTCTAATAATACGTAATTTTTACACGGCAGGTCAACAGTCACCCTCGGTGGCGGTATATTTGGTATTTGCCAAGAGTGCGTTACTGTCTGCTCTAGAAATTATATAGTCAATATATAAATAATCAAACATCAGCTCTTGTCGGAAAATAAGTATAAGTTAGCTCTATGTCTACAGTACTTGCATTCCGAGTTTCACGTTCGTAAACAAACCCATACCAGCACCAAGAAAATCCCGTCATCACGAGCCCAAGTCCAACAAACCAGCCAGCATGTGATAAAGGGCTGGGTTCAGCCTTGTCCCCAGCTAGCCTCACCCACCGTCACGCCGCCGATAACATCTCCTATCCAATCAGCGTCCCCGGCCAGACCATCCGGCGTGCCTCGGCCCCGTCCCGAGCACCAAAAAAAAGAGGCTCTTATCACACCACGAAATCATCATCGAGCTCCACAACGTCCCGATAAATGGCAGTCGGAGGCCAATGGGAACGGGTTGCGGCGTGGTTGAGGGTCCAGATGTGCTCGGAATACCTCGGTCCAATGTGAGCACGGCGGAGAGGATTGTGAACGCCGTGATGCATATTGGCTTATAGTTGAGGCCCGTCTTGCCACTATTTTTCTCCTGATATATATCCTTTCCCCAGACTCTTTCTCCAGACTGTAATCCGTATATTTTCGCTTGACAGGTGTCCACCAGCGAACTCGCTTTGAAATATCGTGCTTGGGATAGAAGATTCAACTAAAACAAAACACCACAAACGCAGCTATGAGCCCCAAGGGAGATTTCGCGGCCGTCCGCAAGGACATCAAGGCCCTCCTCAACCAGCCAGAATACGATGATGGCTCTGCAGGCCCAGTCCTCGTCCGCCTCGCATGGTAAGCAGCTTTCCTACGCAGCAGCACCCTCCCACAAACCCATCCACTAACACAAACCACAGGCACTCGTCCGGAACCTACGACATCCGCACCGACACCGGTGGCTCCAACGGCGCCGGCATGCGCTACGAGATCGAAGGCGGCGACCCCGCGAACGCCGGCCTCCAACACGCCCGCGTCCTCCTCGAGCCCGTCAAGGCCGCACACCCATGGATCACCTACGCCGACCTGTGGACACTCGCCGGCAAGGTGGCGCTCGAGGAGGCTGGTGGTCCTGAGATCGCGTGGCAGGGAGGGCGTACCGATTACGTCGACGATAGCAAGATCAAGGAGATCCGCGGCAGGCTGCCGGATGCGGCGCAGGGAAGCGATCATTTGAGGAACATCTTCTACAGGATGGGGTTTAATGATCAGGAGATTGTGGCGCTGAGCGGTGCGCATACGCTTGGGAGGTGCCATGGGGATCGTTCGGGGTTCGAGGGGAAGTGGGTTAACAACCCGACGAGGTTCTCGAACCAGTACTTTAAGCTGCTGTCGACGCTGGAGTGGGAGCCGAGGACGCTGGCAAGCGGTGTCAAGCAGTTTGGGTATACGGATGAGGATACCGAGACGGAGCTGATGATGTTGCCGAGTGATATGGCGTTGTTGGCTGATAAGGGATTTGAGCCGTGGGTGAAGAAGTACGGTGCGGATAAGGAGCTGTTCTTCAAGGACTTCGCGGCCGTGTTCGCGAAGTTGATGGAGTTGGGCATTAAGAGGAATGAGAGGGGTGAGGTCACGAACTTGGATAACGAGAAGGGTGGATATATCTCGGCGCCGAAGAAGGCTGATACCCCTGGCTACAAGAAGCACTCCGGTGATGATGGACAGCCCGTTGCGGAGGCTGAGGGCCTTGAGAAGAAGAACGCACAGTACAGATCGAGATTGTAAGGGTGTAGACAGAGACGTATGGTTGTATGATTTAATGGTTGCAGCGGGTTACTACTCTGCCTTTTGGGGAATTAGAAGAATAGATGGGTTGGATACACAATTAGACTAGACAGAGACATAGAGAGAATAAAAGGCTCGTCATCAAGAAGCGCTGTTTTCACATGACCTCTCAACCGTTACATTGCTGCAACTATCCACTATTATCCCCAAGTAAGTGGCTTAACATGCTCCCATATCTAGAAGTTAAACGTTCCTGAGGAAGCTACGACTGCAGATTCGCCAGGTAATCGTTCTTTCCATATATACGGCCTGCATATCCCGAGCAAGGTGCGATTGAGACTTGCTTTGTTATCGTTCTTTCCATATCTATAGCATCGAAATTGCGAGGAAGCTGCGACTGAAGCTTGCTTGGTAATCGTTCTTTCCATATTTATATCTTGAGAATTCCGAGGAAGCGGCGACTGAGGATGGCTTGGTAATCGTTCTTGCCATATCTATAAACTTGAAAACTTCAAGGAAGCTGCGATTAAGGATTGCTTGGTAATCGTTCCTTCCATATGTATAACTTGAAAATGTCGAGGAAGCTGCGATTGAGGCGTGTTTGGTAATCGTTCTTTCCATATATTGGGGGTAATCGTTCTGCCTTCACGTGGTGGACGGGATACATGCGGCTTCATGATACTGGTCAATTATAATACAATCCACACAGCGAATACACATGCATGTCAATAATAGCTGCGATGCACAAATCATGTGTTTCATATTCTGATCTCTCGTAACGTATCCGTGCTGATCACAGAAAATGAAATATTGACAAAATCCTTCAGCAGCAGTTTGCCTCCGCAGTAAAGACAGGGTATATATGTTTAAGTGACTGGCATCGCTCGACCTTGACACGAATACCAAAACATCAAAAGAAAGTCGTAATAAGAAAATTCGTTCCACGATATCCGCCCTCAACCCCCTCTTCAGTCTAGACCACAACGAATGCAGCAACAGCAACGTTCTTGCCAAGCAACACGGCAGACACCTAATCTTCATAATCCAACTCTTCATCTTCATCAACCACCGCTTCGTCTTTGACCTCCCAAAACCTGGGATGGTGCTCATCTTCCACCTGCGCTAACTTCACGTAGGTATTATCTGGCTTCAGCATGGCGTACATGGCCGGTATAACTGATACAGGGCCCTTGGACATAGCCTTCAGATGAGCCAGCTGCTTTCCGGCCAACCACCAGACCATCTTGCTCACATAGCGTCTGTGTTGGGTGCTGAAAAGAATAGATGCTTTCAGAAGTTCCCAGGTAGATAGCTCGGCGTTGGCGAGATATGGCATCGTTAAAGATCTGGTGAAGGCCGTATCCATGGCAGGCTTGATCTCGCACCACTGAGGGTAGACGTCGTCAATGGCTGTCGAGAATATGTTTTTCGATTCCTCGTCGTCACTGGTGGAACGAAAGTACTTTATCCACAGTTTTCGAATAGGCTCGATGTCCGCGTCGAGCCCCCTGAGAACCGACGCCCACTCATCTGAAGTCTGGGCTTCCTTCCTTGCAAACTTAGCTAGTTGAACAACATCGTCGTCCCAATATTGAGGAATTGGCAGGTTATTGTGTAGATCTGCCAAAGTATCATCTATAGTTTTCTGGGCAACCCTGAATTTCAAATGGTCGATTAAGTGTATTTCTCCTCTTGGGTTTCCATCAAAAGCAGGCCGCTTGTAATTTGGTTCCCTCACCAGTACTCGAATCTTTTCTGCCTTCGCCCTCTCCCAGTCGCTCTCGGTAAAGGAATATCCTTGCTTTGCTTGATCAACGAGGGAACTTAGAAGTGTGCTCAAAAAGACTGCCTCCTCACATGCAACACTCCCTTTTGTATAGCAAAGCTTTTCTTTGAAATTAGTACAGATCCCAAGCATATTTTGCTTGAGGTTAAAGTCGAAACTGTTTGCTAGAAACTCATCGATTGTGTTCTTGGGATTCTTCCAGGCAAGCTCCGCGTAGGTCGTGCTGTTTTTTGTGATGTACCCCTCTTTAACCATGTCGCTACAGACCGGCATTTTTGCGTTCTCAAATTCGCTCACGATCTCTGTTTGCCAACAAACCCAAGCAATGTCGCCGTCATAATCCCCACCAGAGAGCTCCCCAGCGAGCGGAGAATCCCCTTGTGTCGAGAAAACGATAACGTCCTTGAGGGCAGACAGTTGAGGCTTGAACACGGCTCTGACTTTTTGGATATCTGAGGTGTAGTGGGCTGGAGATCGCGCCACGAGGATATCCATATCCGATAAGATGGTATCACAAAAACCAGTTGCTTCATCTTTGAAAGCCGTCGAAAACCCTATATGAACTTCTCTCGGGCCCAGAGTGCCGGTGAAGTCGACGACCATCGGTAAGTACGCTGACCGCCCAACCGAGATGTTTAGTTTGGTTTTTAGAATCTCGCCCCTCGCAACGTTTGCCTTTCTGGCTAGGTCTCTTACAAAAGACTGTTCCTTCGGATTGAATCCAGCGTCAAGTAGCAAGTTTATCTTTTCTCCCTGCGATTTCGGTAACCCAGCCCAGTAGGCAACCTGACCGAGTTTGATTCTATCAGTTATCCCAGGGTCGGTCTCGCGGACCCATTTGCGGAAAGACAGTGGGTTATCCATTGCCGCACGCTGTCGTCCCATCTCATAAGTCAGGCCATTTTCCAACATCCGGGACAAAGCCTCGCGCATTCCCTTTCCATTGCTTCTACCTCTGTCTTCAAGAATCGGAAGAAACTGCAAATTCAGTGTCGCTGAGCGGACTGGCTTCGACCAACGGAGAACTTCGAATATTCTATGGCAAGGGTCGGTGAAAAAGCTACTATTATCCCATTTCACCTGAGAGGGATAGATTTTAATGTTCGTCTTGTCACCGAAATCTTTCACATCAACTATCCACATTCCTTTTGCGCCGCCTATTCGAGCCTGAAACGCACTTGGCGTATAATCCAAGTTGAGCTTCTGAGCGATATTGTGGGCCAATTTGCGAGAGATCTGGCCGCAGCCATCGTTCATTACTTCGCCGCTTTCTGAACAATAATCATAGCGGACGAAGGATATCTCCGTGGCTTTCAGTGAAACAGTTGCATATGTTTTGCTCAAACCTGTGAGAGCAGTTAGTAATTTTATAGAGACTAAGAAAAGGAACCAATGGCACAGGGCATGGCAAAATGATTCATTAGTACAGATGCCAATAAATAGAACCATTGAAAAAGGACCCGACGGAATGATTCGTTTGTATAGAGACTAATGAAAGGAACCATTGAAATAGAGTCTCACTTACCAAGTGATATTCTCGAGAAAAGCTTAAGGTACGGCTGCTTCTGATTTTTTTCCAGATGGAATGGAATCAGCCAATGTAACAGCCCTTTTACGGCAAACTTTGTGTGGTGCTTGGGATCATCGTTTGTGGCAGGTGGTGTTGGGCCCGTCTGAAATCCTGTGCCATCGACAGCAAAGAAAAAAACTTGGTGGGTCGCATTATTCTCCGCATCATCAGAGGCCTTCTTCAGTTCGATGTTATTGATCTTCTTCGATCTGGCGTCCTTCAGGCCAAATGCGCGCCACTCAATACCCATGAACTGGTGGCCATAGCCTCTTATCCAATGGCTAATTTCTTTCCGCCTCATCTCCAAATCGTCTTCCGTGCTGCCAGGTGGTCGAAATTTGGTAAGGTTGGGCAAGGTCATCTCCAGAAATCGATCGTTGCCAAATCTTCTTCCGAAGCGATGGGTAAGAGCCGTGGCTAGGGGTTTGAGCTGGACCTTGAAGAAGGGGCCTGTCTTTGAGGAGGCAAACTTCAGTGACGCTGACATCACCACGCCTTCAAAGTTGCCAACAGACCACTTTTCCAGACTGGATGCCCAGACCTTAGGCGCGCATTTCTCTGGTAATGGTTTCCCTCGGAGTTGCGGTAAGTCCTTGAGAAATTGCCAGAGAGCATTGTAGTCAAGAAGTGTGCGGATATCGCGAACTGGAAGGCCATCCATGGAAACTTCAGCGTGAAGGAAAACTCTTGTGATTTCGTAGCGCACGCACAGAGGTGCCTCTGTCAACCATTGGGGTAGTTCAGCTGAAATGACATTAGTCACAAGTTGCAGCTGGGAGCGACTTCATAGATATAGCGTTTGGAATCGAAGTGAACTACATCAGGTTCGGGGCGTGCCTTGAAAGTGCAGCTAGAAAGTTTGGAATCTCTGTCTCATGTCCAGCTGAGTTCAGAAACCAGGAGGTGTTCTACCGGCGATGAAGCACCCTCTTGATTGATGGAAATAATGAAGTCTGACTTACGAAATACCTGTTGTAGTCGCTGTGACAAGTCTCCCTGGATGATAGGACCTACGGAAACGTCGGACATACTGATGTCAACCCCCGAGTTTTCTTGTAAGTCCTCATTGATAATTTCGATGAAGTCATCATCATCCATGCTCCCGTATTGGGAGCTGTGAAGCTCATCTGACATAGCCTTTATTCTTTGAATTGGTGGCGCGATTGACTGAAAGGACGTGTTGAATGAAGAAGCCTGAGTGGTTGTCCCTGTGCCTGGAATGGACCTCCCAGTAAAAACACCAGAAGCAATGGAGCTAAAGCTCGTGTTCGCGCTGACTGTCCTGGAGGTCTGTTCATGATAAGGATTGAGAGAATACCCAGGGAAAAGCGTTGACGACGTAGAGTTTGTGGAAGGTGCCACCGTCTGTAGCGCACTGTCCTGTTTGGAAGAGGTTGTAGCGACAGAGTCAGCAGTCTTCGTTAAATCTGGCGAACCTAACAAAGCAGGTGTTCTTGGTTTCTTAAACTCTGCAGCTATGTCTGGGGCAGAAAATTCACCGGATGTCCTCTTAACTGGACGTTGGCCCAAGTTCAAAGGAATTGGAGAGCTATCTAGTTCCGTCTGGAGAGATACTTCTCTAACACGAGTAGACTTGGGTTCAACATTATCACTACTACAAAAATCTTTACTTTCTCGGGCTTCTTTCAGCCTAAGCAATAGGCACCCTCTCAATTGTAGTCTTTGATCTCTGCCGGAGCCGTCTCGGAGGGGAGCATCGCCAACAATGGGGATAACATCACGATCTCCATTCGGCTTGTAAACCCAACCGTGGCTAACCCGGAGAGTATCCGCCTCGGCCGTAAAGGTTTGTAAGGCGCCTTGAAGAGCATGATTCTTTCGGCGGGAAAGGAAGGTAATAAGCCAAACTATCTCATCGCCGATCTTGGCATCATAGTCTCGAAGGGCAGAGCGCCTTGAGACTGGTGACTCCCCATCTCGAGGTATCGGGAGTTGAAGACCAAAGCGTTCAGATAGAGTCTTTATAAAATTGATTATCTCAGATGCTTTTATAGGCGTGGTATCATATCTCGACGACGGTGTGCCTGGCGTCGGGAGACTCATGGCCTTGTCTCTCAGGTCCGTCCCGTCGAGTCGTATCGAGTGGAGCTAGAGTCTCGGAGACGGCGCCGACGAGACAGGCACACGCTTAGCAGGTAGACGGAGGATGATGGCCCACACAGCCGCGAAATGACACAAAACGCTGCAAAAGGGTAAAAGAGCGAGAACTGTGCAACAGAGAGCAAATATATAATGTTGGACAGTATGCAAGAGGCTGGAATTGTATTTTCCCCTCAATGTTTCCATTTCACGGGGGCTGGAGCCTCGCGGTTCACAAAACGCATGTGTGCCTTGCAGCCTTAGTACATCCCATGTGATTGAGTGTGGGCAATAATGCGGTTAAAACGTGGACACTTTTGGTTGTGGACGTTTTAACCTTCTTCTCCGAAAATGTGGGGGTGGGTGTCGGTGAAATATTCTGCCACCTCCGAAAGAAAAAAGTTCCAGATAACTACTCTACATTCGTATCTTTCCCTCCAAAGAGAAGGAAGGGCTTCTCATTTATTGACGACCAAACTCAACACTACCGCAACAATGAAACGCAAGCTCGACGGCAACGATGTGCCCGCACCTGTAGAAGAGACCAAGACTCTAGAAAGCAACTCATTTGCAGACCTTGGCCTCGATGCGCGACTCCTCCAAGCTATCGCCAAACAGAACTTCAAAGCACCTACCCTGGTTCAGAAGAAAGCTATACCTCTGGCAATAAAGGGACGGGACGTACTTGCCAGAGCGAAGACAGGATCAGGAAAGACTGCTGCTTATCTTCTCCCAATCTTACATGCTATCCTCAAGCAAAAAGAAGTGTGTTGATTGACTGCCAATTCGTCTTTTATTCTCACTAACAGTATTAGACATCTACCAAGCCTTGCACGGCCGCCCTCATTCTTGTCCCAACTCGCGAGCTTGCCGACCAAGTCTTCAAGGCTGTGGAGTTGTTCACGTCGTTCTGTGCGAAGGATGTTAGAGCTATCAACCTCACACAAAAGGTCTCCGATGCCGTTCAAAGATCGCTCCTCGCAGATGCTCCCGATATCGTTGTCGCGACACCTGCCCGCGCAGCATTAAACATCAACACATCTGCTCTCTCTCTGGATAACCTGACTCACTTGGTTATTGACGAGGCGGACCTTGTTCTTTCATACGGGTACGACGAGGATTTGCAGAATGTCGCCAAAACCATGCGCAAAGGAGTCCAAACGATATTGATGAGCGCGACACTGACAAGCGAAGTTGATACTCTTAAGGGCCTGTTTTGTCGGGACCCCGCGGTATTGAAATTGGACGAGCAGAATGACGAGGGCGAGGAGATTAGCCAATATGTCGTGAAGTAAGCTTGGCATACAATCCAACTGGCAAACCGTTACTAACAATTCCCAGATGCGCAGAAGACGAAAAATTCCTCCTTATCTACGTTATCTTCAAGCTCAAGCTTATTAAGGGCAAATGCATTGTTTTCGTTCAAGACATTGACCGCTGTTACCGGTTGAAGCTTTTCCTCGAACAATTCGGCATCAAGAGTTGTATTCTCAACTCCGAGCTCCCAGTCAACTCTCGTATTCACGTCGTGGAGGAGTTTAACAAGAATGTTTATGATATTATTATTGCAAGCGACGAGTACGAAATTATCGGCGATGAAGAGGATGCACCAAGAGTCCAAGAGGTTGAAGAAGCCACCCCTGAGGAGCCTAAGAAGGCTGCTGGCGATGATGAGATGGAAGTCGATATTGCAGAGAGCGAGGAGGTTGTGAAAGAAGAGAAGCCGGCAAAGAAGAAGCGCAAGCAAGCGAAACGTGACAAGGAATATGGTGTCTCCCGTGGAATTGACTTCAAGAACGTCGCCTGTGTGTTAAATTTCGACCTCCCAACAACCTCAAAATCATATACCCACCGCGTTGGTCGTACTGGCCGTGCTGGGCAATCCGGCATGGCGCTTTCTTTCGTCATTCCAGCAAATCAATACCGCAAACACAAGCCCACATCAGTTGAGTCGTGCAAGCACGATGACGAAGTGCTCGCGAAGATCATCCGTCACCAGACCAAGAAAGGCAAGGAAGTAAAGCCGTACAACTTCGACATGAAGCAGGTTGAGGCATTCCGGTACCGAATGGGCGACGCACTACGTGCCGTTACTCGTATCGCTGTGCGTGAAGCTCGGACGCGCGAGCTGAGACAGGAGTTGATGAAGAGTGACAAACTAAAGAGGCATTTCGAGGAGAACCCAGAAGATCTGCACCACCTGCGACACGACGGAGAGTTACGTGCTGCAAAGGTTCAGGGGCACATGAAGCACGTGCCCAGCTATTTAATGCCAAGCGGCGGGCAGAAGGCAATCACGGGAGAGTTAGGCTTTGTCGGGATCAGGAAGGAGAGCGAGAACCGTATTCGCAAGGCGAGAGCGGCGAACAAAGCCAAGGGAAGAGGCGCGTTTGGCTCGAAGGCGAAGAAGCATGACCCGCTGAAGAGCTTCAGGGCCAGGACGAAGAATGGGAAATAGTAAATTAAGGGGCGAATGTGTCAGGCGCTTAGCGAATGAATATGATATTACATGTCACAGATGCACTCAAAAGGCGATTATGAGGCAACCCAAGTGATTTATTGGTAGCTTATTTCTGCCATACCTTTTCGAGTTTCAAAATGTTGTTCACGGTGTCGACCACGCTGGTCCCTAGGTCCCTGTAAGTCCAATTCTTTTCAAACACCTGGTAGCTCTTTTCATTGTTCCAGCGAGACAATTCAATGCCGTCTGGCACGATTTTGCTGGGGTTTCCTTCAGGCACCTTGCTTTTCAGCTCCGGAAAGTTCTTTCGGATGATGTTTACCACGAGCTGGGGAGTTATAAGACCATGGACTAACGCCACGCGCTGATTAGATGTTGTGAGGCTGTCCAGAGATAGAACATGCGCTCGGGAAACGTCTCGTACATCGACCTGCCATATGTCAGCGCTAGGTTCCAAGAGACACCAACGGAGGAGAGTCTCTCAGTCATACAAAGTGATAAAAGGGGAGTCCCCAGGCTTCAACTCCTGTAGTGGTTCCGTCCAAGAAATTGTATATGGTAATCCTATTCGTCTCATTTATTCTCTCGGGCGTGGGCAAACTATGGAGCATCGGCCCGATGACAACGTCTGGATTGATGACTGTCATATCGAAGCTAGTCTTGTTGTCCTCGAGGAACGTCCAAGCCGCCTTCTCAGCCAGCGTCTTGGCCGCACAATATCCAAAGAGGGGGTTTTTCTGCTCAACAGCCATTTCCGCAGTGACCTGGCTCTTGATTAGCATCGGAAAATATGAGGTGTTGGGACTGGGTTACTGGGTCCCAATCTTTCTCGCTATATGGGTCTCCTGTTATACTTGTATCCTCCATGGGGTTCACGATCGCAGCAATACTGCTAAGCAACACGACCCGTTTGACCTGCGGTCCCCCATACTCATGCACGCTCTTCAAAAGTGACGTTGTGCTGTCCAGTGTTAAATTAATCGACATATACAAACTAGGACACTACACTTACCCCTGAACAGCAGGATCAATGATCTCCTTCTGAATGTCCTCAACATCAAAGGTAATAGGGGATGCGGTGTGAATAATATAATTCAATTTGCCTCCCTCCTGTTTGATTGCCTCGTCGAATGCACCTGGGACGGTGAAGTCTGATACATATACAAATCTGACAATATCTTTCCACTCCGGATGGGCATCTAGCATCTCTTGGGATTTGGTCTTTGATCTCACGGTCGCGGTTACTAGATATCCTGCCTGCAAAGTATTTGCCGTTAGTATTTTCTTGATTTGTAACAAAGACATGCTGTGCCAACCTTGATCAAATCGGACAAAATATGGCAGGCGACGAAGCCATTTGCGCCGGTCAAAAAGACTTTCTGGATACTGTGCGGCATATTGATATATATTTTCTTGTAATATCGAATATCTTTGTAACTCTTTCTTTGCTTGTTGTGGTATTTTTCCGAATATATGGTAAAAAATCGTGATATCATATATTACTAGCTCATTTTATCGCGGGTTCCTCAAAACCAGGGGGTAACTAAGGGGTAACTCACCTGATAATGACAACACATTGCACATAAACTATTATGCACTAGTATAAGCACTACAATATAAATGCAATCGAAACAATACTCGAGTTACTGATAGTCCGAGTGATGAGGGCCTTGATACCGCGCTCTGTCGTTGTCATTGTGGCACTAAAGTCGCTTATATCTCAGACTAGCTATTATCAAACACGATCAGATATTTACATTTCTATTTGCTACCGAATTGTAGCAGATTCATTGGGATAAGTACAAAGGCGCCATAGACTTTGATGAGCTTGAACCAATTTATCAATATATTTATTAATTATTGTAAGATTTAGAATCTTACGTTTCCAGAAGCCATTTCTATTGATCCTAGATCTTACAAATGCGGACAGTCTTCTTTTACAGCTTCTTCTTTTAGCTTTAAAATATTTTCTGCGAGATGCCACATTGCAAGGAGACTGAAGACTCTGGATTATGTTGTCTAGTATAGTGTCCTTGCTGAATCTCTATAGTAACAGAGTCCGGCGCACGCGAAATCAATACTAAAGACCATGAGTTGGGTCGCCTATAACCGCCACTCTGCGACCATCCCCAGAGAATATAGTCTATGATAGCCGCGATACATACCGAGTCTCTTTCAGAACACTACAGAAAATAGAGTCTATAGCAAACGTGATACCATCGGGAAATGAGTAACTATAGAACTGCATAACATCACATATCTGACATTTAAGTGAAGATATCTCTGATTTCATTCGTACCGAGATTCATTTCTTATAAAAGAGAGAAATAACATAAAGGCCGATATGAGAACGATAAAGCTTGTAATAAAAAAAAACCGTTTAGATATTTATGGTTTATAGAGCAAATATTTATCCCAGAAGAGCGCTCCATATTGAAGGCCATAACTATATTATTTCCAACTCCCTTTCATGCTATTGTGACCATCTTGCTATTGCCGTCCCATCCTCACCTTGTTGTTCTTGTCAAAGCCACCTTTTCTCGTCAAAGCCTTACGGTTCTCACCGAAGCCGCCTTTCTTTCCTCAAGGCCTTATTTTCTTACCACATCCTTCTTTCTCCTCCCAAAAGTCTTATTTTCCACCAAATCCTTCTTTCCCTCGAAGTCTCAGTTTCCTACCAACATCTATACTGGGCCACGGTAACCTCGCCCAAACAAGGTAAATAAACGTGTTTTGACAGAACTGCACCCTTCTTCTTCCAAACTCTTACTTCTACTTGATCAAGTCCTCAAGTGAACTCTATCAAGCAGTTGCTGACACTCTTCATTATTCTTCAGTTACCTTCATGCAACTTCAAATTCTGGACCCCTGTGGGCAGTCTATGTTTATCGCCATTACGGCTTCATCACAACCTCAGCCAAGATATATTTCTCAATAATCACTCAAAATGCCATACGTCGAAGGTGGGTATGCCCAGAGAGTTTTATCTACGAGGCCGAGTAACGAATATCAAGAAGGGCCGGAAGACGAGAGCTGGATCCGCGAATTCGACGTTCCATTCAAACCCAAAAGACCTGGGAGCCAAATCTTCGACAGCCAGACTTACCCAGTGAAACGCCCTCGAAATACCCTCGAAGCTTCACATCCATATGGCAGGCAAGAGGAGATTCACCCGAGGATCAATGTAAACATCAATGGTCACCCTTCGCGACATATACTGGCTCCCGCAAATCTCCTCCACGAACAAGCACAGTATGGGCCAAATATCCCACAGTCGAACCGGGTGCAGTCTATGTAAGTTTACTGACACAATCACCGACCTCTCGATTTGCTGATATGATTAGGCCATATCATCAAACAAGCACCCAGCCAAATACGATGGACTTCCATCCTCGTCACCCCTCAATATCTGCCCAGGCAAACCAAACACAGGGAAATTTTGCCAGTCCTCATCAACCTGCTCCACAAGGAAACCATATCTCACCTCCAAGGCCACCTTCGTACGCTGAATCGGATCTTCGACAACCTGACGGCAAAAAATCCTTGGTCCAGCCTTTTCGCCCAAACCAGAATATCTCAAACCAGCTTTTCCAGCCACAGAACCTACAAGGTTCACGTGCCTCCAGTGTTGCACCACCACAGGGACACGCAGGTGTCCGTGGAAACATCGACTTCAAAATCACACGACACCAGAGCGTGCCGCCTTCGCCTGTACCTCACCAGCGCCCCGCACAGTATGCTGCATCCGGAGCTGGGGCTTCGGGCTACGGCTCTCAACCTCCCCTTCAAGGATTTCAACCCCCCCCTCAAGGATTCATACCTTCACCTCGAGGGCCTCAAAATCTGACCCAAGGATTCCAACCTTCTGCTCAAGGATTCCAGCCTTCTCCTCAAAGGTTTCTTCCACCTTCACCAATGCAGGCACGACCAGACACAATATCACGGACTGATTTACAGCCTCGGAGTGAAACTAGCATCGCTAATGACACAAATATCTCAAAACTTCCTGTTGTGAAACGGACTGGGCCATTTATAATTGATGACGACGAGAAGGGAATTAGGCAACCTGAAAGTCTTATCACCAACAGCGAAACAAGGGGCAACACAGCTACAGCTTATCAGACCCCAGCGCCTACAATAAACTTCGCCCAAGGACGCCGGGGGGTTCGCAGCTTAACCTCTGGTCTTGACGATCCACCAGATCGAAAAAATGACGCTCACAACCAAACCCGGAAGAACAAACCCGCGCTAAAAAGGTCAAAGAAGGACGAAGACGCCGCCTCGGAGAAAATACGGGAGCAATCTGAAGCTTATGCTAAAATCCAGGAGAAACAGGATATGGCAGCCAAGGCCAAGGATACAGATGCCCTATTCGAGGAACCCATCAACGAAGCAGCCCGGGCGCGAATCCAGGCAGACATACACAAAGAAGAAACGCGCAAACGGGAAGCAGAAGTCAGAAGGAGGTACAGGGAGGGTCTGGCCCAAGAATTGGAAACTATACAGAAAGAAAATGCTGAGCGCGAAAAGGCGCGGAAAGAGGCTGAAAGGGCCGAAAGAGCATCGAAGAAAGCCAAGACTCAAGAGGAACGAGAGGCAATCCAGAAGACTCGAGAGGAAGAAGAAAAGAAACGACACGATGAGCAAAAACGCAACGCGGAAGAGCTTCTACGGAGGAAAAGGCAAGAGCAAAGCGAGCGAGAAGCTGCCGTTTTAGAAAAGGAAGCTGCGGCCGAGCGCAAGCGACAGCAAGATGCCGAAAACCTAAAGGAAAAACTTGAAGCTTCTAAACAGGCTGCTATAAGCTTGAAGCCAGCCAGAAAGGGCCAAGGCGGACGAGAGGAAGAGGGCGGAAGGGCCACAGCGGAAGACATGGAGATACCTGAGCCTCCAGTTGACGACGACGGAGGGCTTTTCGTCCCGGAGTGGGTTGTCATTGAGAGTCCAGATGAAACCTATGCACCAACGGGTAGGAGTGTAGCAGTTCACCTCAGGGGAGATATCCCACGCCAGCCTTTGACGCCAACATCTCCACCAAAGATCGATTCCATACCAAATATAGAGAAGAGAGCATCCAATATCGCCGGAACAATAAAAGGGATACCTGGCTCCGATAATATTTCCCTTCGAGCGAAGGCAGGCTGGAGGGGGTCGATAAAAGCAAATACTGAGACAAAAGTTGCCAGCATAGTAATCGAACACCACAAGGAGATAATATCAGCAGACCAAAAGAGGCACGACGAAGCTTTAGCCCAGGCACGAGCACGTGAAAGAACCGAATTGAAGGAGGATCTTGTTGATTCATTCCAGACGCTTACCTCGACCCTGATAGAGGAAGTTCAGGGACAGCTAAAGGCAGCCGTGGTTCAAGTCTTAAATGTGCGAATTCCTGCCATGCCCATGAATGCGAGGAATGGACCAAACCCGGCGAGCGCTATTACAGTCTCTCCAAAGAAATATGCCTCGGAGACTCAGTGCTTCTTGGGCCGTAAACCTATCAAGCAACCAAAGGAGCTTACGCCATTTGGAGAAAAGAGCCCGAGCGACAATGAGGCGAAGAGACGTGAGAAAGACGAAATGCGCCTGGCTGAAAAGGCAAAGAAAAGATTCGAGGTCAAACTCCACAGGGATAACGCAGAACAAGGCAGATATATGAGTGAATATGAATTCAGGTCCACTATAGAGGGACAGGTGGTAAGTTATTCTGTCAGTCACGTTTCTTCAAGTGCTAATATTGACGATAGAAAGAATACCGAGAAAAGCGAGAGAAAAAATATGAAAAAGAGCAGAGGATGATGCCCCATGGTGGAGGGAGACCACAAGGTCAAGCCCGTTTTGGGTATGAAGACATTGACTTCAAGGAGGGTGACTCTACTAGACCCAGCAAATCCAACTCCCAGAGCGATAAGGGTCGATGCGGGGGGGTTATGGCGCGGTTGCGCGAATCCAACGGTTCTCTGGGCCATTTCCAACAAGCTGCAGCCGCAAAAATAGTTGACGACAGAATGCACCACTTGAGAGATGACGGCGACAGTGAAAGCGAAGTCTCGGAAGAAGATCCTGATGACGACGAGTCAGACACTATTCTAATACGCCAGCCAAAGTTGACTGAACCTTCGAATCACTGGGACCGTGCTTCTGATATCAAAGCAACTGGAGCTGATAGAATGGCAACCTTCGAATATGACAACAAGCCTACGCAGGTGATAAAGCCTCGCCACCTCCAAGACAAAGAAATGGTGAACATCTTTTCGGTGCAACGATCGGAAATTAAAGATGAAGAAAAATCTCTGGCTATCACTATAAAACAGTTTTTTGATAGAGACGATGCGAATGAATTTGCAGAAGAAGAGATCAGACGAACTCGTTGGGGCCCAGCAATGTTTAGACCTCAGATAACACAATGGTATTCGAAGGAGACAGGACTGTTCCACGGCAGGGCCTACATCGACTCCGAAGAGAACATAGTCGAATGTGTCGATGTAGCGGTACAGGCCCAGTATATCGGAGATTTGGAGTTTGCGCATGAAAAAGTCAAGCCCAAATTAGAGCCCAAACTATATATTATTTTCAAGTCAATAACCAAGAGGGTTCGAACTACTATGGGTTCAGATGATGATGATGAGGCCAGCGAGAACGGAGCGTCCGAACAAAACATTGAATCGGATGAGAGCGAAGAGGCAGAACAAAGCATGGAGATAGACCAGAATGGCGAGCCAGAACAACCCATGGAGGCAGACCAGGCTCGCGCAGCAGAACAAGTCATGGGGACTAATCAGAATGGCGAGGAAGAACAGAACAAAGAGACAGAGCACGACACGGACAATAATCAGAATGTTAATGAAAAATCCGACGATCACAAAAGTGGTAGCTCCAGGGAACCTGGCGGGGACGGAATCGATGCCCTATTCGAAGAAGAGGCAGAAGTTGAACCTTCCGACAACTCTGGCCATATTTTGGCGGCCGACGTGCATCAGCTGTCTCTTGACTCCAAATGCTCTGAAGCAAAGCCCGAAATGATGCTCACTCAAACCTGCAAGCCGGTTGGGGCATATGCTGAGCGTGAGTTGGCCAACAAGCGAGCTTCCGAGATATTTCTTGCAGAAATTAGGCCTGTTGGAGGCGATATTTCCCAGCTTGTTGCATTCCAAAACGATGCCGTGAAGCCGGTCAGAGAGAGCCTGGAAAGCCATAATAGATCCGGGGAATTGTTCTCGGCCTCAAACGATTACGCAAACAGTGGTGAGATTCGGATCTGGGTTGAGGACTTCGAGATCATGGGGCCATCGAATTGAGAGACAGAGGGGAGCGTGCATGGTCGAGTACGGGTTAGAAACCATTCCCGTAAGATGTTCCTTGATTCTAATGCGAAGAAACTACTTTCGATGATTTTATGGAGACTGTGTAAGATTATAAAGATTACGGGAAATAAAAATGGAGTAGCAATTGGTAGATTCTATTCCACGTTACCAATGGAACAGCAGCTAAATATAAAAATCCGCCTACAAATAATATCTTAATCTTGATAATATGATGAGCGATACAACAATGGTTTGTACAGGTATTGAGATTTGGCTGAACAAGAAACAACGTTTCGTTCAACTCTATCTGATGGTTCGGGCCCCACTTACAGAACACCACGGATTAATGTTGAACCGTGGCGCATAAACCCCTGTACGCCAGATCGATAAATCGATGCGGTGATACGCGGATAGAGCAAATAAATAATCCAGCTTTCGAAAGGAGTGTATAACTGGCGCTCATCATGGCATCTAAAGGGTGCATAGCATGTCTACGGACGCTCCAGAGACAAGCTCAATTTGTAAATCCTTCACTTTGTCGCTTTCAAAGTCATTAACTAACTGCTGCATCAGTCCCGACAAACGCCCCAGATTGCAAGAGTTTCTCGGAGTTTCACGACAACACGATATTCACGAGCCAACCCTCCAAATTCGGATAAACCTGCCGCTTCCTCTCTCAAACCCACTGACCCGTTAACGGGATCAAGCTCAAGCGCCAGCCCGACCACGGAAAGCGAAAGCGGGCAGACCTCCAAACTCGCGGCCGATGGACTTGCAGCACTTTCGAAAACAGCCGGGACATACTCAGCATACGGCGTAGCAGAAGTGCTCTACCGCCAATGTGCTGCCAAGGCCGACTATTCGATCCCGGAAGCCGCCATGGAAGATGAAGAAATGCCCAAGACGGCTGATGGGGAGGATTTGGGCCAAGGCGCTGGCTGGTGGCACACTGGTAACCCCTCCCATCACCTCCTGACCTGCCCAGTCTCTAACATGCGCCTGTAGAACTCGGCCTCCCGCCCACCTTCAGCACCTGGTCTCAAGTGACCATGCTTCACATGTACCTCCTCACCGTGCGCCTCCGCTGCTTCCCCGCCTCCACCTCTTCCATCTACCAACAACATCTCATCGACCACTTCTTCTACGACGCCGAGCACCGCATGGTCGTCTCGCACAACATGGAGGCGCGCGGCACGCGAAACAAGTACCTCAAGGACCTGTTCACCCAGTGGCGTGGCATCCTTTTCGCATACGACGAGGGCCTGGTTAGGGGGGATGCAGCACTTGCCAGTGCTGTGTGGAGGAATGTGTGGAAGGGTCGGGAGGATGTGGATGTCAAGGGGTTGGCCAAGGTGATTGCATATATGCGAAAGAGCCTTATGGATCTGGAGGCCACAGAGGAATTGGAGATGCAGATGGGGAACTGGAAGTGGAGTGACCCGGATGCGCTGAAGGTGTTGGTCGGGAAGAAAAGCCCAATGATAGACCAACCGTTTACGGAGGGTACGGAAGCTGTAGGAGATACCAAGAGTGTATAAGGCCGGCGATGCGTGGATGTATGATATATATGTATGGATGATCATGTTGTATAATATAATACAGACAAACCTACTTTTTGCAGACTTACAACCCGTGGATTATCGACGAAGGCTTTAGCACAGGTTAAACGTGAAAGTGATGAACTGTCAGATAATATTTATAAAATACAGCCATGTAGATGCCCGATATCCTTCTATGAGGCAGCCCGCGACTATTCACTTCTTCCCTTTCTTCTTCTTGCCAGCCTTGTTAGCTGAGGTTTGTACCTTGACTACTCCGGCCCCCCCAACTAATTCCACGGATTCCTCTTCTCTGACTACACCACCCTGTGTCGCATCCGCCGCCTTCTTCTTCCCCTTCTTCCCCTTCGGCCGGTAACTACTTCGGTCCTTCAACGGCAGCCATCGCTCCGGATCCATCTCCTTGCCCTCAACATAGTCTTTCGGCAATTGGCTCTTCCTGAAACGCTTCTTCGGTGGCTTTTCTTCAGTAGGTGCGGAGCGCTTCTTGCTGGCAGTAGCCATTGTCACAGGGAGGGAAGCAATGCCAGCATTTTCGAGAGCTGCTGAGTCCACTGAGCCAATAAGGCGATCAACAGGGGACAACTTTGCGAGGTCGGCAGAGACGAGGGAGAGATCCGTAGTTGCAACTGAGGCGACATAGCCGGCGAGAGCGATGCGGTCATTGGGGTCTTGCTTTCGGAGGGAGCCAAAGAAATCAGCTGCAGCTTTCAGGTCCTCAGGGTTGGAAGATTCGAGGAGGGATAGCCCTGCTGCTTTAAGCAATTCGTCGGATTGCGTTGACTTGCTAGACCAGTACGAGGCAGCCTTGCCAAGTTGCACCTTCATGGGCCCTTTGCGTCCCTGCAAGCGATACAGAGATACAATAAGGGCCACAAGACCAGGAGAATAGCGAACATTTAGGGCTGCTAGCGTCGCTGATTCTTCAAGACGCTTGAAGAAAGACTCAAGAAGTGCGATTGCAGGACCAGGATTTTGAGCGAGCACGTAAAGCTGGATAATGGTCAAGACCAAGCCGACGTCGTTTGGTCTTTTCTGTAGTAGGGAAAGGAGTGTCTTAATGCTTGCTTTGTCGTTTTGGCACTTTGTATGCGCGGCTGCATTAACAGAGGAGAGGCCATTGACATATGGAGAGGTCGTGGGCGCCGGGACCTTCGAGATGGCCTTGCTTGTCGACCTTATAACTCCGTCATACTTAAGAGATTGTAAATCAATAGCATATCTATTTCTCTCAATTATGCTTGCTTGATATTGGAAGAGCTTCTCGGTATCTGGCACTGTCGGCATGGCTTCGAATAGGCGCTCTGTGAGATAAGGATTTTCCTGCTTTTGGCATGCAAAGGTATTATTCTGTGCAACCAGTCGTGTGGGGGCTTCTGGAATCCTGTAGCAAGGTTAGAATATCTTCCTCAACCTGAAGCCAGCCACTTACTCTGATGTATCGATCATTTTTTGTATCGTCTCCGCTTCATGCGACTTGCCCAATTTCGTGAACACGTACGCCTGCTGCACCATAATAGGCAGAATTTCGGCCTTCTTCTCCTCATCCGTTAATTCATCCAAAGACTCGCACAGATCTCTCGCCCTCTTCAGTAGCACGGAGCCTGAGCCTAGGTCGCCCCTCGCGACACATCCGCAAGCAGCATTGTACGCCGTCTCAAACGCTTCAAAGTCCTCCCTCGAGGGTTTCCTCCTGCTCTTCTCCACTTTGTCCCCATTACCCTGCCACTCAAGTTGTGCATCCACCGCAAGCGTATTGATTCTAAGGTCATTCTCCTCATCCTCGAGCGCGGCGTCCTGGACGCTTAACTGCTTGTATATCTCCCCCGCCTCCTCGAAGTTCTCGGCGCGATATGCAACCTGCGCAGCAACATGTCGTAGGCCTCGAGACACCGATGTCACCTCGCCGAAAATCTTCTGTGCAGCCTCGAGCTGGCCTGTTTTGTAAAGGGCGTACGACTTCTCAACGTGGCAGCTTTCGCTGAGAGCGTCGCCCCCATCGTCGAGGGCGCGGAGAGCATCCGCGTAACGGTCTAGCTTGAGGAGTGCAATAACGCGAGTACGCAGCGCATCCTGGTCTGTTTTCGACTTCTTGAGAACAGCATTGGCGGCTCTCAGAATCTCCTCATGGTCCTCGATAGTTGCTGAGCCGAGTAGTTTGCTCAACGTAGCGGTGGGGTTGGACGCCATGCTAGCGAGTATTGGGCGCACTTGAGTAAGCTGGTATATTTATTATATGCGAGGCCATATATGTTTCATTCCATGTATATGTATATTTCAGACGTCTCGTTGGGCGTTGCGGGAGGCTGAGCTGTCAACTTCGTTCTCCAACCAAAACGTTGGTGGGGTCTTGTGCGCAATACCGACCCACCCCACATTCGCTTGGATTAAGGTTCGCGGTAGCGCTTAGCAAATTGATTCTGGAATATCAAATAAGCGCCGCCATGTGCAACGGAAAAATATTCAATGGTCATGTTCTATCATAAGTTGCCATATTGCTACATAATAAACCCACGCTTGTAATCAATACATAGAATCCTACACTAGGCTTAGTCTCTCCAACCTTCCCTTTACTCCCTCAACCAGCGCCGTCTCCCTTTCGATAAGTTGCATGACCTGAGCGACCTTTCCTCGTCGAATATCCGTAGGAACGCCTTCGTCCCTGGTTGCCTCCGCTGCCCGAGACCCTTCCTTTTCACTTATCTTGGCAACTTCTTCTACGATCCCCTCTTTCAAGCTTTTAACCTCCTCAAAGCGTCTCCAAAACTCCATTTTCCTACCGCCGGTAAGACCGCTGTCCTTCCCCTCTTCAGCGCCAAGGATGTTCTTATTCAGCGTGCTGATCTCCTCGAACCAAATCTTCTCGCGGTCGCTCAACTCCCTCACGACCGATCTCCCGACTTTCTTCTTGATGTTCTCAACTCGCTCAGCTAGCTCCCGTTGTCGGTCTTTGGCATTCTCGATGCGATCTTCGATGCTTTGATTGGCGCCAACATAACTGTCGTCAACATCGTTATCATCTCCGATGACTTGCTCAATCCTGTTCGCGACTTCGTTGGCCTTGGCAATCTGTTCCTTCAGATCAACTTGCAACTTTTCACAGCGGCGGAATAGCTCAGCTGCTGCACCATTAATTCGGTGAGTCTCTTCGCTCATGATCTTGTGGGCATCAGCAAATATGGTCAATGTTGCTGGTGAGAGTCGGATAGGCTCGTGAAGTAGCCTCTTATTTTTGCTGTGTCGGAGATTGTCGTGCCACTCTGGGAGGTTAGAGGGAGCCGTGAAAGCCGCAGGGGGTTCATAGACTGGTCTTGGTGGGCACAAAAGCAAAGGCTGATCAGGCGACTCGGAATCCTCGTTAGAAGGCGAGTCCGTGATAAGTCGCCGCATGTTGAATGAGTCCTCAGGAGTGGCTAATGTCAGACTTATAGGACCATGAGAAGAGTTGGTCAGGAGAAAGTAGCCTAAATCCGGGTCCCTGATGCTTGTGCAGGCAGCCAAAGCAGGCAATGACTCGTCGCCTTGGGAATTATTAGAAATAAGGCGATCGCGGATGAAGTTTTCGCCCTTTGCAAGGAGATCAAGGCGGAAATCGATCCCTGCAGCCGGACCATTTTGTAAATCGCTTTCAAGTCTGAAGACCCACGCCGAGAGCGAAATGAATGTAACGTTGGACCAGTTCGTGACGAAGAAGGAGTACCTCGACGCCACGTCTTCGCTAAACATAGGCCAGTTGTCCTCCCTATTTTCTTTGGATCGGAGCGTATCCAGGACTTGATACGTTAAGAGCGATGGTGGGGTAGTCTGCTGGGGAAACAGCAGCTGCTTGGATTTGCGAATGGGCAGCCACTGGGCTTCAACACCATCGACATCTAGACATATGGAGACCCGCCCACTACTGCTGGCAAGGCAAATGACGCCGATTGAAAGCCCCTCCTGATCAACCTCATCAAAGTCCAGTTCAGCGTCCTCGCCATCCATTAGCGCATCTGCGTCAATTTTAGCCCCAATGACGAATATGTCACTCAGGAGAGTGTCGAGGTCATTATCAGAGTCGTCCGGGGCAAGCTCGAAGATGAATGGGCCTTGGAGTTTTGGTACCCTGCCAGGCTTTTGAGGTCGAGTATAGACATCTGCCGGCTCTTCTCCAACAGGACCCTCCACGGTAACAGGCTCTTGGTTGTCAAGGTCAGACATCCACGCAAGTTGCTGTTGGCTTAATCGCTTCGTATCCTCCGAATAATCGAAGTCGTCTTCCATCATAGCAACCTTTGCAACGATTGCCACAGACAACGACGGGATTAGAGTCGGAGGGGGCGCCCACTTTTCCGGCAGAAGCGGGCAGAGTGCGTAAACATCACCTTCCCGCATTGCAACCCAAAGTGTCATGGGGGACCATCCACCAGTGCCCCTGCCACCAAAACACGCAGACGCCACTTCCATCTCGACCGAATCTGGGGAGAATCTTTTGCTGGAACCGAATTTTGAGGCGCTAAAGTCTTGATCAAGGGATGTTCCATCAGCGAGCTTCTTCAAGTCGATCGCCAGAGCCGGTCTGTCAAAGGACCATCTGTCCGTGGTTGAAAGTTCCCATATGCGCACGACTGCCTCTTCGGTGACGGTAACCAAGCATGTTCCATTGACACCCAGGGGGTGCCACAGTGCTGATTTCACGGCAGATTGCGATGTGACATGAGTTGTAGGCCCTAACGTGTACGTTTTCAGTCGTAGCGGACTCCGGTCGGGGCCCGTCAAGTGCGAGGAGTCGGGTAGAACAGAGATATGTACTGTATGTGTGGTAAGGATAGCCAAGTAGTCGCCGTGAGGGGAAATAACAAGCTGTTTGATGTCATCTGCTACTGTGGTTTTGATAATCTGTGGCGGGTTAGTTAGTTATGCTTGGTTTATAAATACTGACAGCACGTACCCTATAACCTTCGGCAGCATCATCGCTGCTGCTGCCATCATCGGAGAAATCTTCGGCGCGTTTCCCTCTGGCCTTTCTGTCTAGCTTCACTTCGTACAGCTCCTTCACATAAACTAGATCTGCCCATCTGATCTCCTTGCCAACAGCAACGAAGACTTCCGCCCCACGGCGGGCAATAGTTCTCTTTGGGCCCGGATTCACATTGTATTTTGAGCTTCCACCAGAAATGCTCGTAGAAGGCGCTCGCCCATCGACATGCTTTGGACGAGCTGGCGTGAATATTTCGTGTCCGAGGGAAGGGTTTGAAAGCCAAGCAGGCGTATAGCTCACAATATCGGGCATCTTCGATTTTCGAGCTCGGATTTGAGCTGATCGGGCTGGTGTGAGGTCAACGATATGTTTTAAATCATGTTTTAGCTGGCAATAAAGACTTCTGAAGCTAATGCGCGTCGAGTGGTTGTGTCAATGAAAGTCAACATGCAGCGCTAGCGCCAGAAATATTAAGCGCGACCTGCCGCGCAACAACATCCACATGGGTAGCTGCAGCAATCCGAACAGAAGCACTTTCGCAGGCCAGACAAGCAGCAATCATGCCCGGAGCAGTGATTAGGAACACCGTTGACAGGCTTGATAGGCCAAGCGCCTATTACGCAGGGAGGGTGAGTTGGAGGAATTTCTGGCTGTCTTCAATTCATTTTACTGACCTCAACACAGAAGAAGCGTAGGTATGACGATCGTGAAGAGAGAGAAAGGACGCCAGAGCCTCAAGAAGATCCTCTGAAGGATGCGACGACCCTCTACGTTGGAAATCTGTAAGTTTTTACTTGCATTATTTTGCGACTCTACAGTTTCTTTGTACTGATATTTTAAAGGTCATTCTACACCACAGAAGAGCAGATCCACGAGCTATTCGCCAAATGCGGAGAGATCAAGCGATTGGTCATGGGTCTGGATAGATTCAACAAGACACCCTGTGGCTTTTGCTTCGTCGAATACTACACTCACCAGGATGCGCTGGATTCTATGAAGTACATTGGTGGGACAAAGCTTGATGAGCGTATCATTCGTACGGATTTAGACCCTGGCTTCGAGGAGGGCAGACAATACGGCCGCGGAAAGTCTGGTGGGCAGGTTCGTGACGAATACCGTGAGGAGTATGATGAAGGTCGTGGAGGATTGGGCCGAGCTATTCAAGCCGAGCGCGTCAAGGAGGAGGAAGAATATGGCAAGGGAAGGTAGGCGGTATTCACAACTGGCTGTAAGGAGGCAATATAATGGGCATTCACGGCGTAAAGAAGGCGTAGCAGGAAAACCTAGGGCAGCGGAAATGATTGATACATTCATCCTGCGGTATACATATTTATCTCCATCGTACATCAATCTCCCATAAACGCCTGCCATGCATTGTAATATCCACAGCCATAATATAGTACAGCCCACTCCATCCCATCGAAGCTCTAGTATCCAGGGGGGTTGACACGCTGAGAAACTCTCGTCCACTTGGGTAATTCTGTGCAGCGTCAGTATATCTGTTTTGGCGTCTATAGGGACTGGCAATTGCCTACTGTGGATAGCCTTCCGGTACTTCTTCTCCTTGCGATCGAAAATAGTATATTTGTCCCTCGGCACCATCTCCTGCTCCTTTGGCATCTCGGCCTTCCACCTCTCAACTGGCTTGATCTCCATTCCCTTCTTGGCCAGTGCCTGGTCAACAATTGAGACCACTGCGTCGACTGCGCGGAGGCGCTTGCGTTGTCGTGCCTTCTGGAACTTGGACAGTCTCCATGGGATCTTCCTGTAAGGGTCGCACGTCAGCTCCTGAACCCCGATTGACAACAGTCAGAGGAAATATAGCCTTACCAGAGAAGTCCCACCGACAGCGAATTCGTAGGTCTGAAGGCTCCAAACATGGTGTTCTGATTATCCGCCTCTGAATCAACTCCTCGCAATTGGCAGCCGCGATAATATTTTGAGCCTGCGAGCCGCGCCAAGACATCTACCCGCCGCAGCCAATCAGCGCTTGTTTCCGCACCCAACGTCAGTTAACACCACAGCCGCAAGCTCCCTCTCCAATCCATGCCCAGCAAGGGCGTAAATACGAAATAATGTCGTTTTACTTTGCCATTGTTGGCACGCAAGATAACCCCCTTTTCGAGTATGAGTTCGGCAGCTCGAAGCAAGGCGGAGATGGAATCGCGCGGTTTCCGGAGCAGGCCCGCTATATGAACCAGTTCGTGGTGCATAGCAGCCTGGATATTGTGGAGGAAGTGCAATGGGGGACTGGGCTGATGTAGGTTCTAGTCATTCGAGCTGAAGGAGTCATAGACTAACCAAGTTTTGTAGGTATCTGAAGTGCCTCGATCGGTTTTACAATAATTACGTCTCATGCTTTATCACCCCTGGAAGTACGTACAACATCGCCATGAACAGTGCAGAGAACTAATCGGCGGAATAGATATCAAGTTCCTCCTCCTACAAATGCCCTCACAACCTACTGGTACGGCGATATCAACCCGGGCGTCGACATCAATCGCAGCGAACCCAACATCCCCCCAGACCGAAGAGGCAATCCGACAGTTCTTTGTTGAGGTATACGAGAACTGGGTGAAGACAACTATGAGCCCATTCTACCAAGTTAATATGGAAGTGAAAAGCCCGGTCTTCAGGAACCGCGTGGTGGCGTCCGCAAAGAAATACTTGTAAATTATTAGGAAGGTACTGGGCGGGCGTTTCTCTGGTCTAACGAAGTTATGAATGAATAGATGAGGATACTACGTCTCATGCCTCAATTTCTGTGACTTGCGGTGTTTGTGTGATTTGGAAGACGGAAGAAGCTCTGCGTTGTTCTTGGCGCAAAAGGGTGCAGCTTCACTTGGTCTATCTACAATTCCGCCCAAAGGCCCGAAGAATGACAATGAACAATAGCTGGTGTTTACAGCAACTGTGATTAATATGTAGGTACTCAGTTGCTCAGACCTGTAATCAATTAATTCAGTTCTCCATAAATAGAGCTAAAGTATTGGCCTCTCTTTTGGAAATATATTGCGGCGGCTATCGGAATGCACCACGTGACTGCCCCACCTTCTTTCCCTTGCGTCCATATTGTTGAGACTGGGCGACTTCTTGCTTCTCCTCGCATCTTCATCTTCAGAAATATGGATGTCATGTACCGATACTAGATCACAATACCGATAACTGATTAGCAAAGCGTGTTATTAAACAGTCTCCTCTGCTTTGTGCACAATCGTCAATATGGACTACGCCAACCTCCCAACCCCCGCCACTGCCGTGGCCGACTTCTGTCTTATTCCCGTAGGTCCACTGTTTCTCAAATCGCGGGGACTTCTCACCTTTGAACATACAACATACATTTCATATTTGATTATCTAAACTCTTAACTGACTACAAAACAGATTGGCACCCCGACTGCATCCGTCTCCGCGGAGGTCGCTGCAGTTCAGCGCCTCATGAAAGCAAGTGGTCTGTCTTACACCATGCACTCTGCTGGTACTACAGTTGGTACGTGTAAATTTCCCACTCTTTTATTTTCCAAGATAATTGGCTTTTTCCTTGGCGACTTCCCATTTATCTCTATAATGCCTGTAAAACCAACCAAATCACGTGCTAGTAGCACTTCCCCTGAGTCCTCACACACTCAAGCAACCTACCTCTTCTCATAAGTAACCTCTAACCTCCTTTATAGAGGGCTCCTGGGACGAGGTCTTCCGCATCATCGGACAGGCCCACACGCTTGTGCATAAGAATGGCGTTCTTCGCGTCCAGACCGACATCCGCGCTGGCACTCGCACAGACAAGAAGCAGCACTTCGCCGAGAAGGTATCCAAGGTTGAAGCCATCCTCGCTGCAGACGTGAGCACGAAGGCCGAAGGCGCAGCAGGAGGCAGCCACATTGACGCCGAGGGGAACGAGGGCTACATCGCCGGAGACGCGAAGGTGGGCGAGCCGGCCGCGAAGGCAGGCACCGCGAAGGCGTCGGAGAGTGAGAGCGAGGGTTCCTCCCCAGGCGGGACGCAAGTCGGGCCCGGAAAGGTCAAGGGCAATTGGGCGAGTCTTCTCAAGAAGTAGATCTTAGCCAGCTAGCAACATCTCAGTGTTCAATTACGCATCTTGCTCATCTTTCTTATAACATGCGTCCCCCGTGCCTGTCGGCGAGTTGCCCTCGCTCTCCTTCAATACCTGCATCTCCATATCTTCCCCACAACCCTCACATGACCACATATAACGCTCCCAGCGCGCCGCATCTTTAACGGGGGCACTTCGTCGGCGACAGGCCCCAGCCCGTCCGTCGAGCTCACATATAGCTCCACATGCGCTGCTCGTGCAACATACTACCACGCGCGAGGCGGGTGGGAGACACTCTAGGTATGTGTCACGGTCAAGCCGCGGGCGGTAAATTTTCATGTCATTCCCGTCAGCATCTGTGCCGCCTATTGCGAAACGGCGGGTGCGGGGGCTCATGGTCTCGAGTATGGGCCCATAAGGCCAGTCGGCGAGGACATGGACTGTGGGAGGGACGCCGAAGGGGTGAGTATTGAGCTGCGGAAAAGGGGCGTCAGGGAATTGGGGAGCTGGGGCGGTTGGGGTGTGTGGAGAGACGTTTTCAGGTGAGGATTTGGGATGGATGGTGACTCGAGGAGGTACGGTGATAGGACGCGTAAGGAAGGGGTTAACGTACTTGGGGACCGAGGTGGGTGAGTCTGGCAGTGCCAGGGCTGTGGCAAGGGTGCGGCGGGTATGTGTCTGTTCGGAGCGTGGATGGCGGAGGTTGGAGTTGACTGTCGAGTGACGCCTTGATGGCTGTACTGCGGGATTTGAAATATGGGATTTGGCAGATTTCGAGGGCACGGCAGTCGCCGATGAGAGGATGTCTGAGAAGAAGGTCTTGAACTTTGAAGCGGGGGTCCTGGGGCGGTCAGGCATGCTGATGCTTTGGTTTCTGGGTACTATTGGCGTTTTGGGTGCGACTGGCGAATAGGGGCCGTCCACCATGGTGGCTGAAAGGGGGAGGGGTGTCCATGGGTTATCGGGGATGGAGGTGTTACCGTCGATATCCTGGCCTGGCGGACGAGGCGGGAACCATAGGCATTGAGGAGGACCAACGTGCTGTGTGGGATTGTATGAGGATTGTGGGGCATCCGGGGGAGTTGGTTGGGCGGTGTTAGTGTCGATTATGGGTTGATTGTGTGTCAAAACTGGACCGTTTTGCGAGGGAGGGTAGGTGGTTGTGTCCGTGCTGGGTTGGCTGGGTTGGCCGGGTTTGGGATATGAAGCGAATAGCTCCGCAAGAGTCTTTCGGGCGGCATTGTTTGGGACTTCCTCGATTATGCGGGGAGCCGTAGGAGGCGGTTGGTTTGCGAAGAATTGGCGCGGAGGGGGGTTGGAGGTTGTGGAGGAGTCCGGGGGGAGTTCGTTGATGATCATGATTGTTATAGTATCGAATGTTGCAGTTGGTGATATGTAAACTTTTGACGATGGGTGGTTTGGTTTTCAATTATAATAATCCGAAATCAAACTCTGCCATTTCGAAGTCTGGCCGGGTTATATGTCACCGGAGAAGCTTTGTCTGAACGATGTGCCTGTTCGTGGGAATTGAACAAGGCAAAATCCGACATTCCAGCAGAAAAAGGAGAAGGATCCATGTTTCCAAAGCCCATCAAAGAATTTTTTTGAACGAAGGCTCGATGAACGTCACCAATTCTCCCATTAATAAAGAAAACGAACTCAGTCACGAGTCCGGTGTAGTAGTGCTTTGTCTCCCATAAAGAGACTCGACGATCACTGATATAAAGAGCATGCTATATGTCTTTGCTCATATCGTAGGTCAAAGCGAAAGTAATCTCAGTTCAACCATTGGCAATCTTTCTTGACTGCTCGAAGCTCTTACTCCCAACTACTATACCTTTGCAACATACGAGTACTCCCTACGTTCGCAACTTTACTGAGGAGAACAGGAATGCCGAAAAAGTAGTCAACGAAATAGGCTCAATTTGCCACATATTTCGATATTCTGAAAAATATGCGCTTCAAGAGACAAGGGGGTACGTGGGGTTTCTTGTCAGGTGCCTCCTGTCGCCACCAAGGTCGCTGTCGCCGTCTAGTTCCTCTCTCACCACTCACTTCTTCCCACCACACCTTCTCACTACAGCCACGGCCCAAAATCACCCTCGCCGCCCACCCCTCCCAAATCCGTCCCAGCGTACTCCTCGACTAAACCGTGGCTTGTTTGAATGTCCGTATTTAGGGAGAACTACCTTAATGCAGGTTACAAGCCTTTCTCATCCTATTCCTTTTTTATTTCCTCTCAACTCCCGAAAGGGAGTGCCAGCAAGGCTAGATTGATATTTTAGATCCCATCTCAACAAATTTCTTTCTTACCCGACCAGAACTGGATACTCTACACTCATCCACCCTGAATAAATAAAATGCCCACAGCCCAGTAACTTAGCGGACAGGCGCCAAAGCCGCTTTCTCTCCCACAAAGAACCCCGAAGCGCCAAAAATAGATATAAAGAGCACCCTTCCTTTATTCCTCCATTCTCGTCTCTAACAATCTCACTAGGTCAGGCCACCGCATACTCTGCCTCCACTGAACTTTCTACGGGGCAGCCTTGGGTTTTACAACACAGGGGTATTGCCCAGCATTGCGAACCTGGTACAGCTCCCCCCTTTCTGTTACCACAAACCTACTGTCACCGCGCATTTGCCACTGTCGGCGCCCTTCCTTTTCACCTTTTCTGCGATCCCTTTGATAGCGTTGCTATTGTCCACACCTGGAGTATTGAGCCTGGTCTGAGGGGGGAGGGAATACAGACCACTTGTAGTCGCTGTCTTTAAACGCGTTTTTGGATACCTGAGACTCCTGTCATGTTCAGGACGGGTTTATATATGGGAAAACGTTCCTGACAGAGTCACCTCCTAGAGATACAACACAGAGACTCAAGTGTGTTCGAGGGAGAACGGACTCCCATGGCCCCCAGGTCCATCATATATGTAGTTACAGTTGTAGTTCACCTACAGCGTCTGGGCCCGAGTAATTCCCTTAACACATCTTGTACGGCAAACGGGTCTCTTCCGAGCTTGCAGGCTGCTGGTGGAGGCACTTCATCCGTCCGCATATAGCCCCCTTACCACCACTACCCACGTCCCACACTCCGACTCTCCAAAATGCATAAATAGACAGAAACATATTGGAGCCTACTAATAACACCGCCTATTGCCAATACAGGAGGTATTATGCAAAGTAAGACAGTGAGACAACTCCACAGTGGCGTGAGTGAGGCTATTTTCATTTTCCAATCAATATAAATACCCATAGACCGTGGGAGTAGTTACTCGGCACAGAAAAAACATCCAGATCGAGATCCAATGGAGTACCGTGCTGCAGGCTTTCCTTGCTGTCGCAAAAGAAATAGAGAGATGAGAATGATGGGCACACACTTCTTTAGTACGATACCCATACTGCCATCTTACCAACTTCCTGTCACCGTCCACTTCCTCTCATCACCGTCTCACCCCCACTGCCTAAACCACCGCACAGCCTATCCATACCATCCTTCGAAATTCCTCCATCTCAATGCCCCAATACACACGCAACCCCATACACCTCAGAACGGATTATCCGGGTCTGGTCCCAATGTTATTTTGCTTTTCTCAAGTTACTCTTCTCAACCCACAAAGCTCCTTTTATACACTTGAGAGAAAGAAAGAACCCCTGAACCTCTATTTGTATTGGATACGTAAAACTTGTTCGTATCATAATTCTGAAAGCTAATCTTCCCTTCGACGACCCCAAATTACCCACCCCCCTGAACATATAAAAGACACACTGCAACGGAAACAATTTCTTGCCTTAATCAGAACGTCATAAAATCACTACGGAAAACATTTCGAGGCCTTTGAGGCTCTTATATCGTGATAATCTCCACATGGAGTGTATTAAGAACAACGGCGAGGGCTAATGTTGCAGAATTCTTATCACGCCGATTTGCTGTCACTGCCCACTTCCTCTCATCACTGCTTCACCACCACCGCTCAACCACCCTGTCACCGCCAGGTCATACAGCCGTATCAAATTCCTCCATCTCAGAACTCAAAACTCAGCACCCATGCACCCCGGCTCACCTTAACACGAACACCCAACCGAACCCCCCTGAAAGTTGCTAGCATCGCCATGAGTTGTTTGCTGGGTTCCCTCTTCTCAGTCCTCGAAGTCCAGTATATACCTCTGAAATTAAATTCGCACCAATGCATTGCGGGCTGACATGGGACATCGCGCCGTCCTGGTGTTCGCCCGAGTGCACTTGTTATTCTCTCGATGTTATTTTTTAGGTATAGATGGCGGTTTATATGGCTATTCGTCCACACTCCTTTTTTTTTTGAAGGAAAGGGGGTGGCATATTTGAATCTCATAAATATATTCCACACTAATCACCAACACCCACCATCTCACGATCCCCTTTCCCCTCCCCTAAACCACTTCATTACCACCATCCCCCGAACAATACCCCCAAAAAAACACCCTACATCAAGCCCTCTCCCTCTTTCCGAAGACTCCAACGCCAAAGCTAGCAACTATAAAGCACCCCCCGTTTCTCCATCCTCGCTCCATACACCCAGCACAATTGAGAGAACGGAAATGCAATATGGCGCGCCCTGGCTGCGTGGTAAAACGGTATCTGCGAGTATGAAGGCACCGAGCAGTTGGTGGGTAAGTGCCAATCGAGTTGTCATCGTGATGACGTCGGGGTGTTGCTGTCACCGCCCGTTTCTCACCTGAGCCTTTCTCCTCACGCACTTCTCGTCACCGTTTAAACCACCCGCCTATCTACCACTCTTATGATATCTGACCACGCAGCAGTCAGCATAGAATATCTGCGCAACTAACATGCTTTACCACGGACCCCGCTCCGCCACCCCAAGGATAATCCGTGAGTGGATCGTCTGGCCTCTGCTTCTCTTGAAGGAGGGGGATGGGGTGATTTATATAGCTGGTGGATGATCAGGGGCTCAGCTAGGCCATTGGTCGGGGAATGGGGCGGGGTGGGGTAGTAAGGGATAACTTTGGGTTGAAGATGTGGCGCTCATATCGTCAACTATCATCCGCGGATAGAGGTGGGTATGAACAATGTGTATAATACTTCTTTATTGGGGGTTTATTCCTTCAAAATAGCTCATCTAATATATCTCCCCATATTCCAACACCAACACATTCCACCCTCCTACTCCTCCTCCTCCTTAACCTTCATCTCCTCCACCACCGTCCCCCCACTCTCCCCACTCCTCCTCCTCCCCTCCGCCTCCCCACCCATCCCAATAACCCCCCCATGCTCAAGCGCATGCGCATCAAACTTCGGCCCCTTAAAGTTCTTCCTGCCATCGACGAACCATTGCACGGTAGCGATGACGAATATGAGGAAGAACGCCACGACACAGTAATTCATGTTACTCCCCGTAACCTTCATCTCCGGCGGGAAAAGGAAGAGGACGGTGGTGACGATGACATAGGCGAGGCCGATCAGATTTGCAATCCACCCCAACCAGTCTGGGAGCACGAATGGTCGCGGCCCTAACATCTTGCGGCCCCTGAGGCAGTTAATCGCGATGGGGATCCCGTAACTAACGCCCAGCGCAACGACGCTAGCGGAGATGATGGCGTTGAACGCGCTGCTGGACCCGAGGAAGATGCACCCGAAGACGACGACGAGGGCGGTGGTGAGGTACAAAGCGTTGAGGGGGAGATCGAGGCGTGGGTGGACCTTGGCGAAGAAGCGGGAGGCGGGGAGGCCGCCGTCGCGCGCGAAAGCGTAGGTCATGCGCGAGGAGGTGGTCATTATGCTTGTTGTTGCGAAGAGGAGGCAGACGAGGGGGAAGCTGTGGCGTGTTAGCTTGGGATGCTTTAAAAGATAGGGATATGGGGGTGGAGAAGGGGGGAGGCGTACACTAAGAGACAGATGGAGCCGGCCTTGCTGCCTGTGGCGTTGTACAAAATAGCCAACATGGGACCAGCAGCTGAATTGATAACCTCCTGCACGTCGCCCGCGACGAAGAGGAGGACAACGAGAAAGACGAAGCCGGTGAAAACTCCGATTCCAACACAGGCAATCATGATTTTTGGGCCCTCGACAGCTGCATTGGGAATCTCCTCAATCATATGCGCCACTGCATCGAACCCAGTGAGCCCTAACCCGGCTTGCAAGAGTCCGAGAAGCCAGGCGATTCCGTCGGGCCAGCCTGTCTCATTGATGAATTCGCGGAACACGAAGTCGGGGGGTGAGTAGTTGGGGGAGGCGCAGGCAAGGACGGTGATGGAGATGACGACGAAGCCGGTGATGGACCAGAAGAGGGCGGCTTTGGTGATAGTAGGGAGGATGCGTGTGAGGTAGGTGTTGATGAGGAACGCAACGACATTGTATCCGATATAGATGAGGAACTGATGCCACGGCTTCGGCACATACTCCGGATTCACCAGCGAGATAACCCCACTAATAAGTTGGCTCCCCAACAACCCCCCGCTCGCAACAAGCGCAATCCAACCAGACACATTAATCCACCCCGTCACCCAACTCAAGATCGGCACCCACTTCTTCCAGCTAATAACAGCAACCCAGTGATACTGTCCCCCGGCCGTCGGGTAGGCGGAAAGGAACTCAGCGAGCGAGGCAGCGAGGGAGAGGTTGCAGACTCCGGCTGTGATGAGACCCCAGATCACGGAGGAGGGGCCGCCGGAGGAGAGGGCGAGGGAGAGGGAGGCGGCGAGGGCGGTCCAGGAGTTGAGAATGGCGAAGCAGAGGCCTAGCATGGCTAGGGGGGAGAAGGAGCGGTTGAGTTCGCGCTGGTGGCCTAGGGCGGCGAGCTGGGCGTCGTCGCCGTAGGTGAGGGTGGTTTGGGTTTTTTCCATGGTGGAATCGGGGCCTGAAGAGTCGTGTTGCATTTTGAGGGATTGTATGGGTGGTTGAGGGAGGAGGAGAGGTGAGGTGAGGGTGGAGGGAGGGTTATAAGAAGGATGGATACGAGACGACAACGGGGCAGATGTCAACTGTTAAGTAAGAATTTCCCCAGACTAGATCGACAATCTACGCTTGCAAGGGGGATGATACCAGAGATAGAGGAAGAGATTAACCTCTTCCTCTTTCCTCTCTTCCCCGATACCACCAGGGTGCGTGTGCAGTAGGCTAGAATAATCACAATCCGGAAAGTTGCGTGCGGAGTCAGCGCGTCACAGCGTGCGGGGATATCAGAATATTTGCGGGGATGATGGGAAGGAGTAGGCATGATTGGGATTGGGACCGGGAAGGATGGAGGTTAGTAAGTAGTGAGTTGGGTTGTATAATGCTCACTCAGTCGTACATCGTACCCCCATCCCTGGAGGAGGAGGAGGAGGCGAATGGGCAGGGAATCCGTGGTATCATCAGGACCGCTTCTAAGTTCTCAAATAGGAAGGATTGTGGGGTTATTTGGTTGGATATTAGTGTATGCGTACACGTTGTATAGAGGCAAGTGCCGGTTTGTGTCTGGATGACCGGATTCCGATGTGGGAACAACAAGTAACAAGTTAGCAACTATGGGACCTCTGATTCAACGGATGCGGCAGTCGGGGATAGTGCGATTATAAGTGTACCAGTACCTCACTTCCCGCCGGTTTCCCCACACAGAACCCGTACCTCGCGTACCTTTCCCTGTAGCACTCCCGTCAATCCCCCTAGTCGTCGTCGTCGGCGTCGGCGTCCCCCATCTAACTATCTCCGAAGTCGCAATTTTGCGGTGGAGAGAACCACAGAAAGAGGCTCGAGAGGCGCGAGGGGGGTTAGTAGATGGCGCTAGAAGCTGTCCATCTTCATCCTGGCCGACGCGCGTGGTGGAGATTCTGGTAGGGGGAGGGGAATTCTTATTATGTCAGAGAGTGGGAGAATGGTGTTAGGGGAAGTGCATAAGCAGGATTAAAGAAGCTTTGGAGAAATGTAGATGTGCCCGTTAATTTAGGACGAGCGTTATTGTTCTGTTTATATGTTATATTCAATATTTCTATCGTATCTAAACCATCAATATCAATATCAATGTCAAAGTCCTCTACATCGCATCAGAACTGCCGTAAACCCCTCACAAACCGTTGCGATTACCCCAATTCTCAACGTCATACCCAATCAACCACCAGGACACAAAAAAGCTTGTCCCAACATTCCCGATTGCTTATCTCTCCTCACCCGCCACCATCCCATCCCATATCCCGACCAATCAGCGTTCTCAACGTCCACCTTTCTTTGCCACCATCGATCTGCATACAAGAGCCGGGGTTTGCTTAAAACGGGCCGTTAAGTTATCTCGTTACAGACCGTTAGATCCCTCCGCCTGGTCTGTGTGAAGACTCTGGGGGGATGGGGGAAAATGCCGCAAGCGTTTACGTACATGGCGTGCTTCTTTCTTCAGAACTACGAGTTTATAATAAGCTATTTCCGACATTCTCCGGGGTTGCGGGGGAGGGGGAGGAGAGGAAACTTAGTCGTAATACCCCGTGTTTTTTATTTGAAGTTCCTCGTAACCTCACGACACATACAAACTCGCCATAGTCTAGGATGGGATGAGAGGAATTGGGGAAACTTGACCAGAAAGTTGAGGAGTGGAGATCGGGGGCTCCGCAAGTGCAGATGCAGGGTCAGGGATGGTGGTGGCGCTGATGCTGATGCTGATCCTTTAGAAGGCGGGTCCGCGTGGACGCTCCCGTTTGGGGATGGTGTCGGTGATAGGGAGGGTCTGGATGGGGGAAGGCCATGTGAGATGGCGTGCGTGGACGTGGGATGATGGGGTGGGATGTGATAGAGGGGTTGTGGAGATGGAGATAGAGCTTGAGAGAGATGAAGATATGGGTGGGGAAGGGGGAATTAGTAGAGTTGTCTGGAGATAGAGATGTAGATCGGGTGAGAGGGGGGATTACTCAACGTTCCATACTTTCCATATTCCCGTGTCCTGCATCACATTGTCGTCTTCGCGCGCGCTCTCTCTTTATCTCTCTCTTATATTTATATATTTCGCTGCTGAAGACGGCTGTGTCTATACTCTCCAGGAAAGATATGGGATCCAACCCTTGGCCATCACCCTTTCCTGTGGGTTGGCTGGTAGCCCCATTTGGTCACAGCACTGTGAGAACTCTTGCCTGGAGTCGAAGAGTAGTAGGTAGGCACGAGAGGCAAGCAGGCGGTGGTAAGAGGCAAGCAGCGGTGAGAAGTAGCTGGTGATGACAGGAAGCGACCGTGACAGTGACAGGCAGGCGACAGTGACAAGAAGTGCTTTCTCCAGGTGTCGAGTTCTACTTGCTTCGAGATTTACTTACATTCTCTCAGCCTTTACGACGGTTACCTTCGACGTCCTTCCAACGCAACCAACCCAGGTATTTCACAATGGTGGCCGGATGAGACATCAAAGCTGTGAAGATGGAGATATAAGTAGGATTGGATATCAAAGTTGTGATGATAGATATGAGAGATAGGGATAGGGTAGGTAGCGGGTGTTGGTAAGCATTTCTCTGCGTTGTATTCTCATCTTTGATTTTTTATACTACATCGTCACCTTGGTGCTGCTGTCTCTCTCTCCTCCTCCCTGATTCGATTTATACAGGCGCTGAAGACAGCAGCAATCTATAAATACCCGCAAAGAAAGGTTTGGAACCCAGCCATCAGCTCGCCACCTTTACGCGTGAAAATGGTGCCATGGAGTCTTCTGCTTAGTTATGGCGTTGTGAGCATCCTCGCCTTGGTTGTGGAGAGTGGGAGGTAGAAATTAGAGGCAGGCAGGGAGTTGTGAAGGAGGCGGTGGTGATAGGAGACGGTGGTGGGAAGCTGGCGGTGATCAGAAGTAGGTAGCGGTGACAGGTAGCGACAGTAACGAGAATATAGCGTAAGAAGCGACCGTGACAAGAACAAGGGCATATAGTTCCTATCCTCTCTCTCTCCCAGTCTGTCTCTTTTTGTCCCTTTCTCCTACTTCACCCCTGAAGGCGGCTGTCCGAACTATCATCGGAGATGTTGTATGGGCGGCTGCTGTCCGGGCTGCTGTCCAAACTGTTGGGAAATGATTTGACCGCCGCACCGGACCTGATAGTGGCTTGTTTGGATTGCTTCCTCTTGGTACGTTCGAACCAGCTGGGGCGGTTGTAAGCAGCTGATTTTGTCGAACGGCTATTCTGGTGAAGTTTCGCATCGCAGGCTGCTTCGGCACAGGAAGTGGTCTTGGGGGTTAAGTTTGATCTCGCTGCGATCTTATACTCTCTGATCTCATGTCTGGGTTCATAGAGGGGGAAATCAGCGCTTTGGAGGCTGGGAAGAGATGGATAGATTAGATGGATTGTATTCATAACCTCTATGCAGAGATATCATAATATTGCGACAAAAGCGAGGTATAGTAAATACAGTACGTCTCTCTTCCCTCTCTCCATAGTTTTCCACTGGAACACCTATTCCCTCCCCCCCCTCCTCTCCCTCTCCCTCCCCAACGACCCCTCCACAATCCCCCTCTCCAACCCCGGCGTACTCCCTCCCCCCTCCTCAAACACCCCCACCTCCCACCTCGGCGCATCCCCCACCAACCCCTCCCAAAGATCACTCGGCAAAAACGCCCCCACCTCCCTCCTAAACGCTTTCCTCTCCGCCGTATCCGCCTCTCTCAGCCGCTCAACCTGCTCCATCGCCTTCGCAAGCACGTTTTTCATCTTCCTCTCCGCGCCGTGACGACGCGCGACTTCGAGGACAAGCCCGTCGTAGGAGGCGAGGTAACCGTCGTAGAAGGTACGCATGTTCGTTAACTCATCCGCTTGGTCGTTTAGAGCGGCTTTGGCGGATTGCCAGGCGGAAGCGAAGGATGTGCTGGCGGCGATGTAGGAGGGGAGGGACGCGGCGAGGTGCTCGAGCATGCTGAAGGCGGCGGTGGTGGCGGTGTAGGCGGAGCGGGCGGCGGAGACGTGGTGAGAGATGTGGGGGAGGAGGGCTTCCATTTCTTGGAGGCGGAGGTCGAGGTCTTGCACTACGGCGGGGAGTTCAGTGGCGTCGGCGGCGAGGACGCGGAGCATGGCTGAGCGCTCGGCTGGGGATATGGGGGTTAGGTGTGAGGAGGCGGCGGGGGAGGGGATGACGCCTGAGACGGTGACGCCGGCGGGGAGCTGGTTGTTTGAGGCCGCGGCTTTGAGAGCGAGGAAGCCGCCCTCGGTGTGCTTGACTGCTTTGGCGCAGAGGTCGAAGTGGGAGGTGAGTGATTCGAGGAGGAGTGCCATTTCAGCGGCATGGTTGCGGAGGTCGTGGAGGAGCGGGGGGATGGGGGAGGAGTGTGCGGGTGTTGGGGCGGGGGCGGAGGAGATGGCGGATTTGAGAGCCTGGCGCGAGGTATCGAAGGTGCGGATTGAGGAGGCGAAGGAGGAGCGCGCGGATTGGGTGAGGTCGATTGTGTTTTTGAGAGCGGAGCGGGTGGCTTCGATGGCGTTTTCGTCGATGAAGTCGAGGAGGGAGCGGGGGGGTTCGGAGGGGGGGCGGAGGGCGGAGGCGACGATGGTGGTGCGGAGGGTGGACATGGTCTTTTTTAGGCGGTCGTCGGCGTCATCGAGGTTCTTGATAACGTTCTGTAGTTGTTAGTGATGGTCTAGGGGACGGGCTAGGGGAGGGGTTACCTCAAAATCGGCCTGTCCATCATCGTAGACGACCTGAATCCCACTCCGGACCTTCTCGAGTAGCCTGACCTGCTGTGATATCCCCGTCCGTAGAAAGGCTGTCCTCGCGGTCAAGATGACGCTCTCTCCCAGCGCATCCTGTGCCGCGCTGACAATCTCGTTGGCTCGCCATAATGTTCCAATAGAACTCAGGGCCTTCTTGGCATCGACGAGGTGTTGTATGAGAGTCGCTATGGGTATATCGGTCACCTCCTGATGCTCCGAGTTGTCTGGCGAAGGCGAGGCTGCGCTCCCATCATAAGACATGGCTCAGATAGGCTTCAAGGTGGAGGGTAATGTATCGAAGAACCAGCAAGACTATCTGGGGAAGCTGTGTATTGTTCAGAGCATCAATATGGATAGACTTTTTGCCATATGCTGCGAATGTGAGCTATCAGAAATGAAGCTCAGGGTGGTCAATGGGGTTGCCTGTGACAAGAGGTCCGGGAGAGCAAACATGACAAACATAGATGCTATGGCACAAGGCCAGTACACTAGCTTGTTTAGGCCTTTAGCGCCAATCTTTTATCCAGCAAATAAATGTCTGGGTAACGAGTGACAGGTCTAACCCAAAGAGGCAATTAGCCAGAACATCAACGACGACCCCCACCACTACCCCAGCCATACCAGTCATACCCCTACTCTTAAGTTTGTAAAATGCCTCCGTCTTACTCGTAACATATACCCAATCACCTCCTTCTTTATCTCCCTTATAGGAAGTATCTTTACATCTCCAACCCCTCCAACACAGCCCACCTCATCGTAGCTGTCACCGCATATCGGCATCGGTATACATCATCTTTCTCCCAGCGCCACGCCCGGTGCTACACACCTTGAAGATCCAGATCTCGTCGGTGTCGGTGTGTCACTGGGTACTCAGCCTCGTTATGCCGCACCTAGCTCCATCGCCCCTCTCTTAATCGGATCTTCAAAAAGGCAGCAGCTTTTAACTGCTCTGTTCTCTGTGATCTTCCCTTTGCTTTGATATTTTCCAATCCTCTCGTCAAACATATGTCAAGGCCGTATTAGACATCATGACCCGCGCAACCAAATTCCTCTATACCAGCTTCGACTCTGCGGTCCCCTCGACCAGCCACTATCCGCGAGACAATTCGTCCAGCACATCCCCAGAGGCAACCCCCTCGTCCACAAGCAACTCCAGCCGCTCTCCGATAAACACCGCTCTTCTGCGGCGAGTGCACACGAAATCGCGCCGCGGATGCCTCAACTGCAAGAGGAGGCGCATCAAAGTATGGACAGACACCGTCCGTGGACAAGCCTACAAATGCTGACCCTGCACTTCAGTGCCCCGAGAACCACCCCGATTGCACCCAGTGCACCAAGAGAGGCTTGACATGCGAATGGCCAGAGATTCAGATTGAGCAGACGGGGAACGATGGCAGGAGGATTGTGCGGGCAATCCCTCCTCAGGTCGACTCGCCCAATACTTTTTCCATGCAGGATTTCCGATTGTTTAATCACTTTGTTAAAGAATGTCACCCTTCTCACCCGCTTGGGAATGAGGCCGCCTGGACACACGATATCCCAAGTATCGCACATAATGTACGCTATTCCACTCCCATTTCAGATGCTACGCCTAGTTTCCTACTCCTCAATGGTCCATAACTAACACAATCCACAGCATGAGTACTTACTACACGCAATGCTCGCGCTCGCAGCATCAGACATTTCAGGATACTCGCCAAACGACTCAGCCCTCGCTATATCGGGGATTAACCACCGCGTACGCGCAATCGAGTCCCTAAGCACAGCCTTGTCGCACGGCGTCCATACAATGGAAGAAGGAAACGCCATGCTAGCCACGTGTTATACGCTCGTCTTCCAATCAGCTCTCATCTCCGACGGCTTCCCAGAATACATGTCTTTTATTCGCGGGTGCATGGTGGTGGCCTGGCAAATGGGGGTCAAGCAGCTCAAGTTTATCTTTGAAGGGATTCTCAGTGATGAGCAGCTGGTGAAGATGGGGCCATATCTCCAGGGCCCTCCGGATATTGACCCAGACCTTACGAACGGGGCTATCGGATCCCTCGAGGCCTGTAGGCCAGTGGTTGTGAGAGATGCGGAGAAGGCCTTTTTCGAATGTATGCTGGAGATCGCCCAGGCGGCGCAGATATCTAGCCGGCAGGGTAGGTTTTCATCCTCTACAACTTTACCAGTCACTTGCTAATTATTCTAGCATATATCGGCATCATGAAGATCTACGGTATATTTGCATACTACATGTCCGCAACTGACTTCCACCAATTCATCCACCCGGACAACCAGGTCGGGATGCTCCTACAAGCCCACATGATCGCTCTCCAGATGATCCTCGACCCGGTCCTGAAGAACGAGGACAGCGCTGGCACCAAGATGGATAAGCCATGGAGGCCCAGGCATTCGGGCAGCGTCGCGTGGCTCAATACCATCGAGGACAGGATGTCGGATGAGATGGCACCGTGGTTTGCGTGGCCTATGTCTCAGAGAGATGCGGCCAGGGAGCAGATCGAGGAGCAAAAGTTCTTGCGCAGTCAAGCCTTACAGGAGGCGGGATTATGAGATACCCGGAAACGCCCAGTTGGCGCCGGGTCGCGTTTTGGTTACTGTTTCTGTTTTCAGGTGGGGGAGGGCTGCGCGATATCCATTTGTTACCATAGGTCAGGGAGAACTGGGGAGGCGTTAAGGAGGGCTACGGAGTTTGAGAGAAATCTCCCATTACATGCGTCACATCTACATATCACATCTCCAACACATACAATTCAAATCACACATAATACCTCATCACCCTCTATCTCTCCCCCAAACCCGGGTATTGCGGCTGAGCCTGCGCCCTACCCCCTTTCGCAGCATCGCACCTGTTTCGTCCTCGCCGACTTGGCAGTCTCCCAGGAGTCAAAAAGGCACACCCCTGCACGTGATGACGACGAATTAAAAAGGTTTACCATAGTACGCTTCTGGAAGGTCTTGGCGTCGCATTCGCGCATTGCTGCCCAGAAGGGGAAAGTGGGGAATTTGGCGGCGCGGCTGTGCTGGAACTCCGGCAGGGCTAGGGTGGGCTGGGAAGGGACGCTAGTGGGGATGGGGGAAGGCGGGATGGGGATGCGATTGGAGAGACACTCCGCAAGGCTTAAAGAGTTGTTTCTTGGGCGCAACCAGGGGATCAAACGGCATTTGAGGAGGAGGATGGTGAGGTATATAACTATTTGTTTCCTGCTGTAGGTTCGCGATTTCTTATTCAACTCTCACGATTATATTCTATTATCTGTCCACAGCTTCACAATACTACATCCAGCACACAAAAACACACAGATACAGCACACAGCACACAAACCCCAACCACCATCACAATGACCTCCCACGACACCTACCCCCTCCAACTCCTCCCCACAACGTCCACCTCTACCCACTCCCTCCGCTCCTCCCTCAAGAAGACCTCCTCCTTCAAAAACCCCTTCGAAACCGCCTCCATCCTCTCAACCAGCACCCGCTACTCGCAAACCACCCTCCGCGCTCCCCCACCTTACACACCCTTCCACGCCACTACCAGCTTGCAAATCCAAACCTCTGGGCACGCTTTGCTCGCTTTCCCCAGTCCGCCGAAGCAACTCACTACCGCGGTCTTTGGTTTGGACTCTAACGGGCGCTGCGATCGCCCTGTCTATCTCTCTACGCGCGCGGTGAGGAATTCAGGGAACTGCACCCTGGTCCGCGCCGAAGATGAGACCGGCGCGCCTCTGGCAGAGACGCGCTACAAGTGGGGACCGTCGTCAGATCCAGTGGTCTGTATCGGCGACGAAGAGGTAGTAATGTCGCGTCCGAAATGGACAGCTCGCACGATCCGTTTCAGCTGGGGCGGACGCCGGTACCAGTGGCGCTACGGCTGCAGTTCCGAGAGGCGCGGCGTTGAGGGGGATAGAGGTGAAGGGTGCAATTCCCTCCTTTTATTGGAATGGGTTGAGGGAGAAGGGAAGGAAGAGGTCAGGACGACGGTGGCGAGGTTTGTGAGGGGGGAGGAGACGAGGACGCCGGGGACGAAGAAGAGTTGTGCGGGGAATGGGGGGAGGTTGGAGATGGCGCTTGATAGGGACGGGGTGGATACGTTCGCGGATGGGATTGGGGAGGAGGTGGTGGTGGCGACGCTGTTGGTGATGTTGAAGAAGGAGGTTGATCGACGGAGGGGGGCGCAGATTGCGGTTATTGGTACGTCTTGAGCCCCTTTTTGCAATGCCGGCGCGGTCTTACCGTAAACAGGAGGACCGGTGCCGTGTCAGGTTCTAGCGTTTGCGAGGGAGAAGTAGCTAATTGGGATTGCAGCGAATACGAAGGGGGCTTTGTTGCCGTGGTATATTTGTCAGCATATGAGGCAGAAGAATATGCCGCAGCCTGAGTATTGAGTGGGTGTTGGTTTGGCTTTTGGTCTGGTTGATGATGGAGTTTCTGAGGTACTTTTGAGCGATTATTTGGAGTTATACGGGAACGGGGGGCTGAGAGAGGCTGGTTGGTTTCTCACTTTGGACACCGACTTTCACTTTTGGTTCGATATATTCACAGGCGCGTATGGCTCGAGGTGGAACGCTCTGGTTACGTCCCATTTCATATTATAGAATTTCCACAAACTCAATATATTTCCTCACGTCTACTTTGGCCCATAGGAGAGCGATAGAACAGTGCATCGACTCCACAATGAAGCTCCTAGCAGCAACATATCTCTCCTACCTCACTGAAGGCACAAAAACAACACCAATACTTCTTTTACTTTGGCCTCCCAAGCACCCAATTGTTCCACAACGCATACAGAAACAAGAGCGCCATACAAATCAACGAACCCGCTCTGAGCACCGGCGCTAGAATCCGTGATATCCAATCTGAGAACGATGTACCAGCGTTAATGATGACTCCCCACCGCCGTGGTTTTGCGACTGGAACGGCGTTTTGGGCCTTGTGTTTTATCTGGCGAGGGCGATGGGGTTGTGGCGTGATGATGCGTTGGGGTGTTGCTGTGGTTGTTTTCGAATCCGGGGTGGAGATCGGTCCGGTTCGGCGATTGCGGCTTTTTCTGGGGGTCATTGTTTGGGTTTTATGGTTTTATGGGTTTATATTATATTCTCATTTTTGGAATTGCATCTATTATGAGCATTTGTTATAATGGGATGCTGTCTATAGTTGGTCGGATAATACCCTAGCGTGGCCACCCTTGCGAACTCCCAGCATCACCCCACATTGTGGCCCCCACGGTCGCCTACCTGACAGCTACTCCAGGCATTGTGGTCGTGGCAAGGCTGAAGGCTACAAGCGAAAGGATGGATAGGATTTCTACTCTGTTTTTTCGTCTGTATGAAGCTTCACATGGCATTCCCTGACTATGGAGCCCAATATAAACCCATCACCGAAGCTCAAGCTCAAACCCCTCATCATAGCCACCCTTCTCCAAGCCCGCCGCCTCACCCGCCCTCGCAAACCACCCATCACCACTCCCGCCCCCATTGATGAACCTCGACATAACCCCTCCCCATGTATCCTCACCACCTCTCTCTTCCTCACTCTCCTCCCTCTCGAGATACGCTCGCGCATCTACCACTTCGTCTTCGCGGGCCGGGAACTACATCTCGCTGTGCCGTGGTTCTCGAAGGATAAACCTTTGATGGCGAAATTAAGACACAATGAGTTGGATTCGGAGCCGGGTGGGGGGAAGTGGCAGGCGCGGTGGAGGGGGAGCGTGGCGAGGGGGTATCCTGAGTGTGATCAGTATTTGGAGTTTAAACAGGAGCCGGGGGTGACGGGGGAGTTGCTCGGGCTTCCGCTGTGTTGTCGGCAGGTGTATGTCCCACCCCCGACATCCCCCTAGGAGCTGTAATAAGTGCTCATAGCGAAAGGGAGAGCTAATTGCGAGAAGGTACTACGAGTCAATCAGATTCCTCTACGCCTCCACGGGCTTCACAATCCTACACCCACCCGCTCTAACGATGTTCGTAGATGCCGACCGGAAAGGCGCAGATTTCATGCGCTGGGTGCGCGTGCTACGACTAGAATACGAGTTCTCCGTCCCAGTTCGGGCGGGGGATTTCGATGTCCCTGGTGAGATGGGCGGGCTAAGGCCGGGACTGGATTGGGATGAGGTGTGTCGGTGCTTGGTGCTGATGACGAGGTTGAAGGTGTTGCATGTTACGATATATCCGGTTGATGCGTTGGTGAAGCGGCATTGGGCGGGGGATATGGTCTGGGAGATGCTGGGGGGGTTGGGGATGGCGAGGGCGGAGGAGTTTAGGGTGTCGGTGAGGAAGCCGTTTATGAAGTTTAGGGACGTGTTGGGGGAGGTGCCGTTTGAGTTGTGTGAGGTGTATGAGGATTATTGAGATGTGGGGGGAGGGGGGCTACTTGGGGGTGTTATTAGATGCAATGGATTTCTAGAATGTATCTAAGATGATTATAAGTGTGAAGTCGAGATGCCAGGCGCTATCTTGTATTAGTAATTTCATATTTTACAATGCATCTTAATCATCTATATTGACACCTAAAATAACATTTAAAGTTTTATGATATACTCATATACTCATCTACTCATATTCTCAGAGGAGCGTCGGGGGAATTTCGGGTTATTCTAGAAATAGCTACGGGATGCGCCTGGTAGGGTTCCTTCCCCCATTACCCCGCATTCCCACTTGTGTCCGCCGCCTCTTCCGCACCAAGACATCACATCTCGAAGCTAAGAGTGATCGCTCTTCGGCGTAACTGCTGACGAGCAGCTCTCCATAAGCCTATGAGGTCTCGGTTAGTACTACGTTGGAGCCAGGCTCGGTGTAACTGCCTTCGAGGGCGTGTATCTCAGATACAGCCATCCCCTCAACCTCTCTCCATATCTGAAATCCATAAATTATCATCCCAAACTTATAAATTACCCCGACAAGGGCTCGTACAGCAAACATATCACTTGCATCCCCCAAAATGACGGCCCAGCCACAGATCACCTCCGTAACCTTCGAAAACACACACTCCCTCCTCGCCATCGGCCACGCCAAACCCCGCCTCTCGTGGCGCTTCACCCCGGGCTCCCCCGCTGTCCAAAACTGGAGGCAGCGCGCATACGAGCTTGAAATACGCCGAGGACAGGGCGAAGGAACTGTAGAGTCGTATTCCGTCGAAAGCGAGGATTCTGTCCTGGTTCCATGGCCGAGCGCGGCGCTGCAATCGCGCGATGTCGTACAAGTGAGGGTTAGGGCGTTTGGAGGTGAGAGCAAGGATGGGACGGAGTGGTCGGCGTGGGTTACGGGTGAGGCGGGGCTGTTGAATCAGAGCGACTGGGTAGCGAAACTCATTACGAATCCTGATGTTGATGAGGGTCCATTGAGGCCTGTGTTGTTCAGGAAGGCATTTTCGCTGGGTAGTGAGAAGGGGAAGATTGTTAAAGCGCGGTTGTATACTACTGCGTGTGGTGTGTATGAGGCGTATATCAATGGGAAGAGAATTGGGGATGAGGCGATGGCGCCAGGGTGGACGAGTTATAAGCATAGGCATCATTATCAGGTGTTTGATGTGTCTGAGAGTCTGAAAGCGGATGGAGATAATGTTATTGGTGTTGAAGTTGGTGAAGGGTGGTATGCTGGTCGCTTGGGCTTTCATGGGGGCCAGCGCTTCATTTATGGAAGAGAACTAGCATCACTCGTGCAGCTGGAGGTCGAGTTTGCCGATTCAAGTGAACGTTTTACGCTGATCTCGGACGAGTCATGGACGTGTGGGAAAAGCCCAAGGATTCGGAGTGAGATTTATGACGGCGAAGTTTATGATATGAGAGAGGAACAAGAGGAGTGGAATGAAAGCATTACTACCCCCAATGGCGCCACCTGGGAAGGAGTCAAAGTTCTCCCTCCTCTCACTGCAAAGCTCATCGCTCCAGATGCGCCGCCCGTTACCGTCACGGAAGAGGTCAACCCAGTCGAAATTATCAAGACAAAGTCCGGGAAAACGGTCATTGATTTTGGGCAGAACCTGGTGGGAAACCTACGTGTCAACTCCGTCCGACTCTCTGCGGGTCAGAAGATCTCATTTACGCATGTGGAGGTGCTTGAGAATGGCGAAATCAGTACCCGGCCACTTCGAGGAGCAGTATGCGTTGATACTGTGGTTTTTTCTGATAAAGTGCTCCGCGACTGGTCTCCGAAATTCACGTTCCACGGGTTTCAGTACGTGCAGGTTGATGGGTGGCCAGCTACTATGGATGGTGAACTTCCTTCTAAGTCTGACTTTACTGCTCTGGTCATGCATACAAACATGGAGAGGACAGGCTGGTTCAATTGTTCTGACACCCTCGTTAATAAGCTCCATGAGAATGTTGTTTGGGGTATGCGTGGCAACTTTTTGTCGATCCCGACCGATTGCCCGCAGCGAGACGAGCGTTTGGGATGGACGGGCGATATACAGGTGTTTTGCCCTTCAGCAAATTTCCTCTACAATACTGCTGGTATGTTGAGCAACTGGCTTGAAGATGTTTCAGAGGAGCAGTTTAAGGATGAGGAGAATATGATTCCCGGCATCGTTGTCCCGAATATTCTTCGCGAGATTTGGCCCACGGGTGGGCAGGCGGTCTGGCATGACGTGGTCGTGCTGACTCCTTGGGACTTATATAACTCCTATGGCGATGTAGAGATACTACGCAGACAGTACGAGAGTATGAGAGGCTGGGTAGATAAAGGAGTTGCCCGTGGCCCAGATGGTCTCTGGGACCCATTGACCAGGCAGCTCGGCGACTGGCTGGACCCAGCAGCCCCTCCCGATGAGCCGTCTATGGGCCGCACCGACGGCGTGTTGGTGGCAGATGCCTATCTCGTCCGCGTCACATCGACACTTGCGCAGATCAGCGCCATCCTCGGATGCCCCGAAGAAGTAGAACGCTACTCTGCTGACGCAGTAAAACTCAAAGCCTTGTTTCAGAACAAATACATCACTCCTCTTGGTCTCCTCGTGAGCGACACCCAAACCGCCCTCTCCATTGCCCTTGCGTTCAATCTCCATGAGCAACCAGTACAGGCCGAAGCAGCCGCAGAGCGCCTCTCTCGTCTTGTCCGCACTTCCCGCTTCCGCATCTCCACCGGTTTCGCTGGCACTCCACTCGTTACGCATGCATTGACTCGTTCAGGACAGAGCCAGCTCGCCTACCGCATGCTGCTCGAGCAGAAGTGTCCCTCATGGTTGTACCCCGTCACCATGGGCGCGACAACTGCATGGGAGCGCTGGGACAGCATGCTCCCCGACGGATCGATCAATCCAGGATCTATGACAAGCTTCAACCACTACGCCCTCGGGTCGGTGATTAACTGGCTGCACACTACTGTTGGAGGGATTAGCCCCTTAGCGCCGGGATGGAAAGAGATAATGGTCAGGCCTGTGCCCGGGGGGTCACTGACGTCGGCTGAGGTCAGGTATGAGAGTCCGTATGGACGGATTGAGTGTAGTTGGACGTTAGAGGGGACGAAGTTTGCGATGAAGCTTGAGGTCCCGCCGAATTCGACTGCGGTGGTTATCCTGCCTGATCAGGTGTATGGAGCGGTGGAGGGTGGTAAGGGGCAGGTTGTTGGTTCGGGGACACATGAGTTCTCTTGTGTGTTTGAGATGGGGCCTTGGCCGGAGGAGATTTTTGATCCGTTTAGGGCGGATTAGAGAACTAGTGTCCTTATGGTAGCGAATTGTTATCTGACGCATTGTATTTATGCGGAGCTGCCATTGGGTAAGGAGTATTTACACTCTTTTGCTATGCCTGGGTAGATCAGTGGATGCGTGATATGGTGAGTGGGGGCGCGAATCATGATCTGCACGGACAACAGCGTTATGCTGTGCTCGGGGTCGGGCCATCCCGCCTTATTAGTTTTATCAAAAGAGTATAAATACTCTTTAAGCCTCCGAAGGGTTATCCCGCCTTCCACTTCATGGCAGCCTTATTCACATCCTATTTCACAGGCAGCTTCCCAAGGAATGCTGAATATAGCAACTTGAATACAGTACGTTCAATTCTGCTACGCTTAAGGAGCAAAGCCACGAATACTATGATATATCAAGCGTTCGCTATGAAGGCACGTCTCGAAAGGGGAAGCTCCTTGTGCAGAGAAAAGAAAAAGAAGACAATAACACAACCACATCTTCGATCTAGCAAATGACTCATAGCTCTTTCAACGCGTGTGCGCCCCTCTCCTCACTCAAACTCCGCTTTTGATCTACTTCTTCAGAAAGGTGCAGTCTAGGCAGCCTGCGAGCCACGCGTGGAGGGTCGAAAATATTGTTGGACTGCAAAAAGATCTCGTCTATTTCCTCGAGCGTGCGGCCCTTCGTCTCGGGGAAGCAGAAGTACACAAGCAACGCGATGGCGGCGTTGAAAACGGCATAGATGATAAAATACTTGTGCTTGATGGTGTTTAGGCCAACTGGTGTCACCTCCGCCACCATGAAGCTAAATGCCCACACAGTCGCAGTGGAGATGGCATTGGTTGCCGCGCGATGTTGTAGGGGCGCGACCTCGGCGGCGTATAGGTATGGTAGACCCGAAAAGCCGATCGAGAATATGCCCTCGAACATATAGACAAAGACAACAGCCACGATTAGCGCGCCGCTGTTGCCAGGGTTCGAAGTGGTGCCAGCAAGGATCGCCATGCAGATACACAAGCCTATTGAGGTCCATATCATGAGGATTCGGCGTCCTAGGCGCTCAATAGTGAAATATGCAACAACTCCACCTGCTATGTCGGCAAAGCCAATGCATGCAGACAAGATACGAGCATTTACTGGATCCATTCCCAGGAATCCTTCGAACAGAGTCGTCGTATAGAGAGTAATTGCGTTAATACCGCATAGCTGCTGGAAAAACTGGCCGGCAGACGCGAGGATGGTTCGATGCATGGTTCGTTGCCTGCCCATTTTGAACACGCCCCACCTGGATTCGGACGAAGAGACAGATAGCGAAGCCTCCATGTCACGAATGTCGAAATTAATCGCGTCCGAGTCGGGCTCAACGTCCAATAATAGGGCTAGAATCTCACGCGCTTCATCGCAACGACCCTGTTTGACTAGCCAACGTGGGGACTCAGGTAGGAATGCTACAAAGCCTGCTACCATGAGTAGTAGCACGATTTGAAAGGCAAACGGGAATCTCCACGATACGGAATTCGATCCGACGAAGTAAAATCCGAGATCGAGGAACAAGGCAAGACTGATACCAGATCCGATGAAGGCCGTGTTGGCGACTAGGCTGGCTCCACGATCACTTGCGCGCGAGAGTTCTGATTGCCAGACAGGGACTGTTGCCAGGTACCCGCCGGTTCCCAGACCAAGTACTAGCCTGGCAACTATAAGTTGGGCAGTTCCGAATGCCGTTGCCATCAGAATTGCACCGATCATGGCTACCGAGGCAGCAATGGCGATGACACGCCTACGTCCCAAGCGATCGCCGAAATAGATGCATAATAAAGAGCCGAAAATTCCCCCTATATTATACAGGCCCATGACGGTTCCTATTAGAGCACGTTAGAAAACTTGATCGGGGCGAGGCCAACGGTTCTCAACGGCTACCAACCTAGGATTTGGGAGTTATAATGTTGTTCGGCGCCCGTAGTAGTGATTGTATTCAACAGGGGGAATGTCTCAATAAAGGAGTTGAGGGTCAATAACCCCCCCATCACTGCCAGATTGTACGCATAACAACCAAACGCCGGCCACACAACCAGAAACACAATTGCTCTATTGAGCGACGAGCCCCGAAGGCCAAAATATTTCTTCATTTTTGGGCATCAATGGAACGAACAGAGATGGGGAATGCCAAACTTACATCTCCACAGATCAGCATATTTCATATATCTTTTTTTTTCGCGTATTTTGTTCCCGAGGGTTTGAGCGGGGTATGCGCGGCGGCTGCCGCCGATAAGGACGCCAAGCTTCTGACTTGTGGGGTAGTGATCTGCCAAGTTTGTGGGGAAAGTGGCGGTCCCCGATAACTGGAAATTCAACCCCACACCTACAGGCGATGACATTGCATGTATGAGTGCTATATAGTAAAGCAACTGTTTGTCATAACTTCGGAAACGATCGAGCCTCGGTGTAGACGACCTTGAGCGGCAGCTTTCGGACTACAACATGATTGGATTTCTCTCATTGACCACCTCACTTACTTCAATCCCCTGTTACGCCACCACCCCGCGTTACACTATTCCCCGCATTCCGCCATCTTATTTCTCCCGAGATTTGCGCCACATTCTTTCCTACATTATCGTGCATCCGGGCTCCTATAATCACTCGAACCTCTTATCTCCGTTATTTCTCATGTCGATATATCGTATCTGCGTTATTTCTTATGTTGGCATCTCGTCAATACGTAAAGGTCGGAAGCGGCCGGACACCGAGCCAAGACACAGGCGACCATGTTTCCCTGTTGATCCTGCCATCTCCCATCCACCACATAGACTTTAGTTACTGTTACATGATACTGCGTCGGCGAAGATCGTCTTCCAATTCAGTAGGTGTTCCAATTCAGTAGGTGCAGCCTTCGATCTTCGTCGTGCTTGGTAGGTTTGTCTCTCTAGTACGATTGTCATCCAGCTCGAGGATATATAAATACGCTCTCCTCAGGATGGCAGAGCGATCCAAGAAGTGAGCATCGATTTGAATAGCTTTTCGTTCATTATGTTTAAAACCTTTTTCGGACTTTCGAGGATACCCGCAGTGGCATGGCTATGTCTTGGGATGTTTTATGCCTCCAGCACGATGGCCATGACATATCCATACACAGTCTATCGCGGTACATTCATTCATCATCCTCGGCTTAATTCGAGCTCTGCCAAGCCGGAGCTCGTTCGAAATCAAGGTGCCCTGTGGGTCTCGTCTGAAGATGGCCGCATCAAGGGATATGATTGGAACGTCCACGATGATGCCAGCTTCCAATCATTCTTGTCTAACCATGGCTGGATTGCTACCAAAGCTGGAACTAATAAAAATTACAAGTCACAGACTAGAGTTAAAGTTGTACAGTCCAATGACACACGGAACGAGTTTTTCTTTCCGGGATTCATTGGTATGACCGGTCTACCTTAATGACCATATATTAGAACTGACCATGTAGATACCCATATCCACGCTCCGCAGTTCCCCAATATCGGACTGTTTGGATCATCAGGTCTTCTGGACTGGCTAGACGAATACACCTTCCCAGTAGAAGCTAGCTTCGGCTCAAAGTCAGACCCAAACAACGAGGACACAGATCCTAAAGACACCCCCCTGGAGGGTCTGCGCGTCTATGATCACGTCGTTGCTCGTACTCTTGCCCACGGCACAACATGCGCATCATACTTTGCCACCATTCATGTCCCGGCTACTAACGCCCTCGCAGCACTCTGCCACTCTCATGGCCAACGTGCATTCATCGGCCGCGTCTGCATGGACAACCATGATCAATGCCCATCTTACTACGTTGATGAGTCCGCCGAGTCGGGTCTTAACGCAACTAAGTCGACAATAGATTATATCCACACCCTTGACCCGAACGGAACATTGATCAACCCAATCATCACACCTAGATTTGCCATAAGCTGCTCAAACAGCTCCCTTGATGGGCTTGGAAAACTAGCTGCATCCTACGATCCGCCCTTGCACATCCAAACGCATATCTCTGAGACCACCAGCGAGGTCGACCTCGTCCACCAACTGTTCCCCGAGGCAGCCAGCTACGCCGATGTCTATGACAAGGCTAACCTGCTTACATCTCGCACCATCCTCGCCCACGCGGTACACCTCACCAAGGACGAACGCACCCTCGTCCGCGAACGCGGCTCTAAAATCGCACACTGCCCTGCCTCAAACTCTGCTCTGGGCTCTGGGCTTGCAGTTGTCCGCACTATGCTCAATGAAGGACTTACAGTTGGTCTAGGCACGGATGCGAGCGGTGGGTACAGCCCCAGTATCCTTGAAGCGGCCAGACAGGCCTGTCTTGTGTCTAGATTGGTTGGCTACAGCACCGAGTTCCCTGAAATATCGGGTAACGCAACAGCAGATGGATCTGAGAAACTTTCAGTTGTTGAAAGTCTTTACCTCGCTACACGTGGTGGCGCAGCAGTGGTTGACATGGCCGACGATATTGGAGGCTTCGATGAGGGGATGATATGGGATGCGCAACTGATTGAGTTGGGTGCTGTGAAGAATAGCACTACTAATCCGCTTGATGCAGCGCACGTCAGTTGTGTCACTACTGAGTCTCTTCTTGAGTCTGGACCTGTGGGCAATGTTGATTTGTATGGAAATGAGACTTGGGAGGAGCAGGTTGAGAAGTGGATGTGGAGTGGTGATGATCGGAATGTGAAGAATGTGTGGGTTCAGGGGAAGCTAGTGCATACTAGAGAGTAGATGAGCGGGCTTTCTTCTTTCTAGTATATTTGTTGTGGTGTCTATTTTATTCTATTTCATATGTATATATGGTAACGTGTTGTTATTACACGGGTTGAGAACAGGATTCCAACTAAATACACTACTTTACCACTGCCACATGCCCCTTTTGTGCGGGTACAGTGCAATCCAGCCTCATCATCCTCCCAAAAATTACAGATATGGCTGGTTTTAGTCACTGTTCCTTTTTATTCAAAACCTCGAGAGTCTCCGGATTATGGGCGACATCATGACCATGCTGGTCTTTAAACAGAACCTACATATTTATTTAGCACCACCTTCCCCTCCTACCGAATTCTATCACAATACCTTTGGAGGGTATTTCACAAGCTTCCTCTCTGCGTCTTTCTCATCCAAGACTACTTTATCAGCCTATCTACATTTTAGTCTCCGTGTAATTAGCTACCCGCTTACCGCCCCGAAACTTAGTAAAGACGGTGTCGCCCTCCTCAATTGGGGTCCCTGTCCTGTCTTGGATTTCGCTAAGGATGGATGAATGAAAAATTATACGGAGAAGGACAAGGTCTATTTAACTATCGTTCTGTACCCCAGGACAAGCGTGGGGAAACTCGGGCAATTGCAATGTCGCATTACATCGTGAAAGAGAGTTTAAGGGTAGTTTTTTATATTTGGTGTTTTGTTAGAATACATGCGAATCAGGGGTTGTCATTTAAGGTTAGTTAAACGGCGGCAAGCTCCATTACGTCAACGATATATCATGACGCGCATTGCTTTGAGAACTAACCTCACTTCTCCCAAGAAAAATAGATGGGGGACTGTCAAAAGCATAATGGTTTTTGAAACATAAGCTGCCAATATATGAAAAGGATATAAGGAGACATGAACTTACAAATGCTCTGCTATAACTCTCAAATTCATGGCGTTTTCTAGCATCCTCTACATGCGGAATATATGATTTGATAAACAAATAATTCTTTTGCTGCGGCTTAAATTAATCTTTCTTGGTGCTTACCATTCACAATCCATCAAAGCTTAATTTTTGTTAATTTTCCGTACCAGTCATGTTCGAAGCACTCGAGAGACAGATTCGTCGGTGTGATGGTGATCTATGGGGCAATTAGAGGCGGTACCAGCCTTTTCGACTACGGCTAGTGCAGAAACCAATCCCATTCAGCCCATTCAGTCGTTCAAATGACTACTATACAACAGATCCTCATTTTTTAAAAACATATATCGGAAGCTGCGACTGCGGCTTTGCTTAATAATCGTTCTTTCCATATCTATAACCTAAAAGTTTACCTGAAAGTCTACGGGGAAGCTGCGACTGCGGCTTGCTTGGTAATCGTTCTTTCCCTATATAGCGCCTGAAAATCCCAAGGAAGCTGCGATGGAGGGTTTGCTTGGTAATCGTTCTTTCCATATCTCGAACCTGAAACTTCCAAGGAAGTTGCGACTGTGGCTTGCTCGGTAATCGTTCCTTCCATATCTAGAACTATATCTTGAACCTGAAAATTCTGAGCAGATGCAGCAGAGAATCCACCTCATCAAACCAGGGAGATCGCAAGTTCTGGTCCTCTCGACTAATACCTTGTCTACAGGAGTCTCCTGTCTCCTTGTCTCTCTCTCACCAAATGAGTCGGACCCCTTTTTTCTCCGTCATATGGATTCCAGATAGATATGCGAATTTCTTAGTTTGATGATGATTATAACATCACTGGTATCATCGACTGGGAACTGGCCATTTTAATTCAAAAGGCTCGGCATTCCAATCGTCTCTCTTGCTGTACAATCTGGGTGAACTGTATCATAAATGTCTCTCAACGCCAAGCGAAGATGAAAAGCGTCTCTCTACGACAAGCAGGCACTTGACAAGTATGGCGGAGGTGGCCTATGGGAATTATAACTGTCGAGAAAAAGATCTTCGGCCGCAACGACGCCATGTTACCCAGAACACGCGCGCATTGTATTAAAAGTCATCAAGCACGAGCAACTTATATAACCAAATATCAAATTTCGGCGTTATCAGATAACTGTATCCCCTGCCAAGAACTATCAACAACGTGCTTGCTCCACGAAAGCTTGGTACCGCGCACGTGTCGCCCCGACGCCCCCAGATTGGCGCTGAGATGAAATTACAGAACAACAACAACCATGCAAACAGCAGCAATACGACAACGCCATCACTGAAAGACTTACGACTACAGCGCTTTGGATCGTGTTGGACCCTATTTTATAACTTCCGGCGATGGATAATTAACGGACAAATACGAATGTCTCTATGCTCCTGTCTAATTGGTTATATGCCAAAATGCGCAGCAGAGTACCTGGAGCTTGTCTGACCCTGGGCGATATTGAATTGTTTTGATATAAGATCTACCATGAATCCATCTCTTTTTACGATGCTCACAGTGTTCAACTCCACTACTCACCTTTATACAGTCGTTATTTGCTGCTTCAACATGGTGTCTCGTTCTCTGTTTACTGCCGGCGCTGCTGCCCTTTCTGTCTTTGCAACCGTTGATGCTACTTCATCGTACCTCAAGTACAGTACCGTACCTGGTTACTTCCTCCAGGATATTGATTCCACGGCGACTGATGGATTTGATTATGTAAGACTATATATTGTTAAAGTGACTATACGCGGCAACTGACACATCCCAGACCGCGACAAACTTTGGCTTGATTGACCAATCCTATGACTCGGACGCGTCCTTTGATCCTGAGGGCACCAAGACCCAGTGGGAGCGTTTTGAGAACGAAGTTACCGCGTTGAATATCGCCAGTAGCGCCGATGAGAGATATGCTGTTCTCTACCTCGGTCGCCATGGTGAGGGTTACCACAACGTTGCCGAGTCCAGCTATGGAACGCCGGCCTGGAACGTAAGTATGCCTATGTCGGTCCTTGACAAATGCTAATTTTATGCAGTGCTACTGGTCGGAGCTTGATGGCAACGGAACCTTCGTCTGGGCAGACGCCAAGGTCACGCCGAATGGCATTGCTCAGGCCGAAAGGGCCCATGCCTTCTGGACCTCGCAGATTGCTTCCCAGAAGCAGTCTCTTCCAGAGAGCTTCTACACCAGCCCCATGAGCCGCTGCCTCGAGACTGCCAAGCTCACTTTCGAGGGTCTCGTGGCCCCGTTCACGCCTCTCATCAAGGAGTACCTCCGCGAGGGCATCTCGATGCACACCTGCGATCGCCGCAGCACCAGGAGCTACATTGCCTCCAACTACCCAGGATGGCCATTCGACGCCGGCTTCACCGAGAAGGATGAGCTATGGACCAAGACCACTGCTGAGACCCCCTCTGCCCAGGATGAGCGTTCCAAGGCCGCCCTGGACTCGATCTTCTCGACTGACCCAAGCAGCTTCCTCAGTATCACCAGCCACTCTGGTGAGATTGGAAGTCTTCTCCGTGTCGTTGGTCACCGCAAGTTCAGCTTAAGCACTGGCTCTGTCATCCCAGTTCTTGTCAAGGTTGAGAAGGTCCAGGGCGATGCGCCATTCACTTCCGTTGCACCATGGGAGGCACAGGCTACTTGCAATGCTCCCCCGATCACCAGCCTTGCTGATGTAGGATGTGTTTGCTCGTCCACAACATCTGCTTCCGCATCTGCTACCACTTCTGCTTCCGCTTCCGCCTCTGCCTCTGCCTCAGCAACTGGTTCCGCAACTGATTCCGCAACTGATTCCGCGTCTGCCTCCGCATCTGCCTCCGCTACTGGTTCCGCTTCCGCCTCCGCTTCTACTACCACTGGTGCTGCGAACTCGACCTTATCTTACACAACCTCCACTGTCTACGCGACTTCCGTCCACACTATTACCAAGTGCCCAGCCACTGTTACGAACTGCCCCATTGGCTCTGTCACCACCGTCACCTATGTGGACTACACCGTAAGTTACTGCTCCGCGCAGTTACTGCCCCGCGCCTCTTCATCCCCTTAAATTGTCTAACATCTATAGACTGTCTGCCCTGTCGGAACGGTGCCAACCGTCACCCCCGAGGCTCCATACCCATCGGCGAACGGCACTACCGTCATCCCACAGAAGCCTTCCTCGTCCATCTTGCCCACCGAGAGGCCATCCACTATCCCTAGCAGCGCGACAAGCCTGCTTACTTCCAGCATCGCTATGACTGCTGGATTTGCATTGTTTGCTTTCTGGATGTAAACTGATTTATACCTGGAGATTGTTTAATGTAATAAATCGTGTGTTATTTGTACATACATACTATATTCTTCCTATCAATTGCGCACATTATTGAGCCCTCTCCCTCGCATCATCTCCAATCTCTCAAAACGATCCTTTCAAAACCAAACAGATTCTAGCATATGATGAATGATCGTAGCATCTTAAAAAGCTTCGAATCCAAAAACAACACCAACTCCTAACTTTCTTAACCCGCACCTCGATTTAGAAGCGAGACTTTGATAGTCAGTCCCCAAGCGCATACAGCTCCTTCCGATTCCCATCATAATCCAACGGCGCAAACTTCCACCACCCCGCATTCCACTTCCCAAACACCCTCGTGAGCACAAACCTCACCGGCGCCTGTGTCTCACATTAGCCCCTCCATCCCACCCCCATAACCCCGTACCGATATAACGGAGACAAACTCACAGGTATAGCCGGGAAATTCCTCCACAATCCCCCCTCAAACCCCCTATCCAAATTCACAAAAAACATATGTCCCCCCTCCGTCCTCACCGCTCCCATCCCCACCTTCTGAAACTCGATCGCGGCGAGTTTCCCAAGGGGGAGGGCATCGCCGTAGCGTCGGAGGGAGAGGAGGGAGGGGATCTCGTCGGCGAGGTGAGTCGTTAGGGCGGGGGCAAAGGAGTCGATTATGGCCAGGAGTTTGGGGGCAGAGAAGGAGGTGCCGGTGGGGAGGAGGGATTGGAGGTAGGTGTTGTAGGATTCGATACCGGCTTCGAAGGCGTCTAGGGGGGGGTTAGTTTGGGTCTGTAGGGGGAATGCTTAGGGTTAGGGGTGAAGGGTAGGGGTAAAGGTTAGGGGTGAAAAGTTAAGGTTGAGGAAAGGGGGTGAAGTACGGTGTTGCTCGACATTAACCTCCATAAGCCCCTTCTCAGTCTTCTCCTCGATCTGCGGGAAAAATCGATCCTCCTCGCCGCGGTGGTGATTCGTGATCAGCTGGTACCAGCATAGGCTATATCCGATGAAATCTTTATAATCCTCTGGCTTGACGTGCGGAGCTTGGAGATAGATGCTGGATTCCGTTAGTCTATAAACTATAGAGGGGTGTGAGGTGGGGTTAGGGGGAAGGGTACCTGTTGAGCGCGCGGATCATAGTGTTATGTGCTATAGCCATTTGGCTGGCGACGGTTACGTATTGGTCGACTGGCTTGTCGGGGCCTTGGGTGAAGAGGGGGGTTGGGATTAGTTTGAATGGACCGTCGGCCCAGGGTTTGGCAGGTGCCATTGTTGAGAGTTGTTTGTGAGTTGCGTTGGGAGTTTGAGAAATCTGGCGGTATTTTGATGGTATTGGGATACCACGCAGGAGTGAGAATTTGAATAACCTTGGAGTTGGATGGCTGTAGATTCTGGTGATATGCTTATTATTTAACATTATGGGCCGGACCTGCCACTCTGGAAGAGCTGACGCGTTAGTTATACGTCTCCATGTCTACCGCGGCAGTTAGGGTCATATAACTGCATGACGCGGTACGACGGCCTCGAACGCTCTCCGGGAGGGCGAGATGTAAGTTTTCATAATCGTGGGACAATAAGGCTGTAATATTTCGACATCATGGAGCAGCAAGGCTGAGAGTTTTACTGGTATACCACCAATGATATGAGTGATACTTTGCGTGAGGTTGTAGTTCAGAGGTCGGTTGGGGAAGCATAGATGTTGTACTGGCCAATCGGGTGATATATAAACTCCGAGAAGCCGTCTGATGGGAAGGTTGCCTTCACTTTGATAACTAACATCAACAAAAATATTGATGATGAGGAAATTGGAGATCTGGAATTTGAGATTCGGAATTAAGAATTAGGCTTCGGTATTCGGCTGATGTCTTTTGATTTAGCCATCGGTATTGAAGAACGAGGGAGGCCGAGGAGGGCTGAGTGCAGTATCTCCAGTCCGGTCTTGCATGCTTTCTAATGTTTCACATGGAATGATACAGCTTGTTACACCTCAACAAGTCTAGGCCTTCTATTTTAATAGGTCATAGTGTACCATATGACTAATCATAGCGGGCTTCAACAGCAGTATTACAGGTTAGTAAACGAAGTGGGTATTGGGAGCTTCCGATTCAAGTCAAGATATACTGTGCAAGTCGAAAGTGACTGGAAGTCAATGTCTATCTGACCCCTAAAATGGCCGTGTATCCTATTTGGTATCCAATTCTAAACCTCAATCGCCTTCCAGAAAGCCATGCTCTCATTTCCCTCCAAAACCGTCGCGATTGGAGTCAAAGATGCACCCTGAAGCGAGTTCATATACATCTGAGCCACCTTAATCCACGTAGCCTTCTCCGCCTTGCTCGCCCCCTGGCCTCTCCAGACCCAGATAGCCTTTCCAACATCGAGGATGAAGACATCATCGCCGTTAAGATCCGATCTCAAGATAGCTTCACCGTCCTTGATGAGATCGAGAGTTAATTGGCCTGAGGCATCGCTGAGGCGGAATAATCTGGTTGGTCGTCCAGCCTCGGTGCCCTGCTTCTCAGCAGTGGAGACGGGCCTGGGGCATTGCAGCTCCTGCTGGGTGACGTCCTTGCCTCCCAATAAGCCAACCACAACTCTAGACCTCGATTCTGCTTGCGAGAGAACCTCAACATCAATGTGCTTCGCGAGAGTCATATCATGGACCACCTGCGCCGCCTTTGCCTTCTCCATAGGGCTGCACTTCTTCCCCTGCCACACCCAGATTTTGATACCCGTATCCAAGACGAACACGTCGCCCTCGTCGAGGCTCTCCCAGGTGGGCTGGACCTCATACACCATGATCCCAGAACCTCTCTTATTCGCTGGCGCAAAGATGCGCAACAGCGTCTTGATCTCCTCCTTCTCAACCTCCCTCTCCACGTGACGGAAGCCCGACTTGACGCCCCCAGTCAAGATCCTAATGATCGGGAACAGGGACAAGAAATCCTCCGAAGGCGACGCCTGTACCTCTCTGTGCTGGATCGCCGCGCCCTTCAAGAACTCGTCGAGCTCGACTGTCTTATAAGCTGCGGTGCCCGCCTCATCATGCGTGGTCTTGCTGCCTAGCCAGAAGAAGATATCGTGTCCAAGCTTCTTATTCGCATCCTTACCAACCTCGTAGGAATGCAGCACAATATAGCTGTCCCCCTCGTAGAACTGGCCATACCGCTCCTTCGGCCACTGCACAACCTGGAACTCCTCAATGCGCCAGATGCGTAGTCCGGCTACAACGCCAACCTCGCCGTTGTTCCAGGCGGGCTCGGTGGCCGCTGAGGCATACTTGAGGTTGTGGTCGATGTCGGTGCCAATCAGCTCGACGTTGGAGTCCTTGACGTCATACTCCTTCAGATGTGTTAGGCCGTCGTGGGGTGGCATTTTTAGGTTTGATGGGGGGGTTAGGCTTTGGGATAGAGGGGGAAGGTTGAGAACAGGGTGGTGCGGGGTTATTGTAGTCACGTGATTTATCATAAATTACCCCTGTTTCATAAGGAGAACTTATGCAGATCAATGACGATTATGACAGGTCAGCTTAAATGCAGATAATTGTTCTTTTCATATATTGCGCCCATACCATACATAGTTGCATTTTTTGCCTTGCTCTTTATATGCGGTCTCCTCATACGGCTGCTTTCACACATTCGCGTTCTCGGCGTTCACAAAAAATACCACCCGACGCTGCCACCCACTTCCGTAACACATTCGTATCCGTCTATGAGGTAATGTCGCACATGTATCACTTCAATAATGCAACATAAAGAATTCCATGAAACGTAGTGTAATGTCTTAAATTTGCGTACGTGCTCGATTCTTATTTCTAGAGCCATGTGGCTGTAGAACCGAGACTTGTCTCAGCGGAGTTAACATTCCTGCCGCCTATCCGGAAGATTATCATACGTAAATACAATACTGCATATATTCCAACCTTCTGAGTCATGTTCTAATACGGGTAAATCCAATATCTTTATAGGATTCAGTATCCAGTTCATTCAGTGGCCTGTCTACAGCAAGGCGTCGTAATTTTGTATACGCCATCACAGTATATGATGGCATTCTGGCTAAGCTTTCTCGGCCCCTGTAACAACCCCACAAAAAAGGAACGTGGTGACTCAAAATATCCCCTGCGAGTGGACAACAATCGCGGCCAGACGGCACCATTAGCGCCGTCAAAGAACTTTGATGACGCTAAAATGTCGGTGTTTAGTTGCCTCCGTCCCTACGAGGAACTTCGTTACGTGCGTAGTACGTAGCCTCGGGCCATTGATTTCGATATTAATTGTGGCGGCTCAATATATGAACCGAATCTTTTTCCACCCGGTGGGGTTTTATCTTTTCTCTGTATAGCATCGTTATTATCAGTTTATTGCAGTCGTTTCTGCAATTCCAATCGCTACGGTTCAATATGGAGAAGGAGTCGGCGCCTGAGAGGAGTCCCTCTCCGGCCACGGAGTCGACAAAGACGAAGGATGAAGATACGACGCCACAGCAATCAGATCAAGATGTTGCACCAGCACCAGCACCACTGGAGCCCGAGAAGGAACGGACAGCTCTTCAGACTGCGGTTCTCATGTTCGCCTTATGCGTAAGTTTCCCCCGCCACTTCTGCATTTGCCACTCAGACTGACCCCGAACTTAGGCGTCTGTGTTCCTTGCCGCCCTCGATGTCACGATCGTTACCACCGCGCTACCTACCATATCCTCATACTTCAAGACTTCTATGGCCTACACATGGGTAGGGTCCGCCTACATGTTGTCCAGCGCCGCCTCAACACCTATATGGGGGAAAGTGAGCGACATCTGGGGACGCAAGCCGATCCTGCTGGTCGTGTCGGCTATTTTCTTTTTTGGGAGTGCACTTGCGGCCGCAGCTATAAATATCGACATGTTAATTGCCGGAAGGGCTGTGCAGGGTCTTGGTGGAGGAGGTCTGTTGACGTTGGTCAACATTTGCATCTCGGATTTATTCTCTATGAGGTAAGCTTACATCTACCTGGTTACTATGCTTTTATGCTGACTCTGATAGGAATCGCGCGAAATATTACGGATTTATTGGCATGACGTGGGCGTTTGCAAGTGCGATTGGGCCCATCCTTGGTGGAGTCCTAACAGAGAAGGTGTCTTGGAGATGGTGCTTTTATATTAACCGTAAGCCACTCCCTTCACATGCCTGTCAAACACCGACTAACTAAGCTATAGTTCCTATTACCGGTGTGGCATTTTTCATCATTGCCTTTTTGCTGCATCTCGACACCCCAAAGACGCCCGTTGTCGCAGGATTGTTGGCGGTTGACTGGCTTGGAAGCATTTCAATCGCAGGCGCGACCGTGATGTTCCTACTGGGGCTTACTCTCGGTGGCGTCATTCACCCATGGGATTCTCCCATTGTGCTCTGCCTGTTAATATTTGGACCTCTACTCTTCGTTATCTTCCTCGCGATCGAGTGGAAGGTAGCGAAATACCCAATTATGCCTCTGGAGATGTTCGAGAACACATCCAACATCGCATCCTTACTTGGGGTATTTTTCCACGGCATGATGATGGTGATTGGTTCGTTTTTCGTGCCTCTCTACTTCCAATCTGTCCTGGGCGCCACGGCTCTGTTATCTGGTGTCTGGCTGCTCCCTCTTGCTCTGTCATTATCATTTAGCTCTGCCGGTACAGGCTTGTACATCTCCAAAACCGGTCGCTATATGGATTGTATCCGGGTAGCCTTCACTCTCTCCGTCCTCGGCTTTGGGCTCCTTTACGATCTCCCGCTGGGCAAGACATGGTCAAAGATTATTATCTACCAGATCATCTGCGGATTGGGTGTCGGTCCTAACTTCCAGAGTCTCTTGCTGGCGCTGCAAAACCAGGTGAAACCGCATCACTACGCCTCCGTTACAGCGACACTCGGATTCACTCGCAACCTTGCGACGGCCATCGGCGTTGTGGTCGGAAACGTCGTCTTCCAGAACAGCATGCTCAAGCAAGAGCCGCATCTGAAAGCCAACCTCAGTCCGCAAGCAGCTGAAATGCTGTCAGGGAAGAACGCAGAAGCGAGTGTGTTCTTTGTTAACACGCTTCCTGCCCTGGAAAGAGATATTGCAAGAGCGGCATACTATGCGTCTTTGAGGAATGTTTGGCTTACAGCTATTGCGTTCGCAGCGGCAGGACTTATTTCTTGTATATTTATCAAGGGTCGTAAACTTAGCAAAGTTCACGAGAAGGTCGAGACGGGACTTGCGGCCGAGGAACGTAAGGCGAGAGATAGGAAGGCGGCTGCGGAGGCGAAGGCGGCTGGTGAGAAGGATATTGTATGAGGGCTTATGCCTCATATGGGAATTATCTGTCATTTTGGAGCGGCATTTGGTTTGGCATATTTTGGGGGGATACCACAAAACGGATATACTTGCATATATTAGGTCATAGCCACGGAGTACGGCGCTGGATATATATTACTACATATGACTAGACATTAAATAAAAAATAATAGCTCTTTGAATGTTTTCCAGCTGCGCAATATTAAGTCTGATTTATATTTATAACCAACCAGGACTGACTTTCCTGTTATAAGGTTTAGTCATCTCTATGAGCTCTATATTAGCTGTGCCTTTCCCAACCTACCACCCATCATCTCTCCCTTACTCCATGAATATATCCACGCCTAGCCCATCGCCCCAAACTCTAACAGAACTCCCCGGCACAGAAACCTAAAAATTTATGCGCCTTCCCCACCTGGTATAAACTCCACCCATCTAGGGACTTTCCATCCCATCGTGTAAACCCCACTTAAATAAGGACGATACCAGATAGCAAAGCCAGAAAACCAGCCAGCAGATATGGCGAATAAACACTCTTTTGCGCCGAAGATTGTGTCACAAAAGTCTTATCGTCGTCTCGAATTGTTCCCGTTCGATTCGTCAGCACCGCAGGGCATTCGACCCGCGTAAAATTCGCGCTGTGGGAATTATTAGTTACAAATTTGCGAGGATCAAGGTGCTGTAGAGAACTTACGTCGGTCGCTGGGCATCTAGAAACCAATTGAACCGCCAATGACACGGCGCTTGTAGAGCCTTGGGCAGCTTGTCGCACTGAGAAGCTGTAATGAGACCGACATCTGCCTCGCCGAAGACTGTATTAGAGACGCCGTATTGGAGCGCACATGCCGCGGCATAGCTTGTATTTCCGCCTGGAATCTGGATTATGTGAGCTTGTGTGACTCCTATATCCGCAGATGCTGGTGGCTTACGGCAAGAGCAAATCTATTCGCAGTGTGTACATCATATCCCGTATTGTGAACCTGGATGACCATTCGTTTCCCCTTCACCTCCCCGCTCGTAAAGTCCAGCTGGTAACAAGCTCCACACCACGCATCCTCAACATATCCCGGGAACGACGCCCCCGCGAAGCCGTAGGAGAACGTATCGTTAACCGCCCAGGGCGATTGATCAGCGCATAAGAATGCATTCCCGCCATTACACCCAGTGCCGGCGTCGAAGTCGCTGAGATGGGTGTTATTGCTGTCGCAGGAGAAGACGGGGGAGTTGAAGCTGGCTTTGCCTTTCCATCCGCAGGAGGGCTTGCAGCAGTCCCAGTAGCGGTCTGTTATGGCGGGACCGGAGGTGGGATAGGAGGCCGATGTGAGGGAGGGGAGGAGGAGGAGGAGAGAGAGGATTATATGTTTTGACATGGTTGGCGTGGCACTTCCATATATTTAGACAAGACTGGTTGAATATGAAGAAAGGCAATTGACGTCTGCCATGGCGGTAGATAAAAAGTCCAACCCTGGAGCAACCAAGCTCCCCATATTAATGGCTTGGTGGTGCTCAGGAGTTCTCCGCAAGCGCTGTCTGATCCTCTGGCCGTCTAGTATTGCCCTAGCCGTTGTGGGGAACCTTGTCCAGAAGCCGCCCTCCTATCAAAGCTGTAATCGACTTCCCTCGGGCCTCTTATTAGTAGGCTACCCGAGCAGAGCACGAGCAGAGCACACGCTTCCGGTTTCACGCATGACTCCACTCAGAAAACTAAGCTACAATGCCGCCATGGTGGTGTTGGACTACCAATTGCTTGTTCGATCTAGAGAACGCGCAATACAGATCCGTCGCAGGGACTGTTGGCTAGACCAAAGCGTAGCGTGTGGGAGATTAGTTGCGCAGCGATAACCCTGTGCAAATCGTAACCAAGAGGTAACAACCTAGACCTCCCAGGGTCAAAGCGAGCGCCATACTCGTTGGCCGCTGCAGATGTCTCACATGTTTTTACCCGAGTAAGACACAGTTACGACGCTGTATGCGCGACCGCACAAGAGCAGTTGGAGATCCATAGGCCCTGGCAGTTTTTAGTCGTCGACCGGCTTTTGCTTGCATGGCTTACCAGGCAGTCGGTTGGTAGGAATCAGGGGGAATATACCCCGCATTTGGCCCGACTCCATTCAATGTCCCGCTATAGCCCCTACACCCATGGTCCGCATTGTCTTGGACCTTGCGAGTTCTCGGCCCTTAATGAGGAATTCATGCATTATTAGTGGCTGACGCCCTTGACCAGAGTTACATGTATAGAATGTCACGGCTGTAAGCGGTTAGCAGATGGATCTCTCCATATACGCCAAGTCCGCTCTCATTGAAGATCATACCTGTTATAGAATTGGTCGAAAGGAGAGTAAGACTCCGCGATCAGACCCCATTAGTCGATCAATTGTGAGCCTTTAATTTAGTAGGCAACCTTTTTCGAAAAGGCGTGTGTTCTGTGTTCCTCAAAAGCTGTAAACCCACGTCCTGCAAAATATTACATGTCAATTGCCAGACCTGACTCCTTGGCTTCGTGGAGATGTGAACCGCGTCACGGTAGTTACGATGGGAAATTATCCACTACAGGATGTCTGTCTAGCGGTGATATGCGGCACACCGGTAATCGCGGCCATCTGCACTGGTCTGCGTGTACTTGCTAGGAGGAGAATCGGTGTGAAGTTGATGGCAGGTAAGCTTTCTTTCCACCTGCGTATAGCGGAGCCGCACTGACAGGGAATTGCAGACGACTGGCTCGTTATTGCTGCTACTGTATGTTGAAATGTAGAGCTGCCTACCCATTAACGGATGTTGATAGAACAACTAGGTCTTGTCTATAGCATTAATTGGCCCTTCGTATGAGTGTATGTTACATCGCCTTCTCGTTACCAAAGAGCCCACTAACTGTCATGTAGATGTCAAGCTATGGCATATCGGAATCCACATATGGGACGTCAGTCAGCAAGATATGGAGCCTCCATTTGACAGGAATTATCATGTCAGTTTATCCCATGCTTACAACGCGGCAGGATACAGTCTAATACTAACTTCTAACAGGTTCAGCTCAGCTTTAACTTGATAAATTACCTCATCCTACCTCTCGTCAAAGTATCGCTCATAATGCTGCTGCTTAGAGTTGCATCCATCATCGATCGTGTCCGCATTGCTCTCTACGCATTGCTTGGCATAGTCACAGCAGCTGCCGTTATTCCCTGGTTCATCATGCTCTTCATGTGCCCGCCGAGGACTGGCAACACCTGGGCTCCCACGACTTTTGGGGGTGCTCGCTGCGTTAATCGCGTTCGGATTGGGGAGCTACAGATATTCGTCACTTCGTTCAGCCTTTTAACGGACTTATTGGTGCTTCCTATACCATTCATCATCTCACAGAAACTAGTGAGCTTATCACTCCGATCTCGGCTGGTCATAGGCGCCATATTTGCCTCAACTCTAGCGTAAGTGATACGCACGTCCAGCGCTAGGCATGTCAAGTTCATCTCACTAACGCTACGGTTCTATATCTAGTGTGACAGCGATCAGTGCGGCCAAGATATATCTTACTTATCTTGATAGACTATACGTTGTAGCTGAGCCGGACTGGACATATCCGATCGATTACTGTGTAAACCATATCGAGAACAACGTAGCCATTCTCGTCGCATGTCTCCCAACCTACCGTGGGCTCTTCACTAATGCGGCAAATCGAAATAAACCTACTGCAGCCACTGCAGATATCCGTCGTACCTACCCAACGTACGGTATGGGGTCAAGACCAGGAGACGTGGTCTTATCCAATGTTGAGGTCGATGGTGTCAATCCGACAAGGAAGGGTAACGACGTGGGCATGGCTACCATTGTTACTGGTCTAGTAACTCAGGACAGCAAGTCTGGATCCATTGACCTAGAGTCAGGAGGTGGCAGCTCACATAGCAGAGACTACAGACACGATAGCATGGCTGACTTGGTTGGGAAACGTTAACGTTATGATAATATGAATATGAAGAACAACAACGCTCCAAACGTATGCATCGCGGTGCTGGCTTTCTCATGTTTTGTCTTCCATTAACTTGACGTATACGGTAATAAGGATTGCTAAGGTCTACATGCTTGACGGAATCAATAATTTGACAGAGCAAGCCATCGGCGACAAACGTGCATTCGGGTTATTGCGAATGAGTTTATTAGTGGACAATCTCGACAACAAGTATGGGGACGACTACCGACAACGCAATTGCTGACGAATAACGACCTCCATAACAGCGTACTAGTTTCATCTAGAGGTGAAAACTTTCCATGATATGCGTCTGTATTCCGAAGGATTCTACTTGAACAAAATTTGAACAAAATTAGTGCTGCTAGAGTATCGGTGTGAGGTGTATAGTAGGACAGGAGTTCTTCATTGGTAAACATGCCAAGCCTTTGCTTATGTTGGATTAGCATTATTAAGCAATTCTCGAAATGTTTCTAGTCGCATGCAACTGAAGTACGATTGCATGCCAAGCATCCCTGTCGCTCTAATTGTAGCCAATAGGAATCGCACATGGTATTGTAACACATAGGGTCGTGAGCGGATACGTCATCAATCTTGTGTCTCCAAAAGACGATCAATTATAATAATCATAATGATGAATTCTGTATAAGTATGGTCTTTACGTCCTCGATGAATTGAACTTTTGTCATCATCAAACAACCTACAATCAGATACTCCAGCAACAACAGCAACAATCAAAACACTCCAGCTCCCGAGCATCAATTCACCATTTCCATCCAATCCCATACCATCATCACCCAAACAATAAAAATGTCTCCTCCTCGCCGTGCTCTCATAGCGGTCACTTCCGCCAATGCTTTGCTCATGGAGGGCAAGCATGTCACTGGTCTCTTCATCGCCGAAGCGCTTCACCCTTACAATGTCCTCACCGCGGCCGGCTTCGAAGTCGACCTCGCATCTGAGACTGGCAAATACACCGCGGATTGGCTCTCTGAGCAGCCCGACTTCCTGAACGGCAAGGACCTCGAAACCTGGAAAGACACCAACAGCGAGTTCCGCAAGAAGCTCGATAACATGCCCAAGGCTTCTGAATTGGACCCCTCGAAGTACGGAGTCTTCTTCGCCTCGGCTGGCCATGCTTCTCTGATCGATTACCCAACTGCCAAGAGCCTGCAGAACATCGCGGCACAAGTTTGGGCCAATGGAGGCATTGTCTCGTCGGTCTGTCACGGACCGGCTATCTTTGCAAACCTGATTGATCCGGCGACCAAGGAGCATCTTATCAAGGGAAAGAAGATCACTGGCTTCACCACTGAGGCTGAGATCGACATGGGGATTGAGGCTACAATCAAGAGCTGGAACGTCGAGTTGGTAGAGGATCTTGCTAAGAGGGTTGGAGCCACATGTAAGTTTGAATTTTCTCCTTGATTACACTACATCATGCTAACTTATATTCTCAGATGAGAGAGGTGCCGGTGTCTGGGATGACTTCCACATTGTTGATGGCCGCCTGATTACAGGCCAAAACCCACAGAGCTCGGTTTCTACCGCGAAAGCTATTGTTGATGTCTTTGACAAGCTGTGAAAAGGCCTTGTTCTAGGTGATACAGAAGCTCAATAGTCGAATGTGAAAGATGCTACATTGCCACGCGGTTTACACTGCTACGGTTTTGGGGCCCCTAGGGATAGACAGTGGAGAACGGGTGTAGCGGATGCGATATCTTCGCAAGCGTCCCTTGTCCTTATCGGCTCCCCCGGAACCAGGCCAGGGGTTCGGTATGTGGGGTTCGGGATTTTGAAAAATAGTTAATACCAATTCATCAGTCTTCATCAAACTCAGGGCTCATAGTCACCTCAAAATAAAACGTGCAATAATGTAGTTCAATAAAATCTAACATTATCTTTATAGTTAAGCTTTCCGTCGTCTTTCAAAATCCCACTCCGATTGATTAATCTTGGCAAAAAACAAGCTCTGGTGCACGGTTGCGGGTAATGACGTATGTGTATTGTATCTCGGGAACGTTGCCGTGTCCCACCAACCTTATCGGGGTAGAGCTCAGGACTTCCCTTCTCTCTCTTTACATCCTCTTTCTTTCCCTAATTTCTCTCAATTGAATCTCGCGTTTCCGTCTTTTATTCTGAGCATTGCTAGCTATCTATTTGTTTGCAATATATACACAACACAGTCGTCAACATGGCTTCCTCAGCGGTTGAGAAGGTTCTCCCAAAACCTAAGATAGAGATGTACAGCGGATCATACTTCCTTGCCTGCGGCTTGGGCGGAATTGTCGGTTTGTATTTCTTTCGATTCAATCGCATCAGCAGCTAATCGCTCCCAGCCTGCGGTCCAACCCACACAGCTATTACCCCCCTCGACCTAGTCAAATGCCGGCGCCAAGTCGATCCCAAAATCTACTCCTCAAATGTAAACGGCTGGAAAACCATCTACCGGGACGCCGGACTACGCGGAGTCTTCTTCGGTTGGTCACCTACGCTTGTCGGGTACTCGTGTCAGGGTGCAGGGAAATATGGATTCTACGAAGTCTTCAAGTACCTCTACGGCCAGAAACTCTTCCCCAATACGAATAAGACTGTTGTTTTCCTCGGCGCCTCGGCAACTGCGGAGGCTATCGCTGATCTGGCGCTCTGTCCGTTCGAGGCGATTAAAGTGAGGATGCAGACGACACTGCCGCCGTTCGCGAATAACATGCGCGAAGGATGGGCTAAGATTGTCCGTGATGAGGGATATGCTGGGTATGTCTATCTTATCACTAAGGCCCCCTTCTCTCTCGCAGTAAGCTAATAAACACTAGCCTTTACAAGGGTCTCTACCCACTCTGGGCCCGCCAGATCCCTTATACTATGGTTAAGTTCGCGACGTTCGAGACAGCCGTCGAGTCCATCTACACGTACCTTGAGCGCCCTAAAACCTCATTTAACAAGACAGAGCAGCTCGTTGTGTCTTTCGCGGGAGGTGTCATCGCTGGTATCTGCTGCGCCATTGTCTCTCACCCTGCCGACGTTATGGTTTCCAAGCTCAACTCGGAGCGCAAGGCTGGTGAGGGCGCAGGACAAGCCGTCTCTCGCATCTATAGCAGGATTGGGTTTGCGGGACTTTGGAACGGATTGCCGGTTAGGATTGCGATGTTGAGTATCCTGACGGGTTCTCAGTGGTGTATCTTTGATAGTTTTAAGGTTGGCCTCGGCTTGCCGACCACTGGTGGCCATTAGAAGTATATGGAACTGCGGTTAGCAACACGTTTACTACCATAGCGATGTATTAATGCGAGACAATTAAACCAGCCACATTTTCAGTGGCGTTGCTATATATATCCACGATATCGCCATAAATAGGCCTGTCATTTAGGATCGAACTGTCTGTGCGCCCCCAAACCAACCGCATTCGTACATCACAGGCAATAACAATTAATAACACATCTTATTATGTCCACTATTATTCCATGGTAAAACCAATATACCGTGGGTTTACTACAAACACTGCGTTATGTCTTCACCTAGACGATATCCTTCTCCTCCTCCGCCGCCCTCTACGCCCCTTTGCGTCCTTTCAGCCCGCCTCCTCCCCGCCTGCTCCCCCACCACCAGCTTTAATTGAGCTCCTTAGAAAGGAACGCGAAGCGATTGAAAATGCTATAACTTATGATGACAATATTCTTGTCTGGATCGCCTATCCCGCACAGAAACTAGCGTTCTGAGCTTTCTTACACTCACAAAAATCTGAGATCGACAGGGTCGTGGCGCATCACCTACAACTAGAAGTGACAGCTTGCCAAATGGAATATGTAAATACTTAGGTATCAGGCAGTTTCAGCGTCTGCATTCCGGTTTGCATTGACCAGTTGTCAGGCACTCGTGTGCTTATTAGGGTACCATTGCCATACAAGATTGGCGAGCGAAACAATGCTGGACATGTAGACGAGAAACTTCGATGTGAGGCTACATCGTACATGTGGATTCAAGAGAATTCTCCTGAGATTCCAATACCAAAGTTGTTCGGATGTGTATCCCATATATTCCTTCCAAGTCTATATTACTTTACTGATGGCCAAACGGTATGTCTTACGTCTACAATTCTCTCTGGTCAATTATAGAACCAATTTAATAATGGCAACAGTTTACCACCGCTGAAAAGGTTCCCTTTCTTCGTCGACTTGTCTGGCGAATGAACAGAGCATTTCGATCTTTATTACGACTACCAACTACATGCCACTATGTGGCGCGCAGCTATCCTGATACTCTGAAGACTGGGTATCTAATTATGAGCTATGTCACTGACGGAGCGATGCCTACTAAGTCTTGGGCAGCACATCGCCATGATGGCGCGCGGCGTTCCAACCTCTTCCATGGCCTGACTCGTATCATGCTTTCTCTCGGCAAGTCACGCCTTCCGCGCATCGGTTCCTTTACCTTGGATAATTCTGGCATCATATCTCTTACAAATCACCCACTTACTCTCCGGCTTCAAGCCTTGGAAAACGACGGCACTGACACAGGTATTAGCAGGGACTACACTTATTCAGCAGTGGACCAGTATCTTTTCGATTTTCTAAACTGTCATAATAGTCGCATATATCAACAGCCAAATTCAGTCCATCACCAAGATGACGGCCGCCAGCAGTTTGCCGCTCTTACTATGATGAGGGCTATTATTCCGCATTTTGTTGACCGCAATCTTCCGCATGTGCCGTTTATATTCACTTTGACGGATATGCACCAGAGCAACATTTTTGGAATATTACTTCGCTGATTGACTTGGAGTGGGGCTACTCTTTGCCTGTCGAGTTGCAAGGTCCTCCCTACTGGTTATCAGGGCGACCTGTTGATGGGATGCCTCCGGGTGAACAACACCTTGAAGCCTTTGGAGACATGGTCACAGAATTCATCAAGGCGTTCGAGGTCGAAGATGCTCTTGTTATAGACAAGGGGCAACCGTTATTCCAATCAACGATTATGAGGAAGTGCTGGGAGACCGGGAGCTTCTGGTATTTTCATGCGGTGAACAGTCCAAAGGGTATGTATACTCTCTTCAATGATCATATCCAGCGCATATTCTGTGCCGAACACTGCGATACGACGCTTTTCGACAGGGTGGTATCATCATATTGGGCCGTGATGTTGACGCTGTGATTGAGGAGAAGCTCAAGGAAGAAGATCATTATAAAGAGCAACTACGGATTGCGTTCATCGCCGACCCTGGTCTCATGGATAGCACCCGTAAGTGATATACGCTTGGTTTGATCATGAAGTTGGACGAGCGATTAGCGATGAGATTTACTTGGGCGGATATATTAATAAATATCGCGGGGAGTTATAACGGTGTACCATACCCATACATTTTCACAGGCGAAAATGAGACCCTAGCACACAAGCGTCTTAATCAGAAACCAAAATGCATTCTATGGATATTTTCACAAATGCAAATGCGTACTATAACAACGGCGTGTCATGCGCCCCAGGACTAATGGGATCTCCGGCATCACCCCCGCCTCTCAATAATCCATCTCCATCGTCTTCTTCCTCTTCCCTCGCCATTCTCACCTGGTTATATTCGGTTCCGTCAACAGTATCTCTCCTCGAACTTCCCGCTCCATTAAGGACATATGATATGTCCTTCTTTGTGAGGAGCCCCTGTAAAACTCCGCGACTGGTGAAGAGAATGTATCGGAGGCCAAGCTTCTGGAAGTAAGTCGCCGTTAACTGCATTGTTGACCGGCCCGGGAGAGTAATGGGTGTCTGGTCCATCCAGGGCCGGAGATCAAGCGTGCTTTGAGGGTCAGCAAGTGGCTGGTGTGCAAAGAATACTTCCGTCTCTGGCGGGAGGTTGCGGGGGTGTCGGGTGGAGACGTGGAGATTGTAGATGAGCTCGCCCCGGGATATATATCCCAGGAGAATGGCGCTGCGCAGATCCGAAATGACCGGAAATCCACGGTAGGGATTGGCAGCTAATATGTCCTTCAAAGACCCAATTGTGTGGCCTGTTGCAGTAAGAACGATGAGATCGTCAATCCGAGTCATGACATCACTAACTGGAATGTCTGGAATCGAGAGCTCAGAATTATCCAGGAATGGGTACTCATTTGCGTGGATCCAGCTCTCATAAATTCCTCGCTTCCCAAAGGCGTCGCCAACCCACTTGCTAACCATGACGGCGATCATAATTGGTAAGACATAGGTCAACGCGCCTGTAAGCTCGAACATGATGACAACAATTGAGACGGTCATTCGAGTAACACCTCCGAGTGCGGCTGCGGCACCAATGATGGCATACGTCCCAGGGACAACGCATGTAACATCAGGCGCGCAAGCGGCGAAGGCAAAGAAACCTGGGTGGTTCCGCACCCAAATCTCCATAATAATCCCGACTGCACGTCCAAACAGAGCTCCAATAGCCATCGATGGCAAGATGATTCCAGCCGGGATGTGCAAGCCAAAGGTTATAGTTGCGAGGAAAAACCCTACAAGTGCGGCAAGGATTAAGAGAACGACGGCGCCAACCGTCGCAGCACCTTTCGAGCAAAGACCAAATTGGTCATCGACGATCGTAGAACATTCTGCAAATAGCGAGTAGACCAGTTCTGACGTCTGAGAACGCATGTAGATGTTCGGGTAGTTGATCAGGGCGGTGAGAAGGGCGACCACGATGACCAAAGTAACTGGCCCTGGAAGCCAGGTGGTGGATTTCTTCCATGAGGCCACGGCCATATTGGCTTTAATAAAAAGGCCACCGTAGATGCCGCCAAATATTCCCAGTATCACGAATGGTACCATTTCAAACCCATGGAATCCCGTAGTGTACGTAACCTGGTACAGCACGAGCTTGCCAGTGCGAAAAGGATCGAGAGTCTGCAGAGTAACCGCCGCAGCCATCGCACAAACGAAACTTTGCCACATGGTTTTGTCTGGGAAATAGTACGACAGTTGCTCAAGACTGAACAAGACCCCACCGATAGGGGTACCAAAGGCAACAGATATTCCAGCTGCTGCCGCTGCCGAAAGAACTTCTCGTTTTCGTGCTGAAATACAATTAGCGCCATCAAACTAAGAATATGGGAAAGCATACCTTCGTTATTATTTATATTAGAGAAAAACTTCATGAAAAGGTTTGCGCAGCAACATGCTACATGTACGAGAGGCCCTTCCTTGCCGAGCCACATGCCAGATGCCACAGCCAGACACTGTGCCAGTTAGCAACGGAAAATATCAGATAACGTGGACACATACCAAGCCGATGGATTTAACCAGCAGAGTCCATCCCCCAAGGAATTTATGAATAACAAAACCACCAAGAACAGTCTTGATCTCGGGTATCCCACTATGCTTCGCATAGACTGCATATGTCTTCACCAAGACGCTCGCACATGTCGCAAATAAAACCTGCAAAGTCAGTATAGCATAAGCAGCCGATGGAGGTGCACTTACAGAATATAAAATGTAGAAAAGGTACTCTATAAACCATTTCCCACCCGTAGATGAAACGTGGAGAGTCGAACTCCACGGAACCCAATCTTGGCACTTCGACCATTCTTCATAGCCCCAGCAGCAGAAGCTCTTGTTCAAATAGAACCTGCCCCCATCAGTTCCCGCAGAGCAGTATCCTTCTTTTATATCTCCCAGCCAGCCACTAGTTATATCAATCCCAGCAGCGATTAGCCCCACAGCGATCCCCGTCAAAACTAAAACAATCCAAATCTGGCTGGCATCAGCCATTTGACGTGCATAGCCAATTATTCCACTTGTATTCGAGTATAGTACCCGTAGGCGTTGGCGCTCCTTGGTGTACTCGAAAATCCAATCAATGGCTGTCAAGTTTTCGTATCCCACTCGGTGTCCTGGTCCTTCGATGACCCAGTCTAGACTATTGCCATCCTTTGGCTGGTCTGCTGGTAACCCGCTTCCACCCGTATTTCCATTCTGTATCGGTCCATCGCTAGATCCTGGTGTCGCCGTCCCTGGGCCACTCCCCGTCGTTGGAGGGCTTGTATTCTTTCGTGAGAACGGCGATAAGAAGCCGGAAAGCCCCATTGTGCCAGCGATTCCACCACTCTGTTTCCGCTTCCGCTTGAACGACGGGAACTCGCCATCGAAATCGGCTAATGGGTCTTCGCCCAGGAGGGTTCTGTCTCTATTGACAGCTGCGACAGGGTCGTCGTCATCGCTGTCATCCATCAAGGGTATATCATTATCGTAAGCGGATGATGGATTCGCAGGCTCCCTAGCCGATAAATTACCGATGATTGAACTCGGCATATCTATATGTTTCTTGGGCGGCCTCGCATTTCGAATGTATGTCCTCGAAGCTGTTTCGCGACGAGGCTGAACAACCAGGTTGCGCAATCTACACTGTGCCACCACCAGAGACACGGATAAATAATGTTCCGATACTATGAAAGGCACATCCATAGCCTTATCTAAAATCATCGAAAACCAATATCAATTTAGACGTCCCAACCTTCCTTATTATATCGTGCAATGATTTGATCAATATGGACGAAAATCGCTCTTCAACTGGAGATGGTCCGTCTGTGACTGCCCAGGACCCCTCGGCTGGATTAGACCAGATCCGAGGATTTCTGAAGGCTAAAGACGATACATCCAGGTTCGTCGGCCTCGCCCTCCTCAAATCCGTTTTAGATACCCAGGCTCAGTTACGAGAAGATGCTGTCCAAGTCAACTCTCTATGGGAGTCGATATCGCCAAAATTCCTTGACAAGCTTCTCCGAGCTACGAAGAATGATCATGTGACGGCTGATGAAGCGAGAAATATGATCGATATAGCTGTTGGGGTATTACATACATTTGCTATTATTCTGCCAGAGGAGTCTCGGGAGGACAAACGATTCATCGGGAGGATAGAACCCCTTGCTAATTGTCTTGTACAGAGGTTAGTGTCAAAAACCCTCTATATACACACGTGACTGACAATATCAAAGCTCTCCGGAAAGCGCTGTTTTAGTCTTGCAAACTCTCCTAACGCTGGCCAGTTGCACTGTTGGTGCTTCTCAAATTATTCAGGTTAAAGATGTGACCCCATTAACAGAGCTGGCTACGCAACAACCGCTTGTTCTTGATGTTATTGGGCTGTCCTGGTCCAACGCTTCCACCGCCAAATCAAACCTAAATATCGTGTCATCCAGTATTGACGACATCATGCCTAAGCTTATTGTTGCATTCAAAGATACCGATGCAGTGACATTGTTAGCTTTTACTGCCGACACTTTTTCAAAAGTACCGCCCGAGGTTAGTAACTACGCTCTATGGTCAAACACCGTAATTACTGACACCTTATCAGGTTCTCCGTACGGATCCGTCATGGCTTGAGGGGCTGATTATTCTGTTAAAAAAGCTTGTCACAAGCCGGCCCACTGCTACAGGGAGAGCAGCTTATATAGAAGCAGCTGCTACACTGCTTCAAGTATTTCAACAGTCCTGCCCTGGTCGTCTCTTCCGAGATGATACGCAGCGTGATGCAACCGCCAAGCCGTTCTCTTACCTCCTCGTTAATTTAATTCTAATCGACATCCGGTCTTCTTTCCCGACTCTTCTATCAAAATTAAATAGCTCAGACTATCCGTCGACAGCACGAAGGCTCGCCGGAGGCTTCGATGTAATTTCTGGCTTCATAGGCTTCCTTGTGCGAAGTCTTGATGATATTGATGAGGGAAATGGGTCTTCTACCCTAACCACATCTCCAGATCTTCTGTTGAAGCTCCGAAAAGACATTGCAGAAACAATGTCGTTAGCAATAGAGTATATGAGAGACCGGTGGGATGCATCGGTTGCTGGAGTCTCCGGTCTCCATCCAGAAGCTAGGACTGGAACGTCAGCAACATCTGAAGGCACTCGCCTCACTCTAACATGGGGCTCGATGGAGGACAACATCCCAGATGATCCACTGATTCTTGCAAGCATTCGGACGCTTGCCATTTGGCTGCGTGAAGATGAAAATGAGAATATGCGCAGCGAGAGCGCAGGTTTGACGGATATGTTAATAGAACTATACAAGACTCCGTCATCCAAGTCATTGGATTTCAAATATCCGATCTTAACTGCTCTGGAGGCGACCTTGACCACAGAAGGTGGGGTCGATGGGTTTTTGTCCCACGATGCTTGGGCAGTCTTGACGGAAGATCTCGAGTCTATCGTGAGATATACGACAGCTGAGCCTGCAAGCAATGTCAATTCCGAGGCCTCTCGGGGGATTGAGATAATTCGAGTTTTACTTGCCGTCGTCGATGACACAGCTGTTACGGAACCTCATCATCATTGGATGAAAATTGCCCAAACAGCAGCGTCAATGAAACCAGGCCCCAAGCTGATCGCGCCATGGGTCATGGAACTTAAAATTGCCATGATCCAATTAGCAGCTGCATTGCTGCATAAAGCTTCTCCCGGAATGCGGAAGCGATATCGACCTACTGCAGTAGCACTGTCTGGATTATCCCAGGCCCTTCAAACGCAGCTCAGAGATGGCAAGAATCTTATGCCACAGGACTTTCAGGATTCCATCGATGATGTTGTTTTGGAATTGGCCAATTTAGACTGAATGTTGCGTTCAAGTCTTCACATATGATCTCACGATAAAACAAATTAGTATTATCACTGCCATTATTTGTATGGATAAAGCGTCGGAAGTGGAGTTCAAATCGAAGGATTCCGGGATTCCGGGCATTTGACATTCCGATACTTCAGTTACGAGCAACCGCAGTCAAATTTACGTACTGCCCTAGGCGGAGGAAGCTGACATGCCTTGCCAGCAAATTGCCAGAAGGACGAATAGTGATCAAAATTGCCGGAATGGGAAATGTCATCATCTTCGGGAATGTGGTTTCCGCGCAGGGGCGAAGCAGACGCATTCTGGTTCGGTCTAAAGCTGTCAGAGGGGACCCAGAGCGCCAGTTCATTGGATTTGGCAGGGGGTAGGCGCAGTGAGGCCCTATTATTAGTGTGGCTGAAGTGCTCGGATCCCGGTCGACTAGCTAAATTAAGCGCGAAACCGCAGGTTCCCCTGCCATTGACATATAACAGGGCTTACGTGATATTCTATATAATATAGACGCTCTGGGTTCCGAATCTACGAAATATGCATTTATTTCTTTAAGTGTGACAGTCTCCAGCAATTGTTTCGTTTCTTTTCTGTATCATCTCTGCGATTTGCAATTACGACTTATAAATCCTCACTTTCACATTCCTCAGCAACCAAGCCAAACATGTTAAACGATTCCACTCACTACGATCCAGCCACCTACATCAATGATTCGGAAGAGAATCGAGATGACAAGCACCTAATCGGCAACCGGGCGCAAGCCAGCCCCGTCCCACCGATATCCGTCTCTCCCGATATTCAACAAGCCCGAAACACCTTCATGTCCGCCAACAAAGGTTTCATGGCGAATGAGAAGACCTCCTCAGACCAGCCAACTTACGGGCGCCCAATCTATATTACGCGACTCTGTCTGCGCATCCTCTCGCTCGTCCTGAGCCTCGGCGTCGTCGGTCTGGTAGCCTCCGTTATGGTGCGACATGCACAGACGAAAGACCTCATAGCTGTCAATCCCCGGACAGGCTTGACATATCGCGTGTGGCCACTCGCTACGAATTTTGTGCCCAGCAACCTGCTATTAGGGGCGGCTGCCATTGCATCGATAGGAAGCTTAGGGTTGGTAATTGCCAGTTTTACAAAGAGCGTGAGTGGCCCTTATTGATTTGAGAAGCGTCGAGAGATGCGACAGAGAGGAAGGGTACCAAAACTGACACAACGCAGGTACGTCGACTCACAAAGATTGGAGCTGTTACAACGCTATGTGTGTCTATCACGGCAACTGTGCTTTGGATCGCGGCCACGACATACTTCAAGCTCTGGGATTCGAAGAAGAGGACATACTTCGACCTATGGTCGTGGACTTGTACTCATCAGACTAGTTTCAAGACAAATGGTGTCGATATGGCCCCACTGTGCCTACAAATGGTAAGTCTTCAATCATTTATATGCTCTTCGGGGCATTGGCATTCACATATGTGACGGACTTGATTTGCTAACTGTGTGTAGAGAGTAGCATGGTATATCGCTGTGGCTGTTGCGGCAGTTGAGATCCTAGCGATTGGGACCTGTATTTTGGCGCTTCTGAAGGGGAGGAAGACGTACCAGGCTCTTGGTGCCGAGGGGTTGCGGTTCAGATAACGGATTGATGAAGAATGAACTATAGTACGAATGGATTGCTGGAGATAAGTCTTGTTATTTAATGCATTGGTTGGAGTAGTGTGTAGTTTACGAGTTAGTATTAAGATATTAGATTAAACGTATTTATATTGTCACATAACATAGTTATTTCTTGAAACACTGTCACAGTTAATTTCTCATTCAAACTTTGTATTGCAACATATACACATATTTCACAAATCAATCACTACTTGATCTTCGGCAATACTCCCGCCTCCTCGAGCTCGGTGAAAGTCTCATCAAGCGCCTCCCAAGTGTCCACAAACCCTTCAAATCCCATCTTTCTAGCCTCCGTCATATTAAGCACCAGGTCATAGTTCCTCCCCAGCACAAAATCCAAAAACTCCCACGTTGCCTGCTCAAACGCCTTCCGCTCCAGGCCCTCCCTCGCCGCTATGTCGTTCCACACTTTCTTCACCTTTTCGTCCTTGCTCCACTCGCTGAGTTTGATACGCTGTTCCAGCGTACTTGGCTTAACGGCTGCAGTGCCTTTGAGGCCGATTTCTGAAGCTAATGCATCGATGGGAGGGCGCGAGAGGGTGGTGCTTGAGGCAAGTGGTGAGGGGCGCGTGAACTGGTTGGCGGGGATCTTGCATTTGAAGCGCGCGGCGAGCTTGGGCCAGAGATTTTGCCAGGATTGAACGTCGCCGTTGACGACGTTGAAGGCACGGTTGGCAGCTTTGGGTGCAAGGATTGCCCAGAGCGCAAATTCTGTACTGAGTTTAGTTTGGGAGGTTTGTATAATTGAAGAAAAGGCTAAATCTTACCAGCGTGGAGCTTGCTCGAAGTAAAGGTATCAAATCTAGTGTAGAATGTTTCGGCGCCAGGGAAAGGAAGCTCTTGATTGATCTCTTTGTTGATAGCAGCATAAATTCCAAGACTGGTGGAGAGGTTCATGAAATTTCCTGATTGGTTTAGTATGGCATATGAGTATTAAGAAAGATAATGCGTACCACGAGCCATCCCAATGACGTCGTTAGGGTATGTCACAACCTGTTATTTCTTGTCAGCAAACGCCCATATTCTGGGAACAGAATCGGCATACCCATTCCCAGCCTCCATTGGCAGCTTGCTTTTTCAGGATCTCTTGCTGGTTGTAATAGAAATTAGGGGGCCACTCCGAACCCGTCAACCACGGGTCAGACTCCTCCATTGGGTTCTTTGCTTGTCCAAGGTGGACTCCATACTGCTTTGCCCCTGTCACCAGCAGCACTCTCTTCAGCTTCTTATTAGCGCCCGTAATCTTCAGTGCCTCCAAGAAGTTCTCTAGAAGGGCGCCATTAACATCCCAACTCTCTTGCTCTGACTCTTTCTGGATGTAAGCTGCGAAGAACAAATATTCGGCTTCGACGCCTTTCAGTTCATTCGCAATGGAATTGGGGTCTCCACTTAGATCCACATGGCGATGCTTCACTGTAGAGGGGTATTCCTCTTTCTGGGACCTTGAGATGGCATGGATAGTAGACCATTGTTTCTGGTCTTTCCCGAGTGCCAGGACTATCTCACGCCCAAGTATTCCTTTGTGAGTGTTAGCAGACGCTGTCACGGATTGGGTTGGTGTATCCTGCCTGTCGCTCCAGTTACTATTGCAGAAGGCATATTTGAAGATATGTAAGTATTTCTATGTTGAAATTATCTTGCTGCATATTAGCCATTTATAAGTCAATAAGCCCTACGTTTGGCGTGACGTCACAGCTATATCTCGCCCTCCATCGAGGTAAGTCACATGACTGCCCTTCTCATATTCCCATTGACAACAAGTTTGTTATCCCCCTAAGCGAACCAAAACCTTATAAGGTCAATTAACCTACTCTCAAGTACGTTTGGTCTCGTGGCAGAGTGATAGCTCTCATTAACGTCACCAGACAATATGAAATCTCGAAGTCATTGTGGTGGGCGCTCCCCGCAGATTCCCTGAACGGCGATAAGGAGGTTTGGTTACTGGTTTCAGTCCGGTGCAGGAAGCTGCCAGCATCGGTTCGAAACCTAGTTCTTTTGTTAAATTTTCGTATTTTTGTCCCTGCTGCTCCTTTGTATTAACTATCAAACTACACAGTTGCCCATGTTATAAAAAGTGCCAAGCGAAGACTAAGATTAATAGTAGGGGTTTTGATGCCAAGTGCTCGCTTCGCTTGTGAGATAAAGAGAGACTGTGCATAACAGCACTATCACGCAACTACCGGAACTCGTTCATTTGGCAGTAATAATTTCGGTGTCGCTGGATCATGTGGAAGCGTGAGACCGATGGGCGGTATTGTGACCACTACAGTACTGTAAGAACTTCTTGTAACATAGAAGATCTTGTGCTCGGCAGTGAGCCCTCGGAACTATGTTGGGTGAGCCGCCTCTCGACTTAGTGATCGACCTGCTGCCACCAATCTCCACTAGCACGGGGTCTGGCAGGTGTTGCTCCACCCGACCACCCGGTAAGTGATTTAAGCCAGGGATCGTGCTTTCCCACCTTCTTGGCACAACACCTTAAATAATTCAACGAGAGTATCAGATACAACCTGGGGGATGGGCTTGTCTATTGTCCTTTAACTACGGTGGTGACACATTCTATATGGTTGTGATGCAAAACATCAGGGCTGGTGGCGCAGCTGAGTCCGTCAGCAGACCTGGATTTTGATCACGAGGACTCGTGAATCAACTTTACTGCTGTGAATAATTTCGGAAAGCCACCAAACTACGCACGAACATGCCAAGAATCGTATACCTGATATACTACTTCAATGAAATTAAGTGCGAATAAATACTCAACCGACTCCTACACCAATACTCTAGTCCACAATCCTCACTCACTCGTTGCACACCCTCAAATAAGCTAAAGGCAGTGGGCAAAATGGGCGTATCACAGAGCGCTCTCGAGAAATCAATCAGCGCAGCCCTTGGTGGTGACGAGGCCCTTTACGCGTTCCCTGGGAAGCCTTTCTATCAAATAGATAATGTCAAACCTTATAATCTTTCAATACCAATCAAGCCGGCTGCAATAACATACCCGAAGACCTCTACTCAAGTTGCGGCAATCATCAAATGCGCGGTGGATGCGAATGTCAAAGTCCAGGCTCGAAGCGGTGGCCATAGCTATGGCAATTATTGTATGTCCCTCCTCTCAAATAGAATGTTAAAGTACTGAAACCATGCAGCCCTTGGTGGAGTGAACGGTGCAGTTGTTATCGACTTGAGGCACTTTCAGCAGTTTTCCATGGATCATACAACCTGGCAGGCCACAGTAGGACCAGGCACTTTGCTCGGCGACCTCACAAAACGTATGCACGAAGCTGGCAACCGTGCCATGGCGCACGGCATATGCCCACAAGTCGGACTCGGTGGACACGCGACAAGTATGTATCTGACCCTCAACCACATTCTGCCCCATTTCTCAGAGTTCAAAGCCTTTCTTTCCTTGATTATTCAATTGCTGACTCCAATACCTTTGCAGTCGGTGGCCTAGGACCAAGCTCACGTCTCTGGGGGTCTGCTCTTGACCATATTGAGGAAGTCGAGATCGTACTTGCAGATTCAACAATCAGGCGCTGCTCAGCTACACAAAATCCTGATATTTTCTGGGCGGTGAAAGGAGCGGCTGCGAGCTTTGGTGTCGTGACTGAATTCAAGCTTCGCACAGAGCCAGAGCCTGGTGAAGTTGTTCAATTCGAGTACTCATTCACGGTAGGCTCGTTTGCATCTCAAGCGGCAGTGTTTAAGAGATGGCAGAGTTTGGTTGCCGATCCAGAACTTACACGCAAGTTCGCTACCAAAGTTGCCATTTCTGTGGTGGGGATGATTATTTCCGGGACGTATTTTGGCCCTCAGGCTGAATATGACGCTTTCGACATGCAAAGTAAACTCGGGGGAGAGTCAGTTGCTAAAACAATTGTGTTCAGAGACTGGCTGGGAGTCGTGGGCCATTGGGCTGAAGATGCTGCGTTGCTTTTTGCAGGCGGACTGCCCTCTCATTTCTATAACAAGACCTTGACTTTCAATGGCGCTACTTTGATCCCGGACGCGGTCATTGATACCCTCTTTGCGTATTTGGACAGAGTTTCGAAGGGAACGGTGATTTGGTTCCTCATCTTTAGCTTGGCTGGCGGGGCTGTGAACGATATTGCTCATGACGCGACTTCTTACGCCCACCGGGACGCACTGTTTTACTTCGAGTCATATGGGATTAGCTTGGTTAAGGTTTCAAAAACGACCAAGGACTTTATTGCTGGCATCAATACAACGCTTAAGAATGGGGTGCCAGGAGTAGAAGACCTTGGATCGTACGCAGGTTATGTGGACCCGGAGCTCTCGAATGGGCCGCAACAGTATTGGCGTACGAATCTTCCTAGGTTGGAGCAGATTAAGGCCGTCGTCGACCCCGGCGATGTTTTTCACAATCCACAGAGCGTGAGCCCGGCGGGTTCAACACGCAGTCTGTCCAAGCTTATGGTCGGAAAACGAGCCAAATTGAGATCTTTCTTCCGTCATCGAAAAGGTCGAAACTGATCATTATTTTTGCATCGTTAGCTCATGGAGTCTTGAATGGGCAGATTAAGAACTGCTAGGGGCTAGGTCTTGATTCCCAAGAAAATGATATGTCTAATTTCCTACAAGAGACCAAGGCACCACCACTTGAATTATGAAATAATAGCTGAAATCGCCCATAATTGTGAGCTTCGTATGTTAAATTCTTATTATCCAATCAAAGTATTTCCGTCTTCAAGTAAATACGAGTAAAGTGACGTTATTATACAAGGCGACTGTTAAGCCATAAAAGTCCACGCACTTAGTAATTCGGGCGTTTGGCGTGATAAAGTACTGCCCCCCTTGTGGAATATGTCGGCCCGTTCCGTGGCGCCCCACTCACGAAACTAACGTCCACCATGTTCGACCCTCAGGTTACAACCTGATGTCGGCGACGCCAGTAGGTTATAATCACACGTTTACCTCGCATTTTCCTGCTACATACCAAGAACTACATGCCAAAAGATAACATCCACAACCCACCTCACGCTCTAGAATCAGCCACCATGTTCATTAAGAACCTCAGGAGAAAATGGTCAAGCAAACCTGTAAGTCAACAGAGCGGTTCTGCCAGAATCTGCTCTTACCCGTACTGTATTTCTCTTACTGAGACTGTTTTCAGTGTGTAGCTAGCACTGCCACTCCACAGCTGTATCTTGCTTTCTATGCACGTCTGAAGTATCCCAACACATATCACTATGCTCTCCACATCTCCTCTCCTGAAAGCGCATCCAGCCCAGCAATTCGCACTATGAAGTATCACTGCAAAAATATTATCACGGTGACCGACGGCACTGTCTCAATACCTTGGGTTTACGAGGCAGTCAAGATAGACCCAGACTCTGATCCCCGTATTGTCGTGAGGATCCTTCTGGGAGGCGTGAGCCGCATAGATCTTGTGGACTCTTTGCTTGAAGCTGTTCCAGTTGGGCAAGGCAGCAAGGAGGATTTTAATTGCGTTTCCTGGGTCAGAGATACTCTGCTTCGACTCAACCAAGTTGGAGTAATAAGTCGGGGAGACATCTCTGACTGGGATGCCGTTGAACGCACAGGCTTAGACTATGTTAATGAAAAGAAGCAGCAGGGGAGGTTTGAATCTGGCTGGAAAGGCGATATTTCCAGAGTAGCTACTTTTGACAGGACTCTGGGGCGGGAAATATATCCATAGACGATCGGCGTCACCAGAGTATCACAAATCACGTGGGGGTGAGACGCGAACTTCAATCATGAAACTCCAGCAACAGGACTATCACTACCATATCCTCACACTCAACAACAAACATGTCGGTCTCACGGCTTACCACGATTGCCCTCCTTGGGCTAATTACCGTCGCCTCGATACCATGCATTATGATACTTCACTTCCGAGTTGGCACTTTCGACCTGATGGAATCCATCTCCCAGAAAGCCCCGCACTTGCTCCTCGGTGGGCCGGCTGTGTTACGCACGGTGTACTCACACTTTGGGCCTCTGGATGCGCAACTTACCAGTCTGATACGCTTCTTCTGGCCAGTTGTCACAGGGGCAACGCCGGAGCTATCACTTTTTGGTGTCTACATGGGTGGCCAACTTCTCTCATGCTTGGCCTTAGTCCTTATTGAGGGCGAGCGTAAGGGGAATGCCTGGAGTCCCATTGGGTTGTAGGTCTTCTTATCCTTTTCATCTAGTTATAAATCTAACATTCTGTCGCAGTCCAACATTCTGGGCAACGTCGTGGGTGTTTATTCCTTTCGGGTTTGTGCAACCAATTCACAATCTCATCCACGTGCTCTTCTCGTCTCAGGGACGAGCCAAAGGAGAGGTCGATGCAAACGCAATATCCGCCAACGCAAAGCGCATAGTGCTACTTCCAGTATCGTTGACCCTCGGCTACATCATCCCTTCATTCGTGATCTGCCTCCCATCTCCAGAGGTCGTATCGCATCACGATCGCCAGGGGTTCCTCATCGCGTGGCAATTCTTTGCTATATGGACAGCTATCTCGCAGTTTATTCTAACGAGACTGGTATCCGATAATATAATCAATCGGCTCCTGGGTATTGGAGAGTCTCCTCAGAGACGGGCGGCCACAGCACTCCGTTACACGTACAATTTCGTCCTTATGGTAACAGTACTTACTCACTCTCTAATTCTAGATACCGTTCTATGCCACGCTTTCATCCCGTCCTACTTCCCTGCAACTATCGATCAGCTGCATCCGCTCCTCGTTTTCCAACCAATATCGCCTTTCTCGAATGAGAAATTGGAGGCATTTGAGCGCGGCATACTCAGCCTTCTACAGTACGATACCTACTTTGCGGGCGCTAGCTCGCTCATCTGGGCATTGTATCTGTATAGCTGCGTGAAGCCGAATGCGACGTTTGCGGGGCTGGTTGGGAAAGCTACGCTCTTTACGGTATTATTTGGGCCGTGTGGCGCTGCTCTGGCTGTTATGAAGGAGAGGGATGAGGCCGTTTTTGTGGATTCTACAGAGAGTGATACTCCAAAAAAGCAGAATTGAAGGACGGCGAGAGAGCTGGCGTCCCCTTTCACAGGAGTCCGGTGCAGTTTGATTTATAAGAGTCTAAAATTGACAGTTATCATCGTGCCATTTTTTAAGTCAAGCGCATCCCATCATCACATGGCCCATTATACGGAAGTATCGGATATCTCATCCGAAGATAGTCTCTACTGAATATAAATGGTCATGATATCCGAAATATCACCCTATCCGTAGAATCCATCTGCCACCAAAGCAATCCCCGACTTCCCGAATAAGTTCGCATATTCCCCCACAACTCCCTCACACCAGCTTCACCAGCACAGCCCATGTCGCACCTCCACGTCGTCTTAGTTTTACAGTCCATATTTAACTTCCAGGGCGCCAATAAGACCTCCCACACCCGTGTCTCATATCGCGCCAAGAACCCTACAGTATCAACGTGCACAGCCCCGCCCCGCAGATCGTCCGTCCTCCCTGCACAGCCCCACCTCACCACCAATTGCTCCTACGAGCCTCATCGTCAAACACCGTAAAAGCATTGTCAGCACCTTACCAAAGATTAATGGACTCCCATTTGTGGACTGAAAGATACGAGGGCTATTATCTCAGCATGCACAATTTCTCGTTCCTGCGGGTGGCCGTCCGCCAAGCGGCTCTAGGGGAGCTTTTTGGACCCTAGCCTAGGTCCCTACTTACATACATGGACGACAGACGCGTCACCTTCGCCCCCCGTGTGATTTTACTACTCTCTTAGTCTTCTGTGCCTCTGTACATGCCAAAGAATTGATCAATATTCCAAAGCCCGCTATCCTTTCTAACGGATACGAGGTTGCCGGTTGTCCGTTTCACAATGGCGGAGCCAATCAAGGGGATGGTTTGCCCCGAGGGGGCCGGTTCTGACGTAGTTATCCGCAGCTAAGATCTTCTGCGCAGTGCGTTTCAAAATAGAAACTCTAGCTTTGTGGATGTTGAGCTGGGTTTATAAGACGGCGTGGAAGGATGTGATGGGGGTGATTGTAATATAAGAAAACATCATCAACCCAGAACGAAACGGACCTAAGCCAAACCAAAGCAGAGTGAAGATAGGGAAGCATCATAAGCCAAGGATAAACGGATCTAAACCATAGCACGATCGGCATATTCTCCACATATCGTTGCTCTACTGAAAGCATCGAAAGTTAGCAGTAGACTTTAACTACGTCCCTCCGCTCTATCCGCGTCACTCGTTCCTCGACACTTTCCATAAATCATATTCACACCCAAAATGCATATCTCAAACCTCCTCCTCATCGCCGCCCTCCCCGCCCTCTCCCTCGCCCAATCCCTCGATTCCCTCGCCTCAGACGTCCCATTATGTGCCGTACGTCCTCCCCTCTCCAACCCCCCCGGCGCAGCATTTTGCTAACACTTTCCCCAGTTAGGACCCTTATCTATCGCCGCGGGGGAGAACAACTGTAATATGGAGGCGACGTGTCTCTGCAAGGACCAGACTTTCATTAGCTCCTTAACGAAGAAGGTGGAGGCCGCGTGCTCGAAGGCTGATTTGGATAAGGTGGTCACGCTTGCGACGAATGCGTGTCAGAGTGCGGGTGTGACGGTGGATATTCCGGTTAATAATTCGACGACTAGTTCGACGGATGCTTCGGGGTGGGGGGAGAGGTCGTCGTCGGTGAGCTGGGTGATGATGGTTGGAGTTCTGGGGTTGGCGACGCAGGCGGTGCTATAGATTGGGGGTTGGGAATTGGGAATTGGGAATGGGGTTGGGAAAGAATTATTAGGATACCAGGATACCAGGATACCAGGATACCAGGATATTAGAGGGAGCATAACTTGCATTTGGGAATAAAGGATTGCATGGGAAGGGAATATATATCAGAGCGGCCCTGCTGATTCAGGTACCGTTCACGGCAGGGAGGAGATAGACAATAGAGATCGCTAGCATTTAGCCCTCGAGGGCATATCGAGGGCATATTCACGAATAGAACCGCATATTTAGACACAAGATCGATTTGACACAATGATTGAGTTTGCAAAATAGTTAGACTTCTATATAGCTCTGTATTTTATATCCATCCCCATCTAACCCACTCGCGCACCCGCTGTAAACTAACCAACCTTTTACAAACCCCCAAATCAACCCGTCTTATCTATCCATCTATCAACCTCCATTACCATTCCATCACCCAACACCCATTTAAAACGCAAAGACCTGGTCCTCAAGCTTGCTAACCGGCTTCGCCTTGGTGAATCCCAGACCCTCAGTGGCCTTCTTCATCGCGCTAATCATAGGTGGTGGTCCGCAAAGGAGAACCTTCACATCCGCAGCCGCCTTAGGCAGGAACTTAGCAATCATCTCTGGGGTAACGAAGCCAACGCCGCCAGTCCATCCCTCAGGAGGGTTGTTAAGGACGTAGTGGACACGGAATCCCTTATCAGCCGCGGCGAGCGCATCGAGGTCCTCCTTGAGCAGGATATCCTCCACGTTGACGTTGGCGAAGAGCAGGTCGATCTCAGTGGTATCTCCAGCAGCGCGGCCGCGGATAACGGCGCGGATAACCTGGAGCATGGGGGTGATACCGGTGCCACCTGCGATCATACCGAAGTGGCGGACCATGTTGGGGGTGTAGACCATGGCGCCCTTGGGGCCCTTGACCTTGATGGTCTGTCCGACGATCAGGGAGGCCATGTACTTGGAGATGTTGCCGGTGGGATAGGACTTGATGAGCAGGTCGAAGTAGCCGGGTTGGTGGTCACCGGAGATGGGGGTGTAGGAGCGGAGGAAATCCTTGCGGATAGCCTCGCCCTCTGGGTTCGTGGTGGGGAGGTTCGCGGAGATGGAGATGTGTTGGCCGATTGGGAGGCCGAGGATCGAGTTGGGAGTTGGGAGCTTGAAGCGGTAGCTGTGGGGGGGTGGTTGTCAGTGGGGTTTTTCAAAAGGGCGTCCAGACGTGGTTACTCACATTGCGACATTGTGGGAAATGATGGTCTTCTCCTTCAGCTCGAATTCTTGGAGGGCATCGGGCCTGAGGACTGCCTTAGGATCTGCGCGGTATGTCAGTGACCATTTATCTCATGGATCTCATGTTGTGGGAAAGGGGTTGTGGACATACAGCTGTCGAAGATCTTCCATCCTGCAAGAGCTGCTGAAAGAGCAATCGCATACGGAAGCCATTCGCTCTTAACGATGAAGCAGCCGAAGATCAGAAGGCCAGAAGGGATATAAATGCCATTGATGAAGGCGGACGACGTGAACTTGCTCGCAGAGTCGGACATGGTGAGTTGAGAAGCAGGGGTTGCCTGTGACAAAATTGTTGAGAGAGAGGAAAAGGCGCGCCGTGAGTAGAATTCGCAAGTGTCGCTTCGAACTTAACGATAGCGGCGCCGGACACTATAAATCAACACAATGAGGGGTAGAAACTGCAGAAGATAGCGCGCAGTTCTTAAGTTTATACCCGTGGGGAGTGTGGGGTTGGGACGGTTTATTGTTCGGCAAGTACGTCGAAAAGCTACGAATTGGATTTCTCGGTCTGGAACCGGCGAAGCGGGGCCGGGGTATGCTAGTAGGTGTGGCCGTCAACCTTGAAGTTCGAAAATCCAAGCAAGCTTATTTATTATCATCTTCCGGAACAAAATAACTTTACGCTGGTAATCTTTTGTAATATATATATTTACACTACGTCTATGTAGATGATTGATAATCTACCTTCAGCTGTAATTCTTCAGCTGCAGCCTCAGCTTCTGTCATGTAACCTGAGAATTCTTAAAAATCCAATGCACGTGCTTATAATTGTCGGAACAGACCCCGGATCGGTTCCGACGATTATCTCACTTCATGGCTTGGTAATTAAAGACCTCGGGAAACTGGCCCCAACTTCGCAGAGAACAACCATGTGCTTGATGGCTAGCACCGGCCTTTTTGCAATATACAAAAATATAAGCATAGCTAATGTATTTCAAAGAAGAAAAATGCAAAAAGAATGGGGTCTTGCCCGAGATCGAATCGGGGACCTCTCGCAAATTGTAGCTGTAGGGTGAGCCCTAAGCGAGAATCATACCACTAGACCACAAGACCCGTTGTTGATTTATGATAGGGGTAGGCTATACGACCTTATAAGCCAAACACATGTGTAGATATAGTTGAAATCAGGTCGACTATGAAATGGCGGATGCTCATCTCGTGCCTTAACATGCCTTTTATTCAAAAGTCTGAATATTATGTGACAAGCAAAATATTTATATAAATCTAGCTTCTGTTAGAATTATGGGTACTACGTTAAATATTGACTTATTAAAGGCCTCTCGTTGTGGTGAATAAATATTAAATATTTTGGGCGATAAATAATAAAATTTATATGACAGTAAATTAGAGTTATAGCCACCATAGTTGAATACCTATGGTCCCTTGAACACCAATATAGGAACGGTAAATATAAAGGCTAACATACGTATAAACCTATATTTGTTCATTTATGAATGACTTCTCCTATGTGCTTACTTATTGGTGCGTGGGGTTGACCATGCACTGAAAAAGGTCATCGACAATTCAGTAGCGAACGTAAGACAAATTTTAATAGCCCCAATATTTCAAGAAACAGATCCTGGGACGATGCCGGGATGATATCGAAAGACATGGCAGTAGTTTAAGAAGACACCGAAATTGTGTCAAAAGAGGTTGCAGTAGTTTGAAGAGAAGTACATTTTATACACCCCTATGCTAATGGTACAATATCTTCCGCCCCGGCAATGCTTCTATCCCAACATGACGTTTCCTAGATATACAGTGGTGCCAGTTTACTCCATCGTAACCTTGGCACCAAGTCCCTTCAACAGCTCCACAATCTTGTCTGCCTCCTCCTTTGGCACGGCTTCCCTCAGCATCTTCGGTGCCGACTCAACGAACTTCTTCGAATCCACCAAGCTCAGGCCAAGCATGCTCTTGATCTCCTTAATAATCTTTGGCTTCGAGCCGGTCTCGAAAGAGTCGAGCTTGAGGTTGAAGAGGGTCTTCTCGGCTTGTACTGGTGCGGCCTCCTCCTCGACGGCGGCGGCTGGGGCTGCTGGGCCGGCGGCGGCGAAACCTCCCATTGGCATATCTGGGATGTTGAGGCGGGTCTAAGGAGGATGTGTTAGTTATATAGACCAAGTTTGAGATAATGGATGTTAATGCGCTCTGGTGGAACAGGGGAAACGGCAAAAAGTTCCCGGGGAACATGCGGTCTTCATCTGAGCCATCTCAAACGCTCGCGGAGTGTGCATCTCACCTTAAGAGTAGAGACAAGGTCGGCAGTCTCGAGAAGAGTCAATTGGCTGATCTGGTCAACGATCGTGGAGATCTTTGGGTTGGTCGCAGCCTCTGTCGAGTTCCATCGCCGTTGGGCGAGCGTCGCAGATGCAACTCTAACTCCCCCGGCGGCCCTCAAGGAGCGAACGGCACTTCTGGCCGCGAATTGGCAGGATAAAGACATCGTGGGGTGTATGAAGGAGGGCGTAATTAAGGTATCTCGTGCAGTAACAATCGACACGCGCAGCTTGAAGAAATTCGAGGTTCCGTCGGCCACTAGCGGCAATTTGGACCTGGTGGAAGCGGCCGCGTGTTGGTCCGTGCATGCGATTTTCCATCGCTCCCCAAAAAAAAGTTCAGATACAGCGGCGATAACAAACCAAACTTCGACATTGAGTCGATGCCATACCCCGCGCCATGGACGAAATTAATATGTTCAAGGGGCACGAGGCAATCCTTCAAGATGAGATTGTCTTGGGGAAATTACCCTCTGAAATTCTCAGCATAATTCGCAACGGAAGCTCTCCACGGTATCTGGATGCGATAGCTGCTGCGGGTGCGATACCACGATTGACGACAAGGGTTTTCGCACGATTCGAGAATATTTTCGCAGACACCTGTTCAAGATGGGTAGAAGGAAGACAAGGGAAAGAGCAAGATCCTGCCATAATCGAAGCTTTTGCGAGAATTCTACCGTTTGCGCCGTACCTCCACGTTTATTTGGCAAACTACACCACCAGCCAAAGTAATACCACCTCCGGCCGCGAATTACGATATTTGTCGGACGAATCCTCGAGCAATATTTCAGAACTATCAGATGCGGGACTGCAGTCGCTCTTACTTGCAGGCTTCCGACTTCTGAGGTTTGATAGGGCATTATATACTGGCTTGATATCAGCAAGTAAGATACAAAATCTATTACGACATGACAACCTGGTAGTCAGATATCTTGCCGCGAGGATACTTGCGCTGCTATTATCGGCATCTGATGCGAAGCTCGAGGAGCTATTGGCAGCTCATGTGGGCAAGAACAGCCCTGTCATGGGAGATTATGACGGGGACAATATTGATTACGGATTTCTAAGTCTCTACGAAGCCCGGAAGATAAAAGATGTTGCTGCCATGAGGCTCGCCATGCAGGCTTCTGAAAGTAGACCACAACAGCTACAACCTCAAGGACTCTCCCCACTGGTTGTCAGGTGCGGGCAGGTGCTCCTCCCTCGCCCTGATGGGACGCCCTCAAGGGGTTCGTCTCTCATTACCACAATCACAACCGCCAACAATAAAGAGGACTTTGCGCAAGCACTCCTGTCAAGTTCTCCCCTACTCATACATGGGCTTTCTGGAGCAGGCAAGACATCATTGGTTAATGACTTTGCCCGGGAGCTTGGAAAAGAGTCGACTATGGTCACACTGCATCTCAATGAGCAGACAGATGCAAAGATGTTAATTGGCATGTATGCTACAGACACAACACCGGGATCATTTACGTGGCGCGCCGGTGTATTAACCACGGCGATCCGTGAAGGTCGCTGGGTTTTTATTGAAGATCTTGATCGTGCGCCTAATGAAGTTATCAGTGTTATTTTACCATTAATAGAGAGAGGAGAGCTTTTGATACCCAGCCGAGGAGAGACGATTCGGGCGGCACCCGGATTTCGTTTGATTGCCAGCATTCGAACTTCATTGAATATGAACGGACAAGAAAATCCTCCAGCGATGCACATGCTTGGAGCAAGGTTATGGAACAGAGTTCCAGTTAAAATGCCTAGCCGGCAGGAGTTCCAAGAAATTATAAACGGCACATACCCTGTGCTTCATAAGTTTTTGCCAGGAATTATCTCGGTCTATGAGCGCCTCTATTCGTTGGCTCAAAACCCATCGTTTGCCTTGAAAAGCAAAACTTCTTTGGGACGCCCAATAAGCCCCCGCGATTTATTGAAGTGGTGCCGTCGCCTGGAAGCTACCCTACTTGCTGCAGGCTCTAAGACTGGAGAAGAGCCAATTACAGAAGGGACTAAGGATGAGATGTTTATGGAGGCTGCGGACTGCTTTGCGAGCAGCCTTCAAACCGAAGAAGCTAGAAAAACCGTCATCACAGCGATTGCAGAGGAGATGCACATCCCTCCCCAAAGAGCTGCCCACTATTTGGATAACCACGTCCCACGCCTCAACGACACGGAAACGCATCTACAGGTCGGGAGAGTCACTATCCCCAAGCGACGAACATCACACCGCGTTAGCAAACTGTCCAAGAAGACCCGGCCATTTGCCAACACCACCCACGCGAAGAGACTGCTAGAGCAAGTCGGCGTTGCCCTGAAAATGGCCGAGCCTGTCTTGCTGGTTGGCGAGACAGGTATCGGTAAAACGACTGTTATCCAACAACTTGCGGACTCACTCGGGTACAAGCTCACCGCCGTCAATCTGTCTCAGCAGAGTGAGGTCGGAGACTTGCTTGGTGGCTTCAAGCCGGTGAATGTCAGGAGTTTGGCGATTCCCTTGAAAGAGGAGTTTGATGACTTATTTGCGGCTACTGGTATTTCTGCAAGCAGAAATCAGAAATATCTCGAGTCGATAGGCAAGTGCGTTGCGAAAGGGCATTGGACTAAAGCTTCCAAATTATGGCGGGAAGCGCCGAAGATGTTCGACAGGATAGTGTCGGATCTTGAGAAGCTCGATGCTGCCAAGGCAAGAGAAGGGCCAGAGGCTCCAGTGAAAAGGAGAAAGACAGAATCAAAGCTACAGTCTTTGCTCTCTCTCAAACCTCGCTGGGAACTGTTCTCAAAGAACTTGGAGCAATTTGATGTGCAACTCTCTGGCGGCTCGAAGGGGTTTGCGTTCACATTTGTGGAGGGAAATATCGTGAAGGCTGCGAGGAATGGTGAATGGGTGTTGCTTGATGAGATCAACTTGGCATCCCCTGATACCCTAGAAAGCATTGCAGACCTCCTTCTGAGTGGTTCTGGCACCAAGCCATCCATTCTTCTTTCCGAGACGGGTGAGATAGAAAGAGTCCAGGCGCACCCGAACTTCCGCATATTTGGAGCCATGAACCCCGCTACAGATGTCGGAAAGCGGGATTTACCTATGGGCCTGCGGTCGAGGTTCACAGAGATCTACGTGGACAGCCCCGACAAGAACCTGGATGACCTCCTAGCAGTCATCAAAGTCTACCTCAAGAGCTCGAGCACCAATGATGAGCGGGCCGCCCACGATGTTGCACGCCTGTACATGAACACAAAGCGCATGGCAGATGAGAAGCAACTCGTTGACGGAGCAAGCCAAGTCCCCCACTTTAGTTTGCGTACACTTACTCGCGTATTAAGTTACGTGACTGAAATTGCTCCCTCATACGGCCTTCGTAGGGCTTTGTACGAAGGCTTTGCGATGGGATTCTTGACCCTCCTCAACCGAGAGTCTGAGAAAATGCTCGTCCCTCTTATTAACCACCACCTTCTCGATAGCCATGGAAACCCGCAAGCGCTTTTGGCGCAGACTCCTCGCCACCCAGAAGACGGCCGACAATATGTTCGATTTATGAACAATAAGAGGGACAGGCAGTATTGGATGCTTCAGGGGCGCGAAACTCCACAGGAGCAGCCGCACTACATTATCACTCCCTTTGTGGAGCGTAATATGCTCAACCTTGTTCGTGCTACATCAACAAGGCGATTCCCAGTCCTCGTCCAAGGTCCCACTTCAGCTGGTAAAACAAGTATGATCGAGTACCTTGCCAAGTTCAGTGGCAACAAGTTCGTCAGAATCAATAATCACGAACACACCGATCTTCAGGAATATCTCGGTACCTACGTCTCTGGCACCGATGGGCAATTGAAGTTCCAAGAAGGTCTTCTAGTTCAGGCACTCCGAGAGGGACACTGGATTGTGCTGGATGAACTGAACTTGGCACCAACCGATGTTCTAGAAGCACTGAACAGACTTCTCGATGACAACAGAGAGCTTCTGATTCCCGAAACGCAGGAAATTGTCCGACCCCACGAGAATTTCATGTTGTTTGCCACTCAAAACCCACCCGGTCTATATGGTGGGCGTAAAACTCTGTCCCGTGCCTTCAGAAACAGATTTTTGGAGCTTCACTTCGACGACATCCCCGAGGATGAGCTGGAGTATATCTTGGAGAACCGCAGCAAGAATACCGCTCCTTCGGACTGCAAGAGAATCGTGACGGTTTACAAGGAGCTATCAAGACTCCGCCAGTCCAGCCGATTGTTCGAGCAGAAAGACAGCTTTGCAACCCTTCGTGACCTATTCCGTTGGGCCCTCCGCAATGCCGATAATCGCGAACAGCTGGCGGCGAATGGCTATATGTTACTTGGGGAGAGGGTCCGCAAAACCGAGGAAAGGCAGGCTGTGAAGGAGATCATTGAGAAGGTTATGAAAGTCAAAATTGACCCTTCTGTCTTGTACAGTGCCGAGGCTTCACCTGAGATCCAGCTGCACAACGAAACCTCGAATGCGCAGGGTGTTGTGTGGACAGGTGCCATGCGCAGGTTATACGTACTCGTCTCGCATGCGATGCGGAATAACGAGCCTGTATTACTCGTTGGAGAGACGGGATGTGGAAAGACAACAGTCTGTCAAATGCTTGCTGAGGCATTTAGCAAAGAGCTCCATATTGTTAATGCGCATCAAAACACCGAAACCGGTGATCTGATTGGAGCACAGCGCCCGGTGAGAAACCGCGCTGCAATTCTAAAGCAGCTTGAGGATGACCTGAAGGCTGCTCTAAACGGTCTAAACTTTCAAACCGATGCCCCTCTGAAGGACGTAGAGCAGTTGACGGCCGCATACATCAGTCTCAGCGAGGAGCAGCGTGTTAGTATCCCAGACGACCTGAGGCAACGCATTTACAACGGTCAATCCAAGGCTAAGGCATTGTTCGAATGGTCTGATGGAAGCCTCGTTCAGGCAATGAGGGATGGCGAATTCTTCTTGCTGGATGAAATATCCTTGGCCGATGACTCTGTGCTTGAACGATTAAATTCGGTCCTCGAGCCACAGCGCACCATTTTACTTGCCGAAAAGGGTATAACCGACTCTTTCGTCCAAGCGACTGAGGGATTCCAATTCTTCGCAACAATGAACCCTGGTGGCGACTACGGAAAGCGTGAGCTGTCTCCGGCACTGCGCAACCGTTTTACAGAGATCTGGGTTCCCTCGCTTTCCGAGATGGAGGATGTGTTGCAGATTGTTGACTCCAAGCTGAATGCACTAACTAAGAAGTTTGCGAAGCCCATGGTTGATTTCGCTGAATGGTTCGGCAAGAAATACCGGTCGTCTTCTACACAGTCAATCTCCGTCAGAGATCTTCTGGCTTGGATCAGCTTCGTTAACGGATCGAAGCCGCAAGACCCATATTTTGCAATCCTCCATGGTGCAGCAATGGTTTACATTGATACTCTTGGTGCCAACCCAGCTGCACTACTTGCTATCAACCCGGAAAGCATTATTGAGGAGCGAGCAACTTGCCTGCAGCAACTAAGCAGCTTCCTCAACCACAACGTATCTGCAATCTACTATACCAACGTGGAGGTGAACAATAAAGAAGATGCGTTCGTTGCGTTTGGAGATTTCCAAATTCCAAAGGCAGCAGCCTCCCAGGCGGACACTGGATTCGCCTTTGATGCTCCTACCACGAAGCTCAACGCGATGCGCGTAGTCCGTGCGCTTCAAGTGCAGAAGCCAATTCTCATTGAGGGAAGCCCTGGAGTAGGAAAGACAACCCTGATTGCAGCTCTCGCAAAGGCCATCGGCAAGCCATTGACACGTATCAACTTGTCCGAGCAAACAGATCTTATGGATCTGTTTGGGTCCGATGTCCCCGTTGAGGGAGCTGAAGCTGGCAACTTCGCATGGCGCGATGCGGCTTTCCTTCAAGCAATGCAAAGAGGTGATTGGGTGCTTCTCGACGAAATGAACTTGGCATCACAATCAGTTCTTGAAGGTTTGAACGCATGTCTTGATCATCGTGGAGAAGTCTACATTTCGGAACTCGACCAGACATTCAAGCGCCACCCGAACTTCTCCGTTTTTGCGGCCCAGAACCCTCACCACCAAGGAGGTGGCCGCAAGGGCCTTCCCAGCTCCTTTGTTAACCGATTTACCGTTGTGTATGCTGACGTGTTTAGAAACGATGATTTGACGCTTATTTGCCAGCACAATTTCCCAGACATGGACAAGGCGGTTATGGCTAATATAATTGGGTTCGTATCCGCCCTAGAGCAAGAGGTTGTCTACAAGAGAAGATTTGGCTCCGAGGGAGGCCCCTGGGAGTTCAACCTCCGTGACACATTGAGATGGCTTCAATTATTAGCATCCAATGACCCTCTCACGGGTGCAGCTACCCCCGTCGACTTCTTGAACCTCATCTTCCGCCAAAGATTCCGAACGGCGAAGGACAGAGACCATGTGAACAGAATCTTCACCCAAGTCTTTGGATACGAAATTCCTTTCCGCCACCTATTCCCCAATCTCGCATCAGACGCATACCAGGTGGGTATGGCGTATCTGCCACGCAACCAGCTCATCCAAAGATACCCATTCCCGCACGAAGATGTGAGGAGGCACTACGCAGAGATCGAGTCTATCATGACATGTCTCCGTCAAAATATGCCTTGTATACTGGTCGGCCCTTCAGGTTCAGGCAAGAGCAGCCTCGTCCAGCACGTAGCTGCTGCTGCCGGAGCTGAGCTGGTGGTGTTCCCGCTGAATTCTGATATTGATACTATGGACTTGGTAGGTGGTTTCGAGCAGCTGGATCCCCAACGATCATCTGCGGCCTTCCTACAAAGTCTGTCAGTGTTCCTTGAAGGCAAAGTTTTGTCGTCCATTCCACGAGCGGTTCCAGAGGAAGCGATTGAGATACTTAGCATGTGTAAGAATCCGGATCAAGTTTCGTCCAACTATTTCGCCAAGATCCTCCAAGTATTGGTTTCCCTCTATGAGAAGACGTCACTCCCAGAGCTGGAGGGATTTTTGACTACGTGCCAACACTTTGTTGACAACCCAAACAAGATCGAAAGCGCTCGTTTCGAATGGGTTGACGGTGTTTTGGTCAAAGCCCTCGAAGAGGGAAAATGGCTCGTCCTCGATAACGCTAACTTGTGCAGCTCGTCTGTCCTCGATCGTTTGAACTCTCTGCTTGAGCCTTCTGGCTTCTTGAGTATTAACGAACATTGCGGGCCAGACGGAGAACCAAAACTTGTGAGGCCTCACCCGAACTTCCGTCTCTTCATGACGATGGATGCTCGTTTCGGTGAGCTCTCAAGAGCCATGAGAAACCGTTCTATTGAGATATTCCTTGATACTCCGATTATCTCTAGCGATTCGGAGGTTGAGTCTACAATTCCTCCTGTGCTTGAGCCATCTCAACAGCGATTTGGAAATTTGATTAAAGCCTTGGAAGCAGAAGGTCCTTCGGGACAGCTCGGCTCACTAACCAAAGTAGCATTGGACCATGTATCCACAATTGATACAGATTTGCTTCCCAGATTTGCCCAGGCAATCCAGAATGGCCTCGTCAACCCAGCGTTTATTAACGAAGAGACTGGCAGGATAATTGCTCGATACTTAGAGGCTCTTCAGCCTGGTAAAAGTCAGGGATTGGCACACGCTGTCAATCAGATGTACGACGGGCTCGCAGGAGCATTGGGTCTCCCAGAGAGCTTCAAAGAGTCACAGGTCAGTGACCTTGCCTTCAATTTTAACTGTAAAACATGTACTGATAGAATAATTAATGTAGACAATCCATACGCTTACAAACTCACCTCTGGTGCCTTTGCTTCAACATTATCCTGCCACCGCAAACCAGAGCTATTGGCTTGGCACCGTCCTTGAGCTCCAGGTGGAAGCTCTTGATGGTCAAGAGGCCCAAGAAGAACAGCTCCGCACGCTATCGACCTTAAAGCCATCCCAGATGAATCGTCTCCAGCGATCAATGGTCCGAGACCGCGTCCCATCTGTAGCGAAAGATACAACGGCCTCCATCGCAGAATTCCTTCGCGAAAGTTTACAGACATTCCACGAATTCCTACAAAATGCCCCGTCATCGGATTCGGCTGTACACAGCCGAGTTTTGAGAGAGATCATGCAATTCTGGTGGCAGACGTATAGGCTTGCCCAGACCGGAAAATTTGAAGAGGCAACATTCCAAGCGCATCTCGCTATAGGAACGGAATTGCTGTCACGGCTCGCAAAAGTGCAACCGGGCGGCATCGTGGAATTGTTCCAGAAAAGACTCAAGGACAACTTCGATTCTGGTTTCAGCTTGACTACTGGTCTGAGTATGGAGACTCTGTGGTTACAATTTAGACCACTACCAGTTTCGAGCACCGAAAAGCTAGCAATGCTCCTTGAGATGGAGGCACTGGCTGCTAAGTTCGATGCTCTCAGATGGAAGATCTCGATTTCCGTTTCAGAGCTCGCTGGAATCATGTCTGCTTTGGTCAAAGCCCATCACACCCTGCTTACAGCAGATGTTGATGGCCGCTCCCTGATTAAAACGCTGAGCACCGAACTAGAGAGGCTCGAGGCCATCGCTGGGAAAGAAACTGCTAGTGTCACTCCATTCCTCGCATCTCAATTTGAAGCTCTACGCCAATACAAGGCCCTCCAGGCCATGCACACGAAGACTTTCAGTCAAGGAGGCAACCTCGACGCTACCGACCCAGAGACTATTGTCCTTGCAAACCATTCAACTTCGTCCTTGATGCATTTGGCTTCTGCTAGCCCCTCGTCTAACCCTCTCTTCAGCACCGACTATCTGTGGGGTTCTGGAGACGGACTTCAACCAATAAGTGATTCGTTCTCTGCATCACTCATCCACAAGCTGCACAATTCGAGCGATGTCACTCTTAACTCGTTAAGACTTCTGGAGACTGAGTTGCCAATAATGGGTCGCCAGTTGATTCAAGCAAGCGCGTCCTTGAGCAGGAACCATTTCCTTGACATGGATATGTTCCTAGTTGAGCTTATGGTAGATATTGTCGGAGCTCACAGTGCAGAACTCGCTGTAAATTTCAGGGTGGCTGCAGGTGAACTTGACAGTTTGCCTATACCCTCGTCATACTCCATGGCCACATCGGCGGTTCTCCATCCAGCATCGTTCAAGTCTGTATATGAAGCAGACACCTGCCCTCCACAGCTTCAACACGTCATCAAAGAGCACTTCATGCCTGCGTTAGTGTCAATTGCAGCCGTTAAGAAACATGCGGGCAACCAGGCACAACATTCGGCGTTAGGATGGGTGCAATTTGCTGTTGGTGTTCTGGCACTCTATGTACCAGATCGATCATATGATCCCGACAAGAGGCAACGGCTGGAGCGTGAACGTCACATTGAAATGAGCCAGGCTCTTCAAACCAGACTTGGTGCACTCCAAAAATTCGAAGGCATTCTCACCAGTCAAAACTCGAACTTGAGGAGCCAGGTGTTGGAGGCAGAGATTAATGAACTGGGCGAACCCACAGAGACGCTTCAAGAAGTTTTCCGCCCTACAACTTCTGAGTTGGATCAGCTCCAAGGAGAATTCAATAACCTGTTGAACACTGTATTGTCAGCGAGACCGCATGCCTTGTTGTTCAGCCAGCTCACTTCCAGTTCTGACGACTCTATTCAGAGCTTGAAGCTCCTTCAGAGCAACGTTGTCCAGATTATCCGCCGATTTTCAGACAGGTTCCGCGCTTATGGCGATATGACAGTTCCACTTGTCAACATGCTTCGATGCCTGCAAATTGGTCTTTTCATGGCTGGTATGTCCGCAGAAGAGCCTTCGAACAATGCCCGAAACATCGTGGCTCTTAGCAAAATGACTCCGTTCCTTGGCGGTGAAGCCGAGTTCGACGACTCCAATAGCTTGGAACAACCCCTGGAAGTCCTTGGCCAGATTGCTACTATTACGAGCATTGATGGCATCGACAGTTTCGGTGACGAGCAGCGCCAAATTCTTTACAATATCTTCCACAGCTGTTTCGAACAGTGGAGCAAGCGCCTTGAGCTCGATCGCGAGGAAGCCGAAGTTAAAGGCGGACTGTACCGCTTCAAAGGTAGCTTCGAGGACGAAAATGAAGAGGACCAAGAGCAATTTAATGAGCTCTTCCCAGCTTTCGACGAAGAAGAATCTAAGCCAATTGGTGGGACAATTCACCATGCTGCTCGTGATACCGCGATTATCCTCGCAAAGCTCCATGCCGAGATCTACTTAAACAAGAGCGTTCCGGCAGAAAAGATCACGTCGTTAATACGTACGATGGCATCTCGTATCGGAACCATCTGGAACAGCGATACTTCATTGTACGGAAGCGGACAAGCCACATCTCGCGGACTAACGGAGTCACTTTTGCCTGGTGCATTGCTTCTTTTGGATGACAAAATTCAGGCCTTGAGTGCAGATACAACCACTTCCGACACCTACAACTTCTACCTAGACCCCAACCTTCCCGAGGCTCGTAAACTTGTGGGATTGATACACCAAGTCCAAGTTCGATTCCGCGAGCTTCAAGAAGTGGACGAGATCGGCCATATGCAGCCGCTCGACGATGTGCTTGTTTCGTGCAGGGAGCTTCTCGAATTCCACCACACCGAACCCATTGCAAAAATCATCACGAAGGTTGAGAAAGTTCACACCTACATGCATGAATGGCAATTTGGTGGCTGGGCGAGCCGAGTTAACTCTGCCACTGCTCTATATGACAGATTAACCCAAACAATTGTCAACTGGCGTCGCCTTGAGCTCACAACCTGGTCAAAGTTATTCGAGATGGAGGATAAGAAGTGCGATGATGACGCAAAGTCTTGGTGGTTCATTGCCTATCAGGTCGCTGTTGCTGCGCCCCTGGAGCTTTCAAGCTCGGAGGAGGAGTTAAGAACGTATGCACAAAAGCTCCTCAAAGATCTTGAGACATACTTTGCTACGGCCATTCAAGGGCAGTATGCCCAACGCCTGCAAATGATCAAGCAGCTTCAGCAGCACCTGAAGATGCTCGCCATTGACTACCCTCTCATGACAATAATCGAGAATGCCGTTTCGAGCTTCCTCGGGCTCTATTCTCGATACGAGGGACAAGTGAGCGAAAACTTGCGCAAGGGCCGTGTGTCTCTTGAGAAAGCAATGAAAGACGTTCTTCTCCTTGCTAGTTGGAAAGATACGAACATTGTGGCCCTCAGAGATAGTGCTAAGAGATCTCACCACAAGCTGTTCAAGTTGGTTCGAAAGTACAGAGCTCTGTTGAGTCAACCAATGGAGATAGTTTTGAAGCAAGGATTGCCAGAAGAGCAGGATGGCACAATCGGAAACGTTGTCGTTGCGAACCACAAGGCTCTTGTAACTGTCGACAAATCTGCGTTGGCCCTTTGCGAGGCCCAAGTTCCACACTGGGCCAAGAAGAGCCCGCGATATATCAATATCTCCAAGACCGTGGGAATGATGGATGATGCTTCTCAAATACCCGAAGACACTCTTAATGTCTCGGAATACATCGACTCTTTCCTTGATAATATCGTCACTACAGCAGCGCAGCTTCAAAAGGCCACACCCTCCGTTCTCACAGAAGAGAACAAAGTGACCGTCAAGCATTTGAAGACAAGAAAGCGCAAGCTATTTGCTGAGACCCTCAAAGAGTTGCGCGAAATGGGTATCAGACACAACCTGGGCACTGCCGCCCTTGCACAGCAAGATTCCCTTTCGGTCGTCTTGGCTAACGCTGACAACTTGCCTCAATCGGATGCCTTCGACTTCTCTGGAATCAATTATTACTACAGCCAAACATTGGACTTGGTTCCTCGTGCTAGACTCGCGACAAGAGGGCACAATGAAGACTTGAGTCTCGCGGAAGTCGCTCGCAGCTCTGGGCTGCTCGAAGGTCTACTTCAAGTCGTGATCCAACAGAGAAACGCACTCGCGCAGGCTGTTTCCGACTCCGTGGCCATTGGCGAATCTATTAAGCAAGCTACCGGTCTTTGGTCTGGAGGCCAATACGACATCGCAAGTGTCCTATCCTCTACTGCGTATGAGCCTTCTCTGAAATGGCTGCCAAGTATTCTACGAGTCGCCTTGGGCTTGCTTAAGACACACAACAGACTCGGCAGCGAGACCAACTCTGATGTCGACGAGGTCTTAGTCCTATGGATTGAAAAGTTTGACATCTTCCGCCAAACCTACAACCGCCTCCCGGTACTGCCCAGTGGCCTTCAATCTTCCAGCCATATTGAGCTGGAAACCGAGGTTCACGACGCGATTAAGGGTCTGCGGGTCAATATCGAGTTCTTAAAGACAACGCATCCTCATCTGGACTATATCCTCCACCAGATTCTACCATGGACAGCAACAGAATCCGTGATTGTTGAGGAGATCGGCAACGGCGCTGATATCCCGGCCCTTGATAAGAACATATCGAAGATCTGCGATTCGATTCTTGTTGCAGTTGAGAAACTATCAAAGTCTATCACCACAATGCCAACTTCAACAGAAGATCCTCTATGGCTTACGAACAACGACATCAGCCTTCGTAACAATTTTACGTTCCTGCACAGCACCGAGATCAACCAACAGATCAACGAAGCTTTCACGCTGTTGAAGTCATTGGATCTCAGCGACCCCCAGGTCAGCCGCGTTGCTGGAGCCATGTTCGCCGTCACTCTGCCTATTGTGGAGCAATATTTCAATATTCTCCAGCAATCCATTGCGAGATATGCCCAGCTCAACCGAGCGACCTGCAAAATGACTTATATTCTAGCAAAGACCTTCATCCAGATTGCAACTCAAGGGTTCTGCACTCCTGCGGAGAAATCAGATTCTCAGGAAGGCAAGACCGACAAACTGGAAGGTGGAACAGGACTTGGTGAAGGCGAGGGTGCAGATGATATTAGCAAGGATATTCAAGAGGACGAAGATCTTACGGAGTTGGCCGAGGAGCCCAACAAGGGAGACAGGGAGGATGACATCGAGGACGAGAAGGATGCAGTGGATATGGCAGATGCGGATATGGAAGGTGAAATGGGTGAAGCTGAGGAGAAGGGTGAAGATGAAGAAGGATCTGGTGATGAGGATGACAAGGACGATATTGAAGAAGAAACCGGGGATGTTGATGATTTAGATCCAAATGCTGTGGATGAGAAGATGTGGGATGGAGATGGAGAGAAAGCTGACAAAGATCAGGAGGGAGATGATTCGAAGGGCGAGCAGAATAAGGACGAACAAGTTGCCGCTACGGAGAATGACAAGCCGGCCCCTGAACAGAAGGAGGGAGAGGGAGAGGAAGAGGAAGAAGAGGTTGGAGCTGAGCAGGGCGAGGAGGTGACGCAGCAAGATGATGTTGAGAAACATGATCCGCATGCTGATGATGGCGATGCACTTGATTTGCCGGATGACATGGATTTGGATGGAGAAGATGAAGAAGGGAAGGAAATGAATAACGAGGATGATGGCATGGAAGATCTCTCAGATGTTGAAGGTGAGGATCAGGAAGGTGATGAGGTTGACGAGAGTGACGATAAAAACATGGATGGCGAAGACGCGGAGGGCCAAGAGGATCAGGATATGGGAGATGATCTGGACGTGATCGACCTCGATGAGAAGGATGAGGAGGGCGAAGGAGAAGACACCAATGAGGCGGGTGAGAAGGCCGAAGGTGAAGATGCGGAGGAGGAGCCTGAGACGCAAGAGAACCTTCTACGTGATCACGACGAGGACGCTAAGGCAGATGACGAGAACGTAATTCCAAGCGAAGCGCAGGGTGTTGGGGAAGATCAAGAAGATAACAACAACGCCGACGACAATAAGGAGTCATCCAGCAAAGCCCAGAGGGAGGATGGCGGCGGAGGTGGCGACGCCTCTGAACAGAAAGATGCAGCTGCAGAGGAAGGCGAAAATGGCAGACAGGCACAAGGCGAGGCACCTACGTCGAACGACGAGACACAGGACGCCGCCGATGCCCAGCCATTCAAGAAGCTTGGTGATGCCCTGGAGAACTGGCATCGCCAGCAAACAAAGATTCGCGACGCTCCCCAGTCACAAGAGAAGGGACAGGACCAACCAATGGATACTGAGAACGAAACGTCCGAGTTCCAGCATCTTCAAGACGAGGAAGCGGAGGAGGATTCTACGCAAGCTCTTGGAACTGCTACGGAGGATCAAGCCCATGCGGTTGATGAGTCAATGGCCATAGACATGGAAACCAAAGAGATGCCAGAGGCTTTCCAGCCCGATGAAGTTGAGCAGGACGATGTCGACCACGATGATGCTATGGATATCGAGGACGCTGAAGCACAGCCAGAGTCAACAGACGCCTACGAAGGCCGTGCCGGAGCCGCAATTCACCAAGCCAAGGAAGATCGCGAGCCAGAGAAATATGTTCCCCAACAGCCGACCGATATCGATGATGATGTCGAGGAGGTGGACAGAGAGCTAGATGCAACCCACATCGATGATTCCGGAGCCGTTGAACTCTCCCGCGACTCCGCTTCTGCGCGCCAACTATGGACCGACTACGAGGCCTCTACCCGCGACCTATCTCTCTCTCTCACCGAGCAACTCCGTCTCATCCTCGCCCCCACACTAGCTACCAAGATGCGCGGCGACTTCCGCACCGGCAAACGCCTAAACATCAAACGTATCATCCCCTACATCGCCTCCTCCTTCAAGCGCGACAAGATCTGGATGCGCCGCTCTGTCCCCTCCAAGCGCTCCTACCAAATCATGCTCGCCGTCGACGACTCCAAGTCGATGGGCGAATCCGGCTCCGGCGCGCTAGCCTTCGAGACGCTCGCCATGGTCTCGAAGTCCCTCAGCATGCTCGAGGTCGGCGAGATCTGCGTGCTCGGCTTCGGCGACAGCGTCAAGGTGGCGCACGATTTCGATACACCGTTCTCTGCTGACGCGGGACCGCGCGTGTTTCAGAACTTTGGGTTCGAGCAGGCGCGCACGGATGTGACGAGGTTGGTGAGGGAGTCGATTGAGTTGTTCCGTGCGGCGAGGGCGAAGGCGTCGAATGCGCCGGCGGATTTGTGGCAGTTGGAGCTGATTATTTCGGATGGGGTTTGTGATTCTAGCGAGCATGAGCCGATTCGAAGATTGCTGCGTGAGGCGATTGAGGAGAGGATTATGATTGTGTTCATTATTGTGGATGATGTGAGGAATAAGAAGAAGGGAGAGAGTGTTATGGATCTGAAGGAGGCCAAGTTTGTCAAGGATGAGTATACGGGTACCTCGAACGTCAAGATTGAGAGGTACTTGGATACGTTCCCATTCCAGTACTACCTTGTGGTGGGAGATGTCAAGGAGTTGCCTGGTGTGTTAGCAACGTTGTTGAGGCAGTGGTTTGCTGAGGTCGCGGATTCATCTGGTTGATGACGTGGTAGAGTGAATATTTTGATTGTTGGCGTATATAAAAATGGGCGCGTTGCATTGCATGGCGTTTGAGGGGATATTGGAGAGCGATTTATTTGTTGGAGTACATAGTGCAGCTGCAAAGTCATTAGATAGGATAGCATTGAATTTCGCAGTTATTCACAGATCTGTGTCATGCATATTTCGTTATCATGTTGGGAAGAGGCGCTGTGATTTTGCAGTTATTCACATATTAATATTGTGCATCTTTCGCCACCATGTTGGGAAAGAGGCGTTGAGATGTCGCATTAACTCCCAGAATGCTTCTTCCCTGTGCCTCTTTCGTCATCATGTTTGGAAGAGGTGTTGCGATTTGGCATTGACTTCCCCAGATGTTTCCCCGCAAGTTATCCATTCAACATCTAGACCGGCTCTCAGCCGTGAATTACGGCTTCCCATTTTGGCTATCCCGAGAATCCTAACTCTCACCACGAAATCAGGTATTGCACATGCATACTTCATGTTTTGACAGTGAAGGGGCCCTGCCCGTTGCTGAAAGATCAACGGAAACTCCCATAACACGCACGTTCAAAACAGCTCTTCCCCACCTCTTGACCCCGCATGGCCCATAAAATCATGAAAACTGGTCACCAACAACGCTCTCGTTTCTCCAAATTTCCCTTGCGCGGCGACAAAAGGGGCAAGGTGAGAAATCCTCAATCTCTAGCCCGGAGTTCAGCCGCGGCCATTCCTGGACCGCGGCGCTACTCCCAATGGAGTACTCCTGAGATCCGGTAGCGCCGCAGTACCGGTAGTTGGAAGGCTTAGTCTCACCCTAACTACCACCAAACTCGCACCAACAGGCACCAAGAGCCACCAAGATCGGACCGGCGGCTCTTGGTACGGAAGCTATTTTCGTATAGGATCTACGTAGCGGCATCGGTACTATTCTTCGGCCGGGCGATTTGGAGATGGAGATGCGTAGTGATTGGAGATTGGGACAAGGTGGATTATCATATTTGTACCTACAACAATTATTCCCACTAATGATGCGCATGGTGGATAGCCTCTATTTTGTCTCTATTTGCTCAGTCAAAGTCGTGATCCACCTGCAGCTCATGAAAAACAGTATGGAGCCACACGGCGATTAGACCTTTGGATCGGAAAACCACTGAGAAACAATGAGTATCCACAACGATGATGTCGATTTGCTCAACGAGCACAACGAACACCCCGCGGGGCTCCTCCTTGAGGGATATGAGGAGAGCGCCAACACCCCCGCGGGGCTCCTTTTTGAGGGTTATGAGGAGAATACCAATGCCCCGCGAAAATGTCTCCACATATCCCCTCGTTCTCCTGCGTGGGGAATGGAGAAGGCCCGAATTTTCATCAGGTGGATTTTGTATATGAGGTCTCACCTCCCCAGCATTTGTCACAAGAGCAAGCAATTTTCACCGCCGGTCTCAAAGAAACAGCTTCATCATGGCGTCAATCCCAGAGAAGGATCCCCACTGGATGGCTCCCGAGTTCACCAAGCCGGGACAAGATTTTGAGCACGACGACCACGTCAACCTGCACGAAGATGTCGACACCCTCATCGCGCAGATGGAGACGGAGATCGAAGCCGCAGGTCCGCAAAAGGACATGTTCGCAATCAACTTCAAGGACCCCAAGCACTTCACCTACTTCCTCGTCGTCTTCGCCTCCATGGGCGGTCTCCTCTCCGGCCTCGATCAATCCCTCATCTCGGGCGCAAACCTGTATCTCCCCAAGGACCTCGGGCTCGATTCCAAGCAGTCGAGTTTGGTCAACGCCGGTATGCCGCTTGGAGCTGTCATCGGAGCGTTCTTGATTTCGCCTTGTAACGAGTACCTCGGGCGTAGGATATCGATTCTCATCGCTTGTGTGCTGTATACGGTTGGTGCTGCGCTGTGCGCCGGCGCGATCGACTTCCCCATGCTGGTTGTGGCGCGTTTGATTCTCGGGTCTGGTGTTGGACTTGAGGGCGGAACTGTACCTGTTTATGTTGCTGAGACTGTTGAGAGGAGGTTGCGTGGTAACCTCGTCTCCCTGTACCAACTTATGATTGCACTTGGTGAAGTCCTCGGATACGCTGTTGGTGCGATCTTCTTGGGACTCCCAGGGAACTGGCGCTACATTCTCGGATCCTCCGTCGTCTTCTCTACAATCATGGGAATTGGGTAAGTCATCCCCCATCTTCCCACGCCAGAAGAACCTAGTCTAACAAAAAAACCCAACAGCACGCTCTACGTCCCCGAATCCCCCCGCTGGCTCATGCACAAAGGCGACTACCTCAACGCCTTCCGGGTGTGGAAACGCATCCGCGGCACCGCAACGCGCGAATCCCGCGAGGAATTCTACGAGATGAAGTCCTCCCTCGAATTCGAAGTCCTCCAAGTGCAAGAAGGCCGCACCAAGCGCTTCCCCTGGATGGACCTCTTCACCAACCCACGCGCGCGTCGCGCTCTCGTCTACGCGAACATGATGATCTTCCTGGGGCAGTTCACGGGGATCAACGCGGTTATGTATTTCATGTCCGTCCTCATGGGGTCGATTGGATTCGATGATACGCAGGCGAATTATATGTCTCTGGTTGGAGGGGGGGCGCTGCTGCTGGGGACTATTCCGGCGGTGTTTTATATGGAGCTTTGTGGACGCAGGTTTTGGGCGCTTGCTATGTTGCCTGGTTTCTTCACGGGGCTCATTCTCGTGGGTGTTAGCTATAACTTCGACCCTGCCGTTGATACGGTTCTGGTGCAAGGCCTGTATCTGACGGGTCTGGTCATCTACATGGCCTTCTTCGGCTGCTACGCCACTCTAACCTGGGTCGTTCCCTCGGAAGTCTACCCCACCTACCTACGCTCCTACGGCATGACCGTGTCCAGCGCGTGGATGTTCCTGTCCAGCTTCATCGTGACCTACAACTTCACTGGCATGTTCCAGGCCTTCACGGGCATCGGGCTGTGTCTGGGGTTCTACGGGGGTATCGCGGTGGTGGGGTGGTTTTACCAGTTGTTGTTCATGCCGGAGACGAAGAATAAGACGCTCGAGGAGATTGATCTTATTTTCGAGAGGCCGACGATGGTTATTGTGAAGGAGAATATTAAGAATAGTCGCGCGACGTGTAAGGATCTCTTGAGGGGGAGGTTTAGGAAGGTGGCGACGGAGACGCAGAGGGTTGTTTAGTTGTGTTGAGCTGTTGTTTGTGGCGTCGGGGGCGGTGTTTGAGTAACCATCCTCATCCGGAACCAAAAATAAATATCGATGATAAAATCGATAAAAATCACAAAACTCCCCAATGTGGCGTGAACATGCATGCATCGTGCCGCCACAATATTGCCTCTCCCCCAAAACTTGTTTCTCCCCTAGCTAATATTTGTTCTTCTTTTCTCCACTCTCCCCGTGGCCGAGACTCCGCACCTGAATATGCATGTCTCACTCGGTCGACACTTCGACCTCGGAATCCACAGTGGCACGAGGTATTAGCGACCCCAGAATGAGGCAATCCCTAACAAGTGGAACGTATGCAGGAGGGCATGACTAGCCTTGCAGGTGCCATAATCGCAGATACGTGCGTACGTCCGCGTTTGCCTGTAGTTGAGTGAGACAATGCAGTGCGCTGCGTTGGGGGATGCAGGACGCAAGGAACGACGTCCAGCGTAACCGCATTGGAGGCGCGGGGAAGGGGGAGGGTTAATTCATGATGGTGACATATGCACTGATCAGAGTTCCTAGATTGAATCATCAGCGTTTCCGTTCTCTCTCTCTCTCTCTCTCTCTCTCTTACCATTCTCACAACACGCAACAAGACACCAGATAAACATACCAACGAATCTGCAAGTCCCACTAGTAACAATCTCCGCCCCGGCCCTCCCCATCACCCTCACCTCCCTCTTTCCTCGCGTCGAGGCAGCAGAGAATATATACCCCTCATCATCCCTCGCCTCAACCACCAGCCTCACCGCCCCCCCCTCCCCCCCACGAACGCGGTATATCAACCACCCCCTCCTCCGGCACCGCAACACCCAGCTTCCCAAACGTCGTAGCTCTAAACCTCAATTATCTCCCTGCCATCGTCACCACCCCATCCGCGCCAACGGGCTGCCTAGAAACGATAGCAAGATCAACATGCTGTTCCTGGGTAATAAACACCGTGATCCCCTGCCTCCTCCCCCTCCCTCCTCGGCGAAAAGTCGAAGTCAACGCTGAATTTGAATAGCGTAGCTGTCTGCCGTCGCGCGATGAAGGTTAGGCCATCTGATGCTCTGACTGCGGAGTTGGCAGTTAGATTCGCGGATGAGGGGACGCGTTGGAGGGTCTTTGGCTGGCCGGGGGGGGGAGATGGTGTAGGATGATGGGAGGGGGATGCGGTGGTGGACCTAGTTTCGAGGTATTGTCTCGCCGGGGTGGAATTGACGATGTCTGCTCCATCGACTAGTATCTCGTCATGCCGGGGGGGAGAAGCAGAAAGGGGTAAATTCCACCAGCTCATCTCCCCCCTTACCGGATCCGCAACAGGCCACCCCCCCTCCAGCCACGACACGGGGAACATCACCGTCTCCCTCCCCATCAGACTCACCTCAAACCCCGAACCCGACCTCGTCGCCAACGCCGCACCCCACCAATCCCCCCACCCCCATCCTGAAAGAAATCCGCATGTCCAACGGTCTGAAAGTACTCCCCCCGTCCCTCTATTCGTCAAAATCGGATTCCCGGGATAACTCTCATACGGCCCCCAAATGGAGGAGGGAGAGCGCGCGATGGTAGCGGAGTGATTTAAACCTGAGCTGCCTTCGGCGATGAGGAGGTGGTGGTAGCTGGCTTTCTTGTAGATGTGTGGATCTTCTGGGTTGGAGTTGCTGGTGCCGTTCCAGATTCGCGCGGCGGGACTGGAGGAGGTGCTGGTGGTGAGGGTGAGGGTGGAGGGGTACATGGCGCCCCATTCGGAGGCTATGTAGAGGGTCCCGTCGTCGTCGTCCCAGAAGAGGTCGGGGTCGATTGTTTTTGGGGGGTTGGAGATCTGCAGACTGGCGCTCCATGCTGTGTCGTCGTAGGGATCTAGAGTAGTGAAGAGATAGTAGGTGGCTTTTAGTTTCGGGTCGTAGTCGATATACGTGACGACCACGTAGAGTAAACCATCATGATACCGTACTGTAGCCGCCCAGAACCCCTCATCGGCATTCGTATCTAGCGTCGCGAACTCGGAAACCTGGCTGGGGCGATTGAACACGTTGCTGGATAGTGTCCAGGTCGTTAGGTTGGGGCTGGAGTAGAGGGTGAGGCTGGGGAAGGTGAGGAAGGAGGAGGTGAGGAAAGAGGAGGTGATGCAGATGGTTGTGGACTGGGGGGACACAAAGACGCAGCTTGGGTCGGAGTGCTAGCTGGGGAGGATGGGGTTGAGGTAGCTGCTGCTGTTGTTGGTGGGTGGGTTTGGGGCCTGCTGGGCAGGTGTTGTGGAGATGAGGGATGGGAGGAGGAGGAAGAGGGGGGGGTGGTAGGGGACCGCATTGTTGGGTTTGTGGGTTGTGTGAGCCACATTTTACTTAGATATTGGGGAAGTTGGCGAGGATTTTATCATAATCCCCCTCCCCGCGGATCCCATCACCGTGAAGCTTCCGTGCCTCACAGCTTCCCACTGTCGTCGTCGGTGTAAACTTCACCGACATATAAACATTTGAGAAATCATAGCGTCACCCCCTTCCGGTATCATCCCCGCCGATCTACGGGGAACAGCTCAGGGATACTCCATTGGGATGACCCATATAGAGGGGCCCTCCAATGGCCCGAACGTTGGGATTAGGCTATTTATAATAACCCGATGAATAACTACGGTTCATTTGCTCTTGGAGCTTTGTTGGACATACGATAGAGCCGGACAGGCGGGTGTGGTTTGGGTGTGAAATCATTTGGGGTGCCTGTACGTCTATCTTGAGGCGAGGACTAGATGGTTTATCATCATGTTATTTTCTGGAGGTGGATTGATTGGGGGGTTTTCTTTTCCGCTGGCCGGTTCTTGGATGGCTGCTGGAATGTTGGCGGGACGACATTGCTCCTTCTGTCGTTTTACTTCTTGAACTGTAATCGTACTCACCTCGTCCGTCAGTTGCAGTTAAGAAGGCCTTGGGGGTTGGAATGGTTTTTGTCGTAAACACGCTCTCCCTCCAGGCCAACAAGTCAACGCATTGGCTGGCTACCACTCAGCCTACAATGGGCCAGTGTCTTTTTACAAACTCCAACCTGGCTAAGAAGGCGGCAATGAGCATGCGCGCCTAATGGCTCTGCTACGAATGCCGCGCTCTGCGACCGACTAGGCGCTTTCACATATGATACCCTCACCCAACACATCCCACGCTCAGCAATATTCAGCATTAATATTCACCACCACAACACCAACAATGACGCCTACCCGCCTTACACCCCTATTTCCATCACAGTCACATAAGATTTAGCGTCTTGTCAAACCCAATAGCTCTAACAATCATGTGCGGAAGACATCCCTCATCATTACCAGACTCACCCACGATAATCCGGCAACCGCGGAACCCCGGAACCGAACCCCTCACGCGGCACATCCATCCACCCTCCCCACGGGTCCCGAGCCGGCACTCACAAGACGCGCCGCAAACGGACGGACATGCCGTCGGTCGGTACCTGCAGGGCTTCACTCAGCCACCACCCTTTGGCACGGTGTTTACATGTACACCCGCCCGCACGGCAAGAGCGCTTTGCTGTGGGGACGTGTGATTTGTTTGCTCGTGTCTCTGTTTGGTGTCCTGTGCGCAGCCTTGGGTGGCTTGGCTTATCACCTTGCATCGGTCTGTTCGTCCTTCTTGCGCGGGACAGTCCTTGCGTCGGGTTCGGGAGGCTACTGTGGTGGAAAGGAAAGGCCGAATAGTGGCTAGATCTACCTGGACCTGGGTCGGTGTCGGACGACAGGCGATCTAGGATCGGGTGCGCAGGAAGGGTCAGGGATGTATGATGGATGATTGATGGATACCCTCAGCTGACAAGGGGTGTAGACATGAGACATCAACGCAGTTCATCCCCAGGGACGAGGGGGCTGAGACATATGACGAGGGTTTGAGGTTTGTGCGGTGGCGGTTATTGGGCGGGGAGGCGCTGATGTGCCGTGCCGCTCGTGATGGGGGGGGAGGGGAGAGGGGGGGGGGTGCCGGATGGGGAGTGAGAGGGGAGGGGCGGGACGGTGTGTGTGATATGGAAGAGGAGGGTGGAATGGGGAGGGAAGGCATGGTGAGGGTGGTGGTGGTGGTGGTGGTGGTGGATGGGAGGGTGGATTGTGGTGGTGGATGGGGATGGGGTTGTGATGGCGAGACAGCGAAGGGATGGGGGGGGATGCAGGTCATTCACTGGTTGCCGCCACAGGGGGCGGGGGGGTGGATGGGGGACTGGGATGGAGACGGGGATGGGGATGTGTTTGATGGATGGCGATCGGGGAGCTGGGCTTGAATGGGGGGAGGGAGGTAGAGGGTACGTGAGATAGTATGGTGTTGAGGGGCGAGAAGGAGGTATTGGGTACTTCAGGGAATCAATGCTGGTGGATATTTCTTAAGTGTTTCTTAACTGTAACTCGCACTTATACTCACATTCACGACGACTAGTCATTTTTTGTTAATATAATTCCTTCTTTACTCGTTTCGGAGATCGACCGAGGGAACAAGAGATAGATTGTTGAATGGGAGAGTAAATCATCATAATGTAAAAAATCTTAATAAGGAATCTAAATCTAATAACAGGAATTCCATCCCGTGTCACATTTTTTTTTCCCCCTTCTCCCGCGTTTGGACTCACATATTCTAATACGTGGACCCCAATTTGCCCTTTTTCTGAATCACTCTTTGTTCATTGTCGACGGGGCAAGTATCTTAGCGCGTGAGTTTATAAGCAGAGGTACATGCGGCTAGGACGCAAGGACCCTCAGTGATTGATTACTCGACTTTCTTTCGCCGCTTCCGATCACCACCACGTCGCTGTTAGTGGTTGGACCGCCACCGAGACCGCTAAAAGGGGTGCTAGAGTCACCCACCGGAAACCCCCAAGAATCCCCTAAGAATCCCCCAAATCGGAGCCCAATCCCCTAAACAGACACCACCATAAACTGCCCAAATCTCGCCCATTTCAGCCCACTCTAGCCCACACCGTCATCTTCTCCCTCTCCCTTCATCCACCAACGCACCAAAACGCACCAGCGCACCCTACTAAACTCAACTACTACTACTACTCCACCCCCGATTCTAGTAAGGTATCACCACGCCTCGACCACAACCACCATCCATCATTACCACACTCAACCCCCCCCACCCTTACTCCCTTTCGAACCTCAATCCCCCCAAGACCTTTCTCCAACAAACCCGCCTTACCCACTCCTCACAATCCTCTCTTGAACCTTCTTGGTTGTCTTGGAGTCCTTGGCCGAAAGATTCATTAAGCATCACAACTGTCTCCTCTTGGTCGGTCGCGAGTGCTTTATACTGACCGCTCTTGCGTCTTTGCCTCCCGGTCCCCTTTACGTCGTGGCGAGGTGACGACAATCCCATTGTTCGCATGCAGCCGCCCTCTTACGTCTCTCCTCCAAGTGCTGGCTAGGGAGCCCACCGCGACCCGTCCTTTGAACAAACAAGGGACTCGATCTAAACCAGACGATCCCTTCGTCCTGACCGCAACGGACCATCGAGTCCAGCCGGCACGCTTCTCGACTCGACCCGAAGGGCCTCGATTCGGTGACCTCACGACGACCCGCGACGCATCCTATGACCCTTCAACGCATTACGAACCCCTCTGCTACCTCAACTCGACCTGACATTACTCTACACTCTACGACTACCACAGACACATAATTCACAATGGACCCTATGGACGGAGTGTACAGATCGACGAGCCTCGCAGATCGCCGTGCATCCATGGCCAATTCAGAGGAAGGAACCGCTCCCTCACCCACCCGCAACGTCCTCACCCTCGACACATTGAGCACCAGAATGCCGGCCCGAGTCGAGAAGATCGTGCAGACGAGGCCTCGAGGCCCTCCAACCCCGAACCTCACGACACCCGCCGAACTAGACTCACCTACACACTCGAATCATGATCCGCCGCCGCCGCCAACGCCAGCAGCGAGTCCGGGACCGGACAACATGAGGCCGGATTGGAGCGCGGCAGGAGACCAGGAAGACATATTCCTCGCGCAGATCCGACAATACTTCAAGCAGCGATCAGGGCCAGAGCGTACGAGGATACTGGGGGACCTGTTGAACCTGTGCACAAGCCAGCAGCTTAGTTTTGTATCACAATATGTCAGCCCGCTGCTAAAGAAGGACCCCTTCACCAGCCTGCCGGACGAGTTATGTTTGAGGGTAAGGCCCTTTTTTCTTGTCTTGTCTCGACACTTTGTGAGATTTCGGGTGCTAATTGTTTCGGATTAGGTGCTGTCATTTATCGACGATGGGAAGGTCTTGGCCCGAGCGTCACAGGTCTCACGCAGGTGGAGGGATCTATTGGCTGACGACATGACGTGGAAGAACCTCTGTGAGAGACACGATTACAGGCGCCGACTCTCTGTCCGCGACGACACCATCGAGCCGAATAGTCCTATTCCACCGTTGCCTGTGAGGCCTCAAGCATATCCCCTTGTGACGTCCGCGCCGCAACTCTTCGGCGCCAACTACGTCGCCTCAGCCCCGCCTTTCACATCCCACTCGCGCAGTTTCGATACTGCGACGGCGCACTCGAAGATGACGAAGAGGCCGCCCATCAGATCGCACAAGTCATACTTCAAGCAGAGGTACTTGGTTGAGACGGCGTGGAGGGCTGGCGGACAGCATGTTTCGCGACACATTACGCAGGATCAGGGCGTTGTTACCAGCTTACATCTGACGCCGAAGTACATTGTCGTCGCACTCGACAATGCTAAGATTCACGTTTTCGATACTGATGGTGATAATCAGAAGACCCTGCAGGGCCATGTTATGGGTGTGTGGGCGATGGTTCCGTGGGGCGATACACTTGTTAGTGGAGGATGTGATCGTGATGTTCGGGTCTGGGACATGGCTTCTGGGTACGTTTGATTGCGACACTTTCATTATAAATGCTAACATCTATCACAGCGAGAGTAGACATACCCTGAGGGGTCATACATCGACTGTGCGATGTCTGAAGATGTCCGATGCCAACACCGCCATATCCGGATCCAGAGACACAACCCTTCGAATCTGGGACATCAAAACCGGCCTCTGCAAGAACGTCCTCGTCGGCCACCTCGCCAGCGTCCGATGTCTCGAGATCCACGGCGACATCGTCGTCTCCGGCAGCTACGACACCACCGCCCGCGTCTGGAGCATCTCCGAAGGCCGCTGTCTCCGCACCCTCAACGGCCACTTCAGCCAGATCTACGCCATCGCCTTTGACGGGAAGCGCATCGCGACAGGCAGCCTCGACACCAGCGTGCGCATCTGGGATCCGGAGAATGGGACCTGTCAGGCTATACTGCAGGGCCACACGTCGCTTGTGGGACAGCTGCAGATGCGTGGGAATACGCTTGTTACGGGCGGATCGGACGGGTCGGTGAGGGTATGGTCGCTGGAGAAGATGGCGCCTATTCATCGGCTGGCGGCGCATGATAATAGCGTCACTAGTCTGCAGTTTGATGATAATCGCGTGGTCAGTGGTGGCAGCGACGGACGTGTGAAAGTCTGGGATCTCAAAACCGGACACCTCGTGCGCGAACTCACCGCCCCCGCTGACGCGGTGTGGCGCGTCGCGTTCGAGGAGGAAAAGTGCGTGGTCATGGCGAGTCGGTCGAATAGGACAATTATGGAGGTGTGGTCGTTTTCGCCGCCGCTGGAGGCTGCCGGCCAGGAGAGAACGGGGTTTATGCATAATCTCCCCCCGAGACCGTTGAGTGAGACGGGGTATCGGTTTACGGGGGCGGATGAGGATATGGGGGGGTTGGAGGGGGGGGATGCGACGACGTATGCGAGGGATGATATTGATATGGAGGACGCGGGGCCTTCGACGGCACCGCCGAGGCCGAGGACGTTTCTTGATGATTGAGTGGCTGGGGGGAGGGGGGATGGTATGGGTTGAGCTGGTGATGGGACTCTGAGGACGAGAATTCGCAGCTCAGCTCACTTCATTGCCGATACGTTGTCTCAAAGGTGGTCGGTCTCCTGCGACGACAACGGAACGAACTGTATGAGTATAATCGTCTATACTGACCATCCTCACAACAACTCGCTATTGCTATACACCACTATGCATGTCTGTAAAGACAAACAAGACCGCCTAAACCAACACCCTCACCTACCTCTTCTCAACTCACCGTTCGATTTTCGAGCCATGAAACGACGACCATCATTGGACACCCACACTCAGTCACCACACCCATTATCACACTCAATAACGACCTTCAGAATGAAACGGAACGTAACATACAAACATCAACATCGCGCGCTTGTTTTCTCAGACACAAAATGCATACAACAAATACTGGAGTTTTCTGTCTTTCTCTCTTTTTTTATAACTCTTTTTTTCGATATGCCAAAGGGTAGGCACAGGGCTGGAGTAAGTCGTTTGGGTCGTTTGGTTGGGTTGGGGGGGTAAATCTGGGAACCTGATAGGGATACGGGACTGGTGTATGGGATGGATGGACGGTGCAAACTTGGGAGGAGGCATGGGATGGGAGGCATACCCAATTTGAATTATTATTTTGATAAGTTTGGCTTGTTTTATGGCTTGAATAACTTAGATTATGGGGGAAGGAGAGAGGGTGAGATAATACAACAAAATCAAAATCCACCGAAGGACGAGAGTGGGTGGGTGTTTTTAAAACTTATTTGTGAGTCCACGGAGATAGAAAAAGGTGTGAGGGCGGCGCCTAGATGTGCCCAGGGATTAAAGAAAAGGCTGTGCGTGCTGCGAAGGAAAGCAAAAGGAAAGGCCTTTCTTCGGGGACATCTTTGCCGTAATTCCGGATCTAGAGTGGAATCCACTCGTAACGTAATCGTAATCGTCTCACACCTTTTTTGTGTTTAGGAGAGTGTACCTTTTCCTTTTTGATGGATGTTCGGCGAGGATAGTAACTGGATTTGCAGTGAGTGAGTGACTAGGTAAATTGTAAGTCATTAATTCGGACTTCAATACAGGATATATCTACAATAACCTCACTAACTAACTCCTGAATTGAATTACGGACATCCGTCCCCGTATACATCGTTAATTAATCCGTCGGGGCAACAACTCCCCAATCTACGACTAAAAGTAGTAGAAGTACCTCCCAAAGTACCCCCAAACCACGTGACGCCCCCAATCAATCCGCCGCGCTAAAATAATGTTGAATGGGTCCCGCCGCCCTTCTCCAACAACATTTCTCTCCAGCAATCCGGCGAGTGTTTTGTTCAATTGCACACCCTAGCAACACCACCACATCAACCACACAAGATGTTCTCACAGGCGCTGAGGACGAGTCGCGCGGCGGGCTTGCCAAAGGCACAGTTCGCCAGGAAGGCAGTCATGGCTCGCCGCGCTGTGACGACGGATGCGGCGTCGGCTCATGCGGAGAAGGAGAGTGTTCCTGAGGTAAGATTTATCAATTGAGACGGGGAGGAAGGATAGAGGATGGGGATTTGATGGATAGGTTTGCTGACGTGATGGGGGATATAGGAGGATGATAAGCCGTTCCAGGTCCAGCTTTCTGATGAGAGCTTCGAGACTTATGAGCTTGATCCGCCGTCGTACACGCTTGATACTACGAAGAAGGAGTTGAAGCAGATGTACTACGATATGGTAGCTACCCGGTAAGCACTCCCACACAGCTCCCACAGCTCCCCTCCCTCCCTCCCCATCCATCCTCATCATCCCTCAATGGCACCATCCATCCTAACTCCCATCCCAGCCGCATGGAAATGGCCGCCGACCGTCTCTACAAAGAGAAGAAAATCCGCGGCTTCTGCCATCTCTCCACCGGCCAAGAAGCCGTCGCCACGGGCATCGAGCACGCCATCACCAAATCCGACGACGTCATCACCGCCTACCGCTGCCACGGCTACGCTCTGATGCGCGGCGCGACCGTTAAGTCGATTATCGGCGAGCTGCTGGGCCGTCGCGAGGGTATCGCCTACGGAAAGGGAGGATCGATGCATATGTTCGCCAAGGGATTCTATGGTGGTAATGGTATTGTGGGAGCCCAGGTGCCGGTTGGAGCGGGGTTGGCGTTCGCGCATAAGTATAATGGGAATAAGAATGTTACTGTGGCGCTGTATGGAGATGGTGCGTCGAACCAGGGACAGGTGTTTGAGGCGTTTAACATGGCGAAGTTGTGGAATTTGCCGGTGCTGTTTGGTTGTGAGAGTATGTTCCCCTTTCCCCCGACGCGTGCGTCGTTTGCCAAGTGGAATCCAAGACTAACGATTGGCGTCTAGACAACAAATACGGCATGGGTACCTCCATGAACCGCTCCTCAGCACTCACCGACTACTACAAGCGCGGCCAATACATCCCCGGCCTCAAAGTAAACGGCATGGACGTCCTCGCCGTCAAAGCGGCCGTCGCCCACGCCAAATCCCACGCCGTCTCCGGCCACGGCCCCGTCGTCCTCGAGTACCTCACCTACCGCTACGGCGGACACTCCATGTCCGATCCCGGAACCACCTACCGCACTCGCGAGGAGATCCAGCGTATGCGCTCTACCAACGATCCGATCGCGGGTCTCAAGTCGAGGCTGCTGGATTGGGAAGTCGTCAGCGAGGAGGAGCTGAAGGGGATTGATAAGCAGGCGAGGAGTGATGTTGATAAGGAGGTTGCGGAGGCGGAGAAGATGGCTGCGCCGGAGGCGTCGGAGAAGATCCTGTTTGAGGATATTTATGTTAGGGGGAGTGAGCCGGAGTTTATGAGGGGGAGGACGGTGGATGAGACGTACTACTATTAGAGGACGTTGCGTCGTTAGTACTACTATCTATTAGAGAGAGAGAGATTGAGATTGATTGGTGCAGATGGGGGTTTCTTGGGGAGGGAGAGGAGAGACAGTGGGGAGTGTAAGATAATACCGGACTCGTAGAATATATGCTCCTTTGTCTCCTACTTTGACGTCCATCCTGTGTAGGCCGTGATAACATGTATGGCACAAAGTTATGAAAACTGTAGATAACAATGTGTGAAGTGTGAAGAAGTACCATTTAAACGTGTTACCACGACAAACAACAGCTTTAGTAACAGAAATACCATAGACAACTACAGTACACGCTGCCACCTCGCACATGGCAACCTTTTCAAACCCACACCCTGTCCAATCTAGGACAGACCCTTTGCTCCAAGAACTCCCAAAAGCCCACTCACTGACTACTACCAACTATCTACAATATAAAGAACCGCGCACTACTAAACAACATCTAATGATGATGCCCAACCTGCGTCACCAACGGAATCAACATCCCCACCACACTCGCCACCGTATCCCTCAACACCGGGCCCCCTCCCCTCTTCCCCCCTCCTCCTCCTCCCCCACCACCACCATCACCAAACCCATTCAGTGTGGAAGACGAGGCGTGATCATGTCCCGCGGCATCATCCTGCATCGCGTGCATAGCAACATACAAAAACGTGCCCGCTGAGAAGAGGAGGAGCATCCCAGTCCACCATTGTCCGTTTTCGCCCTCCATGCCCCCTCCTCCGCCGGTGATGTTGACGAGGAGCCAGGTTGTTAAAGCGCCGATGGGCGCGGCGAGGGAGAAGATTATCAGATGCCCTCGCGCGGCGCGTTTGGAGAGGCCTTGTTTCAAAAGGACGGAGGTGAGTCCGAATGCCGCGGGGGCTTTATGCAGCATTATCGCCAGAAAAATAATAAACCCCAGCTTCGTATTCGACGACGTGGCCGAGGCGCCCATGGCTATCCCGTCAGCGGCGGCGTGGATTACTAGCCCCGTTGTGGTGGCTAGACTGCGGGTTTGCTTGGGGGAGGGCGCGAGGGAGTGCAGGAAGGAGTCGGAGGAGATGGGGGAGGCGGGGGTGGTGTCGGAGAGGTTGTTGAGGCTTATGTGCCGTGTGGGGGGGGAGGCGAGGGTCGAGGTCGCGTGCCGCGGGAGCTTGTCGATGAGGAACATGAGGATGAATCCGGTGATTAGGGAGAAGCCTATGTAGAATGTTGGTGGAGAGCGTTCGGTTGCGTGGTTGTGGGCTGTGGTGGAGGAGGAGGCGGTGGTGGTGCTGAGGGGCGCGTCGTCGTTGTGGATGGTGGGGAAGTCCTCGAGGTTTGAGGATCCAGGCACGATTGGGCCCGGCGGGGGGTGCACTGCGTCAGCGACGGTGGTGGTGTCAGCGCGACGATCGAAGATGCTGGTGTCGACTGGGATTACGGGGCCGGGGAGGGCGCTGGCGGCTTCGTAGAAAGTTGGGTTGTCGAAGGTTCGTGGGGTGAGGAGGGGGTGTGGTGGTGCCCTTGCGCCGTTTGTGTGGACGACCGGAATTGAGGAGGCGTAGACGGCTTCGATGCCCTCGGGGATGATTACTACGAGAGAGGTGCCGACGAGGACGCCCATGCCGATGGCGGATAGTAGGCGCAGTTGGGATTGGGAGAGGCTCATGGAGAGAGGTAGTGCGCCTGCTAGGAAGGAGCTGTTGCGGAGGGAGTTAGGAGGGGGTGGAAGTTGTATTGGGGGGGGGGGAGGGGACGTACGCTACTGCCATTACCACGCTCAGCACGAGCAGGATGAAGAGGCCGTCTAACATCTTGGAGAACTTCTGGACACCTGTTTGGTGCTATAAAACGTCCCTCTATATGTGGCGAGAATCAAATAAGCATCGTGTTCTTATATAGGCGTGCGGTGTAAGTGGCAGATATGATGACAGTGAGCGCAAACAAACAGGCGATGTCTTGAGAATCAAGAAGTTGTCTGAGATGCGTGGATTAGAGGTGGTGGTGGTGGTGGTTGTTCAAAAAGTGTACAGTCCACTCCTCCGTACTAGAGTAACTAAACTACACAAGTACGTATGTTCCTTAGCCCCAGAGTCTCCTTTGACGCCATGCCGCCGTAGGGAAGGTTACCAAGTGGAGCAAACGCCACTAGCCGCGCTAGTACGGGGGACCATGTATATTGGAGATTGAGACGCGCTCACCACTCGGAATTACGCGACTGAAAGTGCGACTGCTAGTTTGATCGAGACTGACCTAATATTTCCATATAACATCAACTTCACTTCAATCCCTCGCGCGATTAGACAAGAGAGCAAGGATGGCAAGTTCACCGGACGATTGTAAGCTTATATTCCTTTTATCTACGAGCTTCGACGCTGCTACAGCTTCATGGACCGTGCCTTGTCGCATAGTTTCTTCAGCCTGTCCAAGCTAGGAAACCCGAAAATATGATCTGTAGCGCATATTTTGTGATAATAGTTTCGAGCAAAACTGACTTCATCTTCAGGGTCGACCCAATCAAATGACGCCCTACACATCTCACTTGTCCGCCCAGAAAACGGGGCCTCCAAAACCATCAACACCTTCCATCCGAAGTTCACATATCCCATCTTCGGCGAAGAGGAGTCGATTTTCGGATACCAGAACCTGAAGATTCACCTGAGATACAACGCCTCCGATATGCGCCCCGGGGTGCTCATCACATACAGCAAACGCTTCAAGGCCGTCGGAGACGTCGAGCCAACCGATCTAAAAGAACTCCTCTCAGACTTCTTGCCAGAAAATGCGTTCCAGAAGTCTCCTGCGTTTGATGCGGCCATAAACGACCCAAACCTCAAGGACTTCACTCCGCCAGGAAAGCTGCTCAAGAGCCACGAGGAGGGTGATGCAGCATACGAAATCTGGTATGGAAACTCCGCGGATCCTGCGATCCAACAGCTTCTCCGCCGCCTGCAAATACTCGTCGCCCTCTTTATCGAAGGCGGCACCGCCATCGACGATGCGGAGTGGGGGTCAGGCCGTTGGACCGTATTCCTGCTGTACAAGAAGGGCCCTGCTACGGGCGACGCATCTCCATACACCTTCATGGGCTACTGCACCGTCTACAACTACTACCCGATAATCCCCAAGCTCCCGCTTGCCGCCCCAGGAACTCAGCGCAAAGCAATCTCCCTCCCCGCCAACTCAGACACCGCAATCCCCTTCCCAGACCAATCTCTCTCCGACCTCCCCATCCGCTCGCGCCTAAGCCAATTCATCATCCTCCCCCCCTTCCAAGGCGGCGGCCACGGCGCCCGCCTCTACTCCACCGTCTTCGCACACTACCAATCCGACCCGCAAACGGTCGAAATCACCATCGAAGACCCCAATGAAGCCTTCGACGACCTCCGCGATCTGAATGACCTCATCTACCTGCGCAGCCTTCCCGAGTTCCAAGCTCTGAAGATCAACACCGCTGCGGAAGTGAGGAGTAAGGGACGAGTTCCCTCGGACGAGATTCTCGAGCAAGCTCCCCTCAACGAGCTGCGCAAGAAAGTCAAGATCGCACCGCGCCAATTCCAGCGCCTCGTCGAAATGCAATTACTCTCCTCCATCCCTCCTAGCATCCGCAAATCCGGCCAGCTAGAGCACCTCCCCCCGAACACCCTCGCGACGAAGATGAAACAGCGTGAATACCGACTCTGGGGTCTGCTGGTCAAGCAGAGGCTGTATAAGCATAACAAGGATAGCTTGATCCAGCTTGAGCACGGGGAAAGGATTGATAAGTTGGGGGAGGTGGCGGGGAGTGTGGAGGAAGATTATGCGCGGTTGTTGGGGAAGTTGGACGGTGGTGAGGATGAGGTGAAGGATGAGTTGTTGGGGGTGCCGGAGGCGATTGAGTCGAGGGCTACGACGCCGGGGAAGAGGGCGGCGGAGGGGGATGAGCTGGATTTGTCGGTGAGGCAGAGTAAGAAGGTTAAGGTTGAGGATGCGGAGGAGGAGTAGATAATGGACGGGGGGATAGGGCATGGATGGATGGTTTCGGGGATAGCATTGCATACTTCAAGATAGGCGTCGGAGCTGGGTTGCTACTGTTGAGCGTGTGAATACGCAGAATGAAAACTTATGAACTATGATGTTGACTTCTATTGTCTGCGCATGCTTTTGTATGTACAAGTTTGTCTATTTCTCTTTTGAACGGGACCGACGAGGCTTTGGAACCTCACAACTACCAGTGGTATCTCCCCCCTCTAAACATTCGCACCATTCACATTCTTCACCCCCTGCCCCAACTTACTCGCCACCACCGTCGCAGCCCTAATAGCCTTCGAAACCACCCCCCTCGCCCCCCCATCCTCCAACACCATCAGCCCACCAATAGTGCACCCCCCCGGCGTCGTAACCCGATCCTTCAACACAGCCGGATGAACCGGTGCCCGTCCCTGCTCCTTATCCCCCAAAACACCCATACACGCACCCTTCATCGTCTGCGCGGCCATCTTCGTCGCCTCTGCGCGCGGCAATCCCATCGCGACGCCGCCATCGATCGCGGCTTCGAGGAGGAGGAGGAAGAATGCTGGCCCGGAGCCGCAGAGGGCGGTGGAGGCATCCATGAGGTTGGGGGGGAGCCAGACGACTTCGCCGACGCATTTGAAGATCGTTTCGATGAGCATAGAAACGCTCTCGTCGATGGGGGTGGATGGGGTGGCGAGGACGGTCATGGATTGTCCGATTCCGGCGGCGGTGTTGGGCATCGTGCGGACGACGGTGCAGCGGCCGACACCGCCGGGCTTGCCACCGTAGAGGGTGTTCTCGATATCCTCCGCCGCGACACCAGCGCAGATGGAAATGAGGAGTTTTCCCTCAAGCGCCTTGACCATCCCGGGCTTGGAGAGGATGCCAGAGACCATGTAGGGTTTGCAGCCGAGGATAATGACGTCTGCTTCCTGGCAGGCCTTGACGTTGTCGTTCTGGATGACCTTGAAGGTCTCGCCGGTGGTGTTGGCTTCGGAGACGGCGGCGTTGAGGCGCTCGACTGCGCTGTCGGAGCGGCAGGTTGCGATGTAGCTGGTGGGGGGGAAGAGGTGGTTGCCGTGTTGGTCTTGGAGGAAGGGGAGGGGTTCGGTGTTGCCGGCTTCGTCTTGGACGAAGGAGAGGCCTTCTTTGCCGACGTGGGACATTATGCCGGTGAGGATTCCTGTTCCGAGGGTGCCTGGATGGGAGTTAACATTTGTTCATGAGAACAGCACCGCCAGCTGGCTGGATGCCTTGAGGAGAAGCCACGCATCGGATCAAGGGTGCCACAAAAGAAACAGAAGTGAGAAGGGTAGATAGGGTATTTAGAGCTTACCACAGCCGATGAATGCGAGAACCTGCTCGCCCTCCTTGCGACGGCCAGTTGTGAGGATTGATGAGGCCATGACGATGACTGTCTTATAGAATAACTTGTCTGAGGCCGTAGGGTATATAGTGAGTTCGGCAGCGTATTAAGTCCTTTATATTCGAGTTATACCTCCAATTGACCTGTAAATAGCTTTATAAGTTGAATCGACGTTGATATTGACAGTGCTATATGCCTCACCAGTTCCTCTTGGAAGTGGAGTACCCCGCAATAGCTCCACATCTTCCAAAACACTTACCTATTCTGCCCTGTTATCCCGCCTTGCTATCCAATTCTGCAGCTCTTACCGCCCGCCCGTTTCCAACCACAATTCTGCCATTCCCTACCGCCCAATAGCTCAGCTCACCAAAGAGAACATGCAACGGGCCGATATAAGCCCGCCACAATCAACGATAACCCAAGACATACTCTCGAAGCGCTGGTCGTCGAGCTCTCGTAAACCCCAAAAATATGTCTCGAACTCGCTGAAGGCTGCGAGCTTTTTTGAAGACGACAACAACCACTGACTTTCACTCCACAAGACCGCGGCCCCCTTCACAGACTGGAAATTATCACATTTTACCCCCCCTCGAGTACGCCATGGCCGACCCATTCGAAGTGCGCATGCGCTTCACGAACCAGCTGCAACATCTCAATGCCTCCGTGACCAGCTCGCAAAAAGCGGCGCAATATGCGCTGAAATACAGAGATATGGATGAGGATCTGCACTCCTGCATCCTCGAGCAAGTCGAAAAGGTAATACGCACCATCCAAACATCTCCCTCCCCCTGGTCGCGACCCCCTCCCCCCCCTTCCTTCAAAACTAGACCCCGCTAACCCACGTGCGCCTGGCAGAACTCAATGAATAACCGCGCCAACATCCTCTACTTCCTCGAAGCCCTAGCGGACCTAAGCAACACCAACGGTCACCGCGATTACATCCGCATGATGCAGCGGGACATCTTGCGCATCGTCGACGCCGTGGCGCCTGAGGACGGGTCGGGTGCTGCTAATATCAAGGTTGTGCAGAAAGTCCTCGCCAGCTTCGCAGCGAAGGGGTACCTTGAGGCGCAGACGGTGGGGGAGATAGACGAGTTGCTGCAGGAGCGCGATAGCGGGATGCCTGGCCTTGAAGGGTCGGGGGGCTCGCCGACGCAGTTGGCGGAGGGTATGGATGTCGATGACGGCGTGTGGGAAGACCGTCGCGGAGACGCGGGCGGAGTGCGGCTTGATAAGAAGTTAGTAGAGCAGCGAATTGAGGAAGATCGCGAGAGGCATAAGAGGTTGAGGGAGCATCAGTGGGCGGTTCCTCCAGCGGTGGGGGAGGAGGAGGATGAGAGGGAGTTTGAGATGTTGTTTGAGGAGACGAGTAGTGTGGGGAGTGATGATTATAGGTTGTTTGAGGAGGAGTTTCTGGATCGGAAGAGGTGTGCTGAGGAGCATAAGGCGGATATGGAGGGGACGGGTGAGGCGTGATGGGGGGGGTTGTGGGATGGGGTGCTTGGGTTTTGTTGGCGTTGGGGGAAGGGGCATTGGGTGGCGTTTGGGGTTGTGCCGGGCATGTTGAGGATATCTCTTGTTACATGACTTGAACCTGGTTGATTAGTTTGGTGGCTACCGTAGATCTTCCGTCCATATTGAATGAGCACGTAGATACTGATACCAATGCCTGATCCCGAAAGATTCAAATGTGATGAACAGGTTGCCGGTGGGCGGGTCGTACTCGAAAATTAGAAGGACTTGACAGACACCAACTCCAGACGGAGCGTTTCAGCTGGCGAGATAGACCAAGTAATCATGGATGTACTCGTGTTGTCCGAAAGTCGGAGAGGGATTGTTGATGACAGAGGGCTGGCACCAGCTATGTCAGCAGATCGAGTTTCTCTGCTTCCATTGCAAGGCTTGGATGACTCTTCGGCCTATTGGTTTCAACGAGTAGGCGTGATGAGAATGCAGGACAGTGACTGGGCGTTGATGCCTTGTGAATGGTCCTGAAGCAGCTGACTTCATGAAGTCTACAGTATGGCTGTAGAATGGCAATCGTAGCCATGGTGGCAGAACGCCTTTCTCGTGGTCATATCTGCGTTCAACACTGATTGTCGTGTATGGCACTTGGGTCAGACATTTAAGCATCACGAGCAATTGCACATTAAGAATGATTTGTCATGTAATTTCATTGAATCTGTGTTTCTAAAACACTAGCCATAAACCGGCCCAGACGCCCATATCCTCCCATCCACGGCTTGAACAGCCTTCATAAACGCCATCACCGATTAAAAAAGTCAATGCAGAGTAGCAAAAAAGCCACCATCATCAAACCCCTCCACCAATGAAGACGTCCATAACGCGAACACGAGCGCGCTGATCCACAGGAGCGAGACGCGACGGAGATGAAACCACTCGAACCCTGCCGTAAACAGCATGCTAGACCGTCCGGAGACTATCAAAAGTACGAATATGTGGAAGTCATCAACCGAAGCCAGATCAGGTTGTAGTTGAAGATGGTGCATCTCGATGTGAGAACAGATGAAACCCTGCCGTAAACAGCATGCTAGACCGTCCGAAGACTATCAAAAGTAACGTATATCTGAATCGAGACACAACCACTGAGGGCGCAGCGAGGCCAAGAGATGTTGGAGATCGTGAGGGAGAGGAATGATGGTGTGGCGTATTGGAGTTTGTTTGTACAGAAAACGCTTAACCACCGAAACCGTACAGGGTGCGGCCTTGACGCTTGAGAGCGTAGACGACGTCGAGGGAAGTGACGGTCTTGCGCTTGGCGTGCTCGGTGTAGGTGACGGCGTCACGGATGACACCCTCGAGGAAGGTCTTGAGGACACCACGGGTCTCTTCGTAGATCACTGTTGCCAATTAATATTTGTGGAATAGCGACGGTGATTGTGGAAGGGACTTACTGGCTGAAATACGCTTGACACCTCCACGACGTGCGAGACGGCGGATGGCGGGCTTGGTGATACCCTGGATGTTGTCACGAAGAATCTTGCGGTGGCGCTTGGCTCCGCCCTTTCCAAGACCCTTTCCTCCCTTTCCGCCTAAAGAAAAACGCGTCAGTATTTGTTGTACGATGGACAGTGATGTTCATTGAATGTGTTGCGAGGGTAGGGTTGATGTTGTGGTGGCGTTGAGGCTCAAGCGCGTTGTGGAAGTGATAATGAAGTCATGTATCACACCAACCCGAGCCGACCACAACATTGATATGAACCGGACCCTCGACAACAGATAAAACGGAATAGAAGGGTGATATTACTTACGTCCAGTCATGATGAAGTTGTTTGAGGATGTGTGAGTGGTTTATTGATGGTAAAGCACGTCGAAATAGACGCGTTTGATGATGATAGATGGATTTGTTGTTGGGTTGTCGATATGTCGTAGATGAAAAGGATCAAAAGAAGAAGCGGGGGTGGAAATGGGCACTTATTGATATAAGCGTGTTTCCTTCTGTTGTGAGCGTTTGAATCACTCAGTAATGGAAGGGTACGCTAGTCCTCTTTCGGTTGTTATTTTGTGATTTCGTCGCGCTCCTGCAGGGAACAATCAAGCGAAATGGGGAAACAGCCGAGAATCACTGGACCGGATCAACAAAGTAGCCGATATTGGCTTCCCGCGATGCACGTCAGATTGTTCTGGTCCTGATCTCCTAAATATATATGCAACGGCTGTCCCAAATAGATGTATAAGCAGTCTGTGTCTGAATGTATATTCAAGGAGACGCTGTCTGAAATATATATACAAGAAGACATGTCTATCTCTCAAGTCTCGTAGTTCCAATTGCCAACATACGGATGCACCTACCAACATCCCCCCACGCGTCCAGTAGAGTTCGGAGTACACATTTCACCATTCCCTGTCCCGTATTTGCTATGGCTTCAGATGAGGTTCAACTCATTGATTCATTATCATACACTCGATATCATGCATGCTATATACATATTGACTTTGGAACATTCACTCTCATGCCGCCATCCTCCTCTGCCTTCTGTTCTGAGGAGCTGCCTGTTGCTGCTCCTCCCCGCCCTGTGGCTGACCCTGAGGACCACCCAGCATCCCCCTCGCCGCACCGATCAGTCCCCAGCCCTTCCACAGCCCAAATACGGGAACAATGGCAAACAGCCACCATGCCTTGTCCCCCAATGCAAGAACAGCCAATAAGCATGCCCACGTGACCCACACGACGTCGAAGAGGTACTCGGTCAGTCCCGGCGCGGCCAAGTCCTCCCCAGCAGATTTAAGGCTGGACTTCCCATTCAGCGTAGTATACTTTGGGCGACCGCTGGACTCGAGGATGTACTGGCAAGCGAAGGCCGGGATGGACAGTACGGCGTAGGTGACGAGTGAGCGGGAGCGGAAGATGAGGCTGAAGACGATGAAGGCGCCATTGAAGACGAGACTGCCGATATGGAGGGTTGAGAGTGCGGCCACGTTTGCCTTGGCAAGATCTTTACGCGCTTTGCCAGCCATGGCGAAAGTTTTGGATGCGGTGTGCGGCGAGTTTGTTTGTTGTGTGGCGCCGAGTGTGAGGCTTGGGGCGTAAAGGCGGAAAGGAGTGAATATTACCCCGTTTCCAGCTGTATTTGGCGTAGTATTAAATATTAAGGCAGAAATATATCATTCCGCAGACGGCAATTATCTTCCACACACAGCTTCAAATATTCGGAATCTTTCAATATCGATGTCGTAAGCAACTGCTGTAAATCCTTTTCCAGTGAGGCTAGATCAAGAGCGCGCGGCTAAGGGTAATAGCTTGGCGTGCCGCACCCCGAAAAGCCCAAGCTGTCAAGGATGCGGCTTACATAATCACACCGCCGTTGCTGGGTTGGACCGCAAGCAGCCAACGAATGGTAAGCGCTGAAAGCAGGTGCACAACAACACCGCGACACACCTGAGAAGAAGCCGCCGTTCTCCTCAAAGTGTAGCAATCAATCTTCCTCGAGTGCGCTCCGATAATAGCCACTACTATTGCTGAATATAATATCCGAAAAGCCACTGAATAGTGTTGCGTCCGTCGTCGTACCTCTTGTTCGGCATCACTCGTTCCTCCGTTCGTTATTGCCTCACAGGTACCAACCGTCGCCAAACAAACCCGTCGATGTCACCGACCGATGCCACCCTTCCCACTATTCAACACTACAAGCTAACGACCCTTTCGTCGAACCCGATTACGTCTTTGTCAAAACGGTAGCTCAGGCGCAGCTACATTTCACTCCGGTAGCTTTGTCCTGGGACTTCGGCGTCCCTCGAACAACCTCCGCCAATACTACGACCCTCCAAGTATTATTACTTGACGACTCCCATGGCCACATAGAAGAGACATATAGATACTATCCTGAGCTTCTTGCACAGCGCCGGCATGGCGCCTTCGAATACCTGCGTCACGAACCAACTCAGGCAATTAATACACTACCACATCGATAACAACCTCCTCAAGAACGCCCTATTCCTCGCCGAACGACTGGTTGCGTTCGACCACAGATCCTCTGAATCACAATACCTCCTGGCATTATGTCACTTCCGACTCGGCGACACCAAGTCAGCGTACGAGTACAGTAAAGCTGGCGGGTCGAGAGGAACACACTTAGGGTGTGCGTATGTTTTCGCCCAGTCTTCGCTGTCGCTGGAACGTCACAAGGATGGCATAGTAGCTTTGGAGAAGAGCCGGGGGCTATGGGGCGGAAGGAATAGCTTCGGAAAACATAATCAATATTCACGGAACCCGTTACCTGACGCGGCGGCTGTGAACTGCCTTCTGGGCAAACTATACCACGGATATGGCGACAAGAAGAAGGCTATTAATTACTTGGAGGAGGCCCTCAAACTGAACCCGTTCATGTGGGATGCGTTTACAATTCTTTGCGATATGGGAGCAACTGTTCTGGTGCCAAATATTTTCAAGATGAGCCCAGAGATGGAGGCTGTGATCCGGAGTGGCGCACAGCAGCCGGAGAACTTAGTGTCGTCACAAGCAAGTGTCAGTCAAGGGCTCAGCGGCGGATTGTTCAGCGATTCGACGCAAACCAAACCTCCGGCGCGGTCGGCGCCAATAGCAACAGACATGGCAGATCCTTTTAATACCGCGCAGCCTCGAAGCTATGGGGGAGGTTTATTTGGCTTGTCACAAAAGGTCAATGAGAGCAGTATGAACATCTCTCATTTACCCACAGCTGGTGGAGGGGGACTCGGGCCAGATACGATGGAAACACCAACTGGGCCCACCTCGCAAATGGATGTGAGTGTTGTACCCATGGGAAGAGAGCCAGGTGTTGTCTCAGCGTTTCCTGTCGAGCCTCCGCAAGCCCCAGTACGGAGGAGTCGCCAGCAGGTTGGTGATTACGGTATGGAGGCACCGCCAAAGATGAACCGTGGTGGGGTCCCAGTCAAGCGATCACAGAAAGTTGATACGCAAAGAGATGCTCCTTTAGAAGGGTCCTTACAAAGCTCGTTACGGCCACCGGGCTTACCTTTGTTGGTCCCTGAAAGGAAACGAACTGTTTCTGGACAAGTTGTTCAGCCACGGCAGACTCAACCAGAAGATCCTGGTGCGCCACAACGGAGAAGCGTCAGGCTTTTCAATCAGATAAGGCCCGTCAGCAGCAAGTCCACGGCAGCCTCCGCATCCACGGGAACTGGAAACCAACCGCGAGAGTTGAAGAAAGCGAGGCCGCCAATATCGAGGATGATGAGGCCCGGGTCGAGTGCATCTACGGTTGGCCGTGTCGTCAGTGGGAACAGGAAGCCAATGGAAGAAATGGACATTGATCAAAAAGAGTACCCTCCTCGGCGAGCACACCATGCAAATAGCGCACCAGCTGCCCCTGAGAAATCGTTGGAAAACGAAGCAGCAAGGCAAGAAGAAGCGTTAAGATGGTTACTTGAGCTATTCAGAAAGTTGGGCACTGGATACTTCGCTCTATCACGGTATGAGTGCATGGAAGCGTTGCAAGTATACAGTTCACTGCCACGCGCGCAACAGGACACACCTTGGGTCTTGACGCAAATGGGCAAGGCATATTACGAGCAGGCTGCTTACGCCGATGCCGAAACTTATTACAAGAAGATACGGACAATGGCACCCACGAGGTTTGAGGATATGGAAGTCTACTCAACCATCCTGTGGCATCTCAAGAAAGAGACAGACTTGTCTTTCCTCGCACACGAGTTGATCGATGCCGACTGGCACTCTCCGTACGCTTGGTGTGCTTTGGGCAATGCCTGGTCTTTGGCACGAGAGCACGAACAAGCTTTGCGATGCTTCAAGCGCGCGACGCAGCTGAATCCCAAGTTTGCTTATGCTTTCACATTGCAAGGGCACGAGCATGTGGCCAATGAGGAGTACGACAAGGCACTCGCGGCGTACCGACATGGAATGGCAGCTGACAAGCGCCACTACAACGCCTATTACGGTGTCGGTCGTGTTTATGAGAAGCAGGGAAGCTACGATAAGGCGTTCACCCACTACACCGCCGCATCTATCATCAACCCCACCAATGCTGTGCTGATCGGCTGCATCGGCACAGTTCTGGAGAAACAGAAAGAGCCAAGGCGCGCACTGGGTTTCTTCACCAAAGCCACGGAGCTGGCGCCGAGGAACACGCTCATGCGGTTCAAGAAAGCGCGTGCACTGATGGCTATTGGGGAGATGCAAGTTGCGCTCCAAGAACTGATGGTTCTCAAGGATATGGCGCCGGATGAAGCAATGGTTCACTTCCTGCTCGGGAGACTGTACAAGGGAATGAGAGAGAAGGGACTTGCCGTGAGGCACTTCACGATTGCGCTGAACTTGGATCCAAAGGTATGTTTCAACTTATCTCCCCGTGTCTCCAAAGGCACCACTAACGACGTACACAGGCGAGCCAGCAGATCAAGAGCGCAATCGAGAGTCTGGAGGGTGATGACGACGACGACGAACTGTCGATGATGGCGTAGCACGCCGTCCTATCTTGAGGACACGGTGCTGAATTAATGCGAAACGAGGAATGGCGGCGGGGCGTTTGTTCCACACTTTTTTTGCTGCCCACGCCCACCACGGCTCCCACTCCGCCACACAAGCTGAGCAGAGACGAGGGCGCCCGGGAGTTTATTTTTGGGGGGAGGGAGGCACTACTATTACGAAAGGATACCTTATCATTAGCTTGCATTTGGGAGGTGCTGGCTCGCGGGATAATTGCATTGCTGTGCCCCTTGCACTTTCACATCATTACATAACGAGAGAAGTGAATATTGCGCAGGCGGCGGCGGTGGGTTGCATTGGAGCTTTTTATTTTTCTGAACTACGATGGCTGGTTCATAGCATGGATAGGGAGGCGGGGGGGAGGGTATATGGATACGGATATGAGTGAGGCGTTAGTAGGGCGGCTGACTGGCTGGCGGCACCACTTGGGGGATGTTTGTACATAAGGGTGGGGTGAGGGGGGGCGTGGACGCTACGGCGGGAGAACATGCAATAGCATTGGTGGTGACGACATTTATTTGTCTCAAGTGCTTCAGTGATTGTGATTGTGATTGTGCATTTGCTATGTACGTGACTGATGTGCAAAAGCGCGTTCAAAGGAAAAAAAACAAAGGGTCAATACAGCCATACAGCCCAGCGCGCCATTCGACGGCCTCGTCACGTGGTGAATTCCATCTCCTTGTCGTTATAACGTTGACTGACTTCCCATGACTTAAAAAACAACTTATGCGCAAACCAGCTATCCATGGTAATCCTCCATGTGACTCTATCTTACAAGAACTGTCATTTCTTCAACAACAAATCCACACTCTAATGTCACGTGGTACCCCTTTCCGTCCTTGATGAGAAATCCGACTCCCTTCAAATTCTTCAAAAGACAAAATAGTAAAGAGTGCCTCAGTCAGTGCGTCTCTTCTTTCTTTCTGGTTCTTTCTCATCGGCAACAAGTTCTCTTTCCAAGCGGGCTCTCAAGAAAGCCTTCACTCGAAGGATGCCATGGGTGGTGACATAGTCAACTCTCGCTTGCCAGCGTCCACAGCGCTTCTTCATGTCTAGAATCGCCTGGCTGTACTCCATGATGACTTCCGTGGTTGCGCCGATTTTCTCTCGCTCGGTCTTGCAGTAGGCTTCTGATTCGTGCAAGAGCTCCTCGAGCTGCTCGTTGGTCATCAGCTCCCAAGCTGTCTTTGCCAATTGAGCGTGTTCCTCAAGAATGCGTTCCTCAAGGTCGCGTTCCTCATGATCGCGTTTAGCTGGGGATGCCGGTTGTTGGTTGTCTTTCTCGTAGTGCTTCCAAGCTGTGGGGTATTTGGCGCGGGTCTCGATGCTGGGGAAGCTGGGGAACCACCATGGTGGGCGGTTGGCGTATTCTCGGCGGAGAATCGCCATCTGGTTTTCGGGAGACTGGGGAGGCTCTGGGTAGATTTGATCTGGATGGGCCCTGTCTGTGTAGACGGTAACAATAAGCACTGTTTAAATATACTGGAAGGAAGACAACCTACAGTAATGCTCCCAAAACTTTCGGCGGCACCAGTACAGGTGAGCAGGCCATTCATTCTCTTGATAGCTTTTGGAACCGTACAGAGCTTTGAAGTATGTATGGTCAAGACAGTAGAGTTCCATCTTTTCTTCCTTGCTGATAGGTGCTCTTTTCTTTGAGATTTGGTTCTCCTTGGAGGGTCCCGCAGATGCATCATCATGGGGTTCAGCGAACTTCTGGCCATAAACTCCACCAAATGAATTCACCCCTGGAGGTGTTGGAAAATCATCCAACGACAAGTTGGCAATCTTCTCATCAAAGTCATCTTGAGACTCTGGTCTTTTTCTCTTTCGCGTGGGCGAGGGTGGAGGCTCCATATTTGAAGTCTGGTGTGGTTGGGGTTTGTTTCTTGGATTGTTTGTTCCTCCATTGTTTATTCTTCAATTGTGGCTATCACCAGTACGTATCGGAGGCGGATATACCTTTATTGCGCTTCTGGCACCAAATATTATAAGAAAGGAAGGAACGACTCGGTGTGTTGGGCGCTTATTGTGGTTGGCGTGCGGCATCGGCAGTCCTGCCTCCCGAAGTCTGAAGAGGGACTACATGTTAGCTCAGGATTTACGCTGGCAATTTAGACTCAGAGAACTTATTTCTTTTGTTCTATTTGCCAGCAGTTATCTTACTGATCATGCCCCTGAGTGATTGAACACCTCTGCTTGAATTATAGTTACTGTAATAGGTGTTATTATATGTACAGCCACTCTTCATACTTTCAGACGACACGAGTAGCTTTCGATATATGGGAGTGATATATGGGACTGGCAGGATCAGTTTGATTATAAGCTTTAGACAGCACATTGTTATTTAGGGATTCATTTATGAGGCGATGTATTGCATTGCATGTCCTACAATTGAGTTGAAGGTTTCAGAAACTGCAGACAGCTACTGCAAACATTCAGCATGGCTCTTGTTCTCAACTGTTTGCCTGCCCGTCATCCAATTGCTCTTTGTATGCTCCATGCGACGTACAAACCGCTTAATCCATCCATGCCTTATTACTGATTGCCATGGCTATCATTTGCTTTTCTCGCAGCAAGAGTAATCTCCTGTACTTCCAAGACCGTCTGCTTCTCTTTCATAGCCTCCTCGAGTTTAGAAACATCTGTCTGTATTTCATTGAATTTTGCATCTGCCTCTGTCTGTATTTTGTTGGTTAGTGCAGCAGCTTCTCGACGCACTTCGTCAACTTTTTCACTAGCTTCTGCCTCTATTTTGGCGCAGTCTGTAACTGTTTTTCTCTGTAGCTCATTCACCATTGCAACAGTCTTTTTCCGTAGTTCATTAGCTTTTTTTTCTTTCTCGTCAAGCACGGTCCTGATTTCCGCCATCTGTAGCTTAACATCTTCAATCGACTTCTCCATTTCACTCGATGGGAGGTCCCAAAGCCCTGTCTTATCTGCTCCCTTAGGTGTTGCAGGAGAGCTGGCAGTCGTGGCGTTCAGTTCGTCCCAGGGATAAAGTAGCTGGCTGTCTTCAGAGGCATCTCCTGCGTCTCCATCCTTATAAAAGTGCGGCCACTTTTTTGGGAACCGCTCGCGAGTGTAGCCCTCAAGTCCCCAGAAATACCAAGGACATGACTTCCGGTGTTCCTCGACGATCTTGCGGACACGTGAATTCAAAGTTTGATTTCGACGTTCGGGGCAAGTGCCAGGTCCCTCTGTTGAATCTAAAGAAGTTAGTACGTGAAATATATATTTATAGCCCGCTGTGCAAATAATGCTTACAAAACTGGTCCCAGAACTTTTCCCGGGCATAGTGTTCTCGGTATGCAAGTTCAAATCTGTTTGGTAACAACTTCATAACCTCTTCGTATTGCTCTCGGTCGAGTCTGTCCAGCAGTTGCTCCTCTGCCCGATCTCGGGGAGGGCGTTTTCTCTTTGGAGATCCAGTCTCGCCATTCGCATTCTTTGATTTCTTAGCCCCCACAGAGCCACTCGATTGTTCTGCGTCCGCGGGACTTTCACTCTCGCAACGAGGTCTTTTGTATCCTGCCATTGTTTGCACGGATATTGTCGAACGATGTGTCTTTGAAATGATTAACAATTAACACATGCGTGGCTGATGGGCGTAAACAGTTGTGTGGATGATGGTTGGGGGTGAGTTTGTTGTGTACTAAGATATTCAGGTCGGATCAAGTGCACGTCTCCCAAGAATAAACTGAGGTTCATGTAAGGGTTTATCTTCTGCCTTTGTGTGTATAAGTTAGTAGGCCGAAGCAAGATATCAGAGCCAGGCGCTTTCCAGGTTCACTAAGCGTGAGGCAAAGTAAGATGAAGTAAGATAAAGAAAGATAAGGTTGATCAATATCTTCAGTTTAGCAAAGGCTGCGCTAGCGAGGCTCATTGGCTTCTATTACCAGCTGTAGAATTATTTATTACAACTCCCGAGAGGCTGGCCATTTGAGTTTGTATAGGCGATGAAGGTGAATAGATGCCAAACTAAGCAAGCATAACAAACTATCTCTACATGTCCAAATCGAAAATCCCATTGCTATTGCCTCACGAATTCTCTAACTATTTATGGCCTAAAGCGTTAGTTTTAATTATATTAAGGAATAGGACAAGACCTACAAGCTACTAGCTTCCTGATCTCAGCAAAGACTTGTTCCATGTGCCGGTCCGATTTAACAAACGCAATTGCTAAATACTCTGTAGGCTTTGCAAAAAAGAAGCCTTGATTTGGTGCTGGGTGGCCGAAAACTGATGCATCAAAAATCGCATCGTGGATTTTCGAGTAGCGATCCCATTGCTCATTCGGCTCTTGTTCTTGTAACCATGCCCAGGTGTCGAAGAGATGGGCATCTTCTATATATAGCCCAAGGTAGTTTTTACACCTCGTGGCTACTCTAGTCAGCATATTTCTGTACCGTAGCTCATCAAATAAGGCTTGGAGGTGCTCTCTATCTGCAGTCTGCCCTTCAGCCAGGCGCCGAAACCAACTATGCTGCGGATTACATCCTGATGCATCATTGCCAGGGAAGCTTTCCAAATATTGTCTGGCTTGTTCGGCTACTATGCTCGCAAAGTTTTCAGGGAGCGCCTGTCCTGAAGCAGTGGATCCATATTCTCCAGCTCTCCATGAAGCCAGCTTCTCAATATCACTAGCTATCTGTACCATTGAGCGACCCGTGCCGTAGAAAGCGATCGCCAGATATTCCGAGGGTTTAGTGTAGAAGAGACCGACCGGTGAATCGAAAATATTCGGGTGACGAATCAGTGATACGATGCCCGTGTAACGTGCCCATGGTGCTTTTTCCCTCATAAGTTTGTTACAGTACATTTCTGCTACAATTCTTCTCTCCCATGAAAGTACATCAAATAGATGTGCATCTTTAATCGACAGGCCTAGATAATTTTTCATCTCCGTTGCCAACTTAATCATCGAGAGTCGATGGGACAAAACGTCAGAGTCCTCTCCAAGGCCATCTTCGAATTGAATTTCTCCTCGTGCTAACTCCCCAAACCAGGTATGGTATGGTGTATTGCATCGCGATGCATGATTGCCAGGGTAGCTGTTCATATACTGTCGTGCTTGTTCACACACGATGTCTGCGAAGAGTCTTGAAAAATCTCGTCCCACGATGGCTTGCCCGGGCTCTCCGTTGCGGAAGGTAATTGTTTCGTCTTCCAAACCAGGGTTTGGAGCTGGATTGGTTTGAACTACTGAATTGTGGAAGATTCTCATTGTGGATTTGGGCTGTGAGCGAACCTGATGCAGAAAATGTGATTTCCTCTTACTCTTCAGGATTTGGTGCAGAAGAAACCTCAAGCACGCAACAAACGCAATATTCATATAGTGTATTCGTATCGTACTTCCGGTGACTCACTTGGACAGAATGGAACACACTAAATATATGGTATGATAATTCAGGCCATATTCCCAAAAGGACTAGGCCAGGGCTAATGTGAAGCTACCGAAGCTAATATAAAGTTTGGGTCTAACATGCACTTGTGGGGGTAAGCTTCGTTTCCCCCTGACTCTTCTCATATTTTCAGTGTAAACGCTTTTTATTTGGCGTTAACTAAACTAAAATAGTCTAATTATCCAGTCCATATGGAAATTAATACAGTTAGTGTGAGAGTTTCTGTGTTTATAATAATACCCTTCTCAGTCCTGCCATTGGATTTATCATCACCAAACACTACACCTCCAAACTGCAACTTTCCAGTCTTTGCTCTAATACACAAATCAATGATGGATATATTCTACGATATCGCCGTATATAACGGCCAAGGAATAACTACCCGCCGCGTCTCGCTAGAGGAAGTAAGATGCTTCCTCCTGGGTGCACCTGACGATTTTGAACTCGCTGGGATAGCCATCAACGCTTTATATCATATTACCCATGAACCCATAAGCGACATGACGGTGATAGAACTCGGTAATTTCTTCACCGTGTTGTGTGACAGGCACGATTGGCCAATACAACCTAATCCAGGACTAACGCTCACTGTGAGTTTCGGGATGCCTCGATAAACGAGAAAATGCTAACAGCACCACAATAGTATAATCGATACGTTCAGGTTATGGCGGTTGTGCGTACGTTGACCGATTTCTTCCCAAGTCCTCTTTTGGTTCTTAACTTACGTTGCGACAGAATTACCAATCATTCCTGACAATGTCCCTCTCTCAAAAGCCAACCAGTATACCTACTTCCGCGACTGCAGACACCGAAAAAGACTTAAAGACCGCTGGGAAGCGGTCAAGGCTGAGTATCTAGCTCAAAATCCCCATATGACAAATCCTGGGGCCCAGCCCCGACGCATATATGAAGTCCGCCGGAAAATGGCTCATGACCTTGGATGTTCATATTCCCCATCCCCTCCTTCGCTATCCACAAACTAACATCTCGCAGGGGTCCACGAAGACAGATTTCACCTCTTCGAGGCCCCGCCTCGCCCCTTGGAAGAGTTTTACCCAGTGTTTCCCCGACCCCTATGGGATATGCCATTTATGGGTAATCCTGGAATGGAATTGCCTATGTTGCCACGCTTCAACGGACGAAGGGCTCTTCCAGCGTCATCGGTACCGCGGGCAGCAGCGTCACTGTCGGAGCTGCGCAGCCTGGACCAGCCAATAGTGAGGCCTTTGCAGAACGGCGCAGACCAATTTGATTCGGCGACTGCTAGCTCAGGTACTGAACCGCGGACGAATGCGGATTTGGATAGTAATGCTGCGACTGCAGGATCGGAATAGAGTGGAATGTAAGCATGATTTGGAGTTGGTATGATTGTCGAGGTTTGAAATTAAATTGCTTTGAAGGGTTAGGTTTGTATACTTGCAAGGGATTGAAGCTGTGTTGTTTTGAAAAATGTCAGCGGGGTTCAAAGGTGTTGTTTTCAAAGTTTCACTCGTTATGCCTTTATATTTTTTACGGTTATGGCCCTCACAGGGCATGTTGTATACGGCCCCTTACCTAGAATTTTAGGGCAGCACAAGTATTATTACTATGGCAGGATACGGGATCCTTTATTTGCGTTTGTTTGAGCTTGGCTTGCATATCCCCCTCGTTGCATCAGGGACCATAGTTTGAGTATCGTACAACCAACCGCGAATCACACATTTTAATGTAAAACTTCCAATTTTGAAATATCTTTTCATTTCAGTCTATGAAGCCACTTGAGTTAATATTGGCTATTTCTGCATCCCATCCCCGCGCAAAATTCCGTCTCCTTATTCATCGTAACATGCATCTTTCTGATTCTTCAGGGCCGAAGCAAACAGCGAAGTTTCATATAAACGGCAGAAAACCCATATAGTCCTCCTTCACGCACAATATAGTGGGATTCAAGAAATCAGCGGCACGCTTCTTGCAGGTAGTATAGCCGCCAGCAAACGTTTTCTCAACGCCTTCAGCTCCAGCTTATTTTCCAGCCAGTCTATTGAACTTCAGGGGAATAGCGTTGTCTTTAGACCCAAACGTAGCTGAAGATCCGAAACTTTTCTTTCCGCGGCTATATCCTCCATCTGCAGTCGTTTCCAAATCGGAAGCCCCATCGTCGTCAGTTTCGGCTGCAGCCAGCATCGCAAGGCGGTCTGGGTTGATCCCCGCCACGGCTATTTGGACAGTTTGAACCGAATTTTTGGGTGCTTTGTCGGAGTTGCTGCCCTGACGGTTTGGGTTTTGAGAGCCATTCGAAGAGTTCATACCACTTGGTGGGGAGACTTCCTCGGTCGCCGACGCCCACAATGGCATATTGCTCGGAATAGCGACTGGATTCATAACAGTTGTTGATGTTGGGCCCCAGCCTGGTGGTGCAGGGGCTAGGGTTTTGTCCCACTGAGCCTGACCATGGTCCCTGATGTTCGTAGAAGCACCCTCGTTGCTATTGAGCTTGGCTGCAGTGACGATTTGTAGGGTACGGTTATGGCCATGGGACTTTTCAATATTGTCTCTCCATTCATTGAACGTGGTAGGAACAGGTTGGTATGGTGTATTAGCCACAGGCTCCCCCCATCCATCGGCTGCTGTAATAGCGGGCAGGTTCGTTGCATGAGCGACGGGCTCGCCCCAAGAATCAGCAAAACTCATTGGAGCTGATTTATCAGTCAGGGCTCCAGCTGGAGCGTTTTTTTCAGCAGACTTAGTCGTGAAGGAATTTGCAGGAGCCACATTGGAAACTTCAGTGCCCCAGTCCATGGCAGACGGTTGAATTGCAGAAGTTGCAGCACTGGCTCCCCATGGGTCGGCTGTGGTATCCATAGTGCTTTGAAGAAAAGGAAGCGCAGGTTCAGTGCTGGCGCCCCATGGGTCGGCTGTGGTATTCGCAGTGCTGCGAAGAGAAGGGATGGCAGATTCAGTGCTGATGCCCCATGGGTCGGCTGCGGTATTTGCTGTTTTACCGATGCCCTCTGTGGTCGTAGAAGACAATCCATTCGTTGAAGTGCCTGTAATGGCTCCCCAAGCATTGCTTGTGTCTTCAGAAACTGGATCGGTGCGACTGGCAGAAGTTTTGTTCCAGGGATCGGAGTCGGTCACGGTTTGAACTTTCGTGACATTGGATGTACCAGAAACTCCCCATGCATTTGACGATGCGGTCGCGTTATTCACTGCGGAGCTCAGGCTTGGGGGGAGTGGGGTTGCAAAAGGGTCTTCATTGACGGACCAATCTGTAGCAGCTGCAACGACGGTGGTAACGACTTTCTTCGAGACTTCGGGCTCTCCCCACGCAGCTGCGGCTGAGTTGGACTCGACAGTGGTCTCAGCAGCCGCGCCCCATGGGTCTGCAGCATTAGTAACAGTTGTCTTAGAAGAATCAGCAGCACCCGAGCCCCATGCTCCAGAGTTGGCTTTGGCGCCGGAGCCTTCATCGCTCGCCTTCGGATTGTTTGCTGCTTTGGCCGGAGTATCAACTTCCATAGCATCACCCCAAGCACTGGCGGCAGCAGAAGCATCTCCATTATTTTCATTTGCCTCGGTGCCCCATCCATCCCCTGATGGCGCAGGAGCAGTATCATTACCCCATCCATCAGCGACCCCAGCACCAGTATCACCAGAAATTATAGCTCCGGCGTTACCAACGTTCAGGCGTCTCTCCTGGTCTTCGCGCCTCTTGACCTCTTCGGCTGCCTTTCTGCCATTGTCCCATTCGGCCTTGGTTCCAAGGAATTTGAGACCGCGGATCCAGATTTTGTGGGTAGATCTCGTCAGTCTCGCCGTGGGCTGTCTATCGATGACGGCAATGGCACCCTTCCTATCACGAAGGAAGAAGTGAAGTAACTTCTCTACCTCCTCGACAGGGATATCATGTGTATAGTCGGACTTGTGGAGGGCTCGATTCAAAGCAGTGGCCACATCCACGTATTTTAACTTGTCTGGATCGGCCACTTCTTTGGCTCTGCGAGAGTTGCGGCCCTTTTGGCGCGGAGCAGTGGAGTCGGAGAGCTTGGAGAATTCGTCTTTTTCTAAGCCGGTTCTGTGGATGTTGCGGATGATCAGGTTCATGAGGACGGTTGCTTCGAAGTCTGTCCATTTGTGGCGGGGGTGCTCATCTTTGGCCACCTGGCTGTTGGGTTGAGAAGCCATGATGGGTAATCGTGTTGTTTATATCAGGAGAGGGTGTCCGGTGATGTGAATAGAAGGAATTTGTGTCATTAGAAGCTGGAACTGGAAGGGGTTTAACCTCAGACCCGGCTTCGGGCTTCTGATAGCTTGTTTGGTCAGCTTCCTTGGAAGGAAGTGTTTGTTTTGAACGAGGTTGTTGAACGTACTACGAGTTCCTCGTCGTGACGAAGTAACCCATATGAAGAATGGAAAGGCACACAAAATGAGATTAAAGTAGGACACAAGATTGGTAAGTATCATGAGAATTTAAAGTGAAATCAGAGTTACCCTATGGAGCCCATTGTGGTGGGTTCAAGGGGCAGTATAACGTGTTATTGTTGACGCAGGCTGCTTTGACAATTGGGTTGTCTTGGAAAGGAGAAAAACATCTAAGCGCTTCCAGCATCTCTGTGACCTTCCACAGCAGAATCCATGGCAACGATATATTAGCAAAGTTCACTTACCGGTTGCTTTTTGAAAAGGCTCTGTAAGACCTTGTTTTCGTTGTCTTTCTTGTCTTCGGTTCCGGAACAAGGTCGTTCAAGGCGCAACGAAATAAGACGGATCTCAATATTAGACTAAAGACTGTCACAGATTGCTTTGATTTGTAGAATATACCAAGACTTTATTATAGTAAATGTATAGCCTATATAGTATCTATCAACCCCCAATTTGCTTGTTGCTTTAATGTCGTAAGCTATATTGAACAAAATATATCAGGCGCTGTACACCTCGGCAACATTCATTCCAGTTTATAATCAACGCTCGATCCTGATTTAATCCTTTTGAACAATCACCCACAAATCGCCATCGAACAAGCTGGCTCTGCCATCGCTATCATCTTCAAGGGTATCTTTAATATGCCGATCGATCTTTCTCATGGCTTCTTCAACTCTTTTATTTTTCAAAGCAGCCATCGTAGCTGCTCGTATCCTGTCTTTGCGAACTGAGTTCTGTCAGTATCTTTGTCTCAACTTCTTGGGATGCAACTACTCACAATTTAATATCACCTCAACATCTATTTCAAACTCGCGTGAGGTACCTCCCCTTTCCATCATTACCATGGCAAGATACTCCCACGGCTTTGGGAACACCTTCCCTTGCTTCTCCAAAATAGTCGCCGGAAACACAAACCTCGATGCCAATATTCGAACAACCTCCTTGAGCCGATTCACCTGCTCACGCGATTGTTCTCTCTTCCATTTCTCTATATCGAAGCCGTTGCAGCTGCGCCCTTGTTCCTGTAGATCCAGACAGGAGACATAGCGATCGGCGAGCTCCATGAGGCGAAAGCGGTACTCGAGGTGTGCGGTCACCCTGTGGAGTCGGGAGAGACAGCAATCTGGGTTATTCTCTACTTTATGGATCAACGCACTCAGCAGTGCTTCTGACTGATCGTCTGCCAAGCCTGGCAGAGAGCGTCGGTATGCGTCGATAAGTGGCAATAATTTTCGACGGGTTGACACAGTGTAGTGTGCTGGTTGTTGAGACTGAGAAGACCCCGCCAGGCTTTCCAGCCTGTTGAGCAATTCCGCAGGAAGCTCGTTACCGACAGGATTGGTGGGCAGAGCCAGGAGAGAAGACGAAGACACTGAGGGTTGACCATATGGAGAGAGGCTGCGGAGGGAGTACCAGGCTTCTTCCAACTTGTACAGTGGGTTGCCCCGGCGTTTGTCAAAGTCTATTTCCCATGCATCGGTGTCGGGATCGAAATTTACCCCCCAGCATTTGACGCGTCCGCCTATGAGTGAATCATATACAGCATTAATCAACTCTGGTATAAGTCTCTCTTCCATTCTCTTGTCGCCGGGATCCCTAGGGATCGTGAGCTCCTTGAAGGCTGGCGAGCTCAGGACTTCGATCATCCACACACTCCCACACGTTTTACCTCGACCTTCGTCCGCCAGGCGACGCTGAGTGAATGGATAACGGTTCAGTGGGCGATTCATAAGAAGGCGCGAAGGTACGACCAACCAGCCTCCTTCCCTACCAGAGAATGGATTAGGCGTCACTAGCCCGGCGTCGACAGCGCCCATAGTCCAAAGGCGAAATTGATCCGAATTGAAGGTGTGGTTGTGAAGATGGATCCCTCCGTGTTTCATGGATCCATGCCCAATCAGTATTATCAAAATGGGTTCTCTGCATTCCATTCCATCCTGCACCTCGATATCGAGTGTGTCTTTGAGCTCATCCCGGAGGGATTTGGGGTTGACGACCTTCACATCGTTCATATATCCACGTTGGATCATAGTCCTATCGAGAACAATTCTGCGGGTTCCTTTTATATCCGCTGCCTCTATGTCAGTATGTCTTCTCTATTCCATGATTCTGCAGAGAAGAGAGTCTTACGATATGTGAGCAGGCTGTAGTTATCTACTATACGGTTAGGAGCGACGGAAGTTATCCATTTCTGTTGGACGCCTTGCCCCGCCAATAAATGATGCAAGAGATAGAACTGAGCATGATACCAGCCGTCTTTAGATGGATCTGACGGGACGGCTCCATGCTCGTCGTGTACGGAAGATATTCCACAAATCCCCACGACACGAGTGCCGGGAGAGACATCTGGAGGACTGAGGATAGGGAACTCGTATGACGTCGAGAAGATCGTCGGAGTGAAAGGCATGATGCCTCTCTCTCCAGTTCCGTTCTTTAAAAATCAAAGTATATCGTTTTCGAAAACTGTGGTTAGTATCAATATGAGAACTGGTTTGGATGTTGGGCGGCAGGGGAAGGATGGAATACGAATTCTGGGGGTTGTAAAGAATGTAGGTGCCTGCCTCTGTGACAGACTATGATTCCCGTGCCTGTCTGATTCAAACCCTTGGTTTACACGCCATAAGTGTTAATATACTAAAGTCATACGTTAAGTCAGAGTAGGCCGCGTCTGCATCGTAAGGTTTGCGATGGCGCCCGCTGTCATAAGTGTGAGTGGACCATAACTCCGCACCCCAACCATGGTTGGTCGTATCAGGCACAACACCCCATACAAACGATATTCAAAAAGTTAAAAGTGCAAAAGACTCACCAAATCTCATGTTGAGATCTGATGAGGAGAAAATCACTTGATTTTACTTTGTAGAGTTAGATTAAGAATATTTTTTTATTTGTTGTCGGTTGCTGGAAGTCGAATTGGTGACCTTTTTTATTCATTTCCTTGCCCTGGCCAGATTGTCCAGACAGTGGTACTTCCACTGCGCCACTGTGCCGCTTGATTTAAAGATGGCTACAGTTGGCTTATAAGGCTTGGGTTTGTTTGGTTTGTTGGGGGGATGGGGTTGGGGATGTGTTGGCTGGGTTCCCCATGCTCTGGCTTGCTTTATTGAACACTGACAACTACTCGCGCCACTAGAGAGTCTAAAGGGGGTCCATAGATGGCTGGAAATAAATATTAGTTCTTTATTATTACGAAATGTACCCTTTGACTGTATTTATGACTCTTTAAAAACGTCATAATATAACCATGATATGATAATTATAGTCTTGACTAAAAAACCACCTTTATTTTAGTTGCCGTTTATTTAAACGCCAGCTTTTTTAGGGCCTTTATGGCCACAATATAGCCCTGCGTTACTGAGAATCTTTGTTCTAGTTATAGTCACTGTTAACATTGACTATTATTCAAGGTGTCTCTGACGATTTTTGCCGTACTAGTATTCAGAAAATAGATCATACAAAATAATAATCCAATATTTCTATTAATCCCCTTAGTCTTCTCTATCAGTACCGTTCGCTCTACTGCTACCAAAACGCTCTCTTATCTATCAATGTAGTCCAAATACTTCTTTCTATACGTGTGCCGATTCCAAACAAGTTCCACATAATTCCAACCCAATCAAATCCCAATATATCCAAGCTTCTATGTCTAGTCTAAAATCCAGTTTATAAACCGTTCAACTCCTCCAGTATCTCCTGGAACAATGGCCTTTCCTCCACCACCGGCCTCGTGCAGCGGTAATGGAGTTCGTTCAGTTCCTCCTCTATGAATGCCTCTTTCTCGCCGAAGACCTCGGGATCGAGCAGGCTGAGCATATCTTCTATGAGGTGGCCAAATGCGTACACCTCGAGCTTCTCAATAGCTTCAGAGTGCACATGTGTTTTGCTGTATACCGTGGCAGCACCGAAATCCCCGAGGAGCGCGTGCCCAGCTTCGTCAATCAGGATGTTATGCGCGTACAAGTCGCCATGTGTGATACCACTCTTGTGCAAATGTGCGGCTGCTGAGGCAATCGATACTAGAATGTTCTTGCACTTCTGAATCGTGAAGTACTTCCCAGGTGTGAAGTTGTCGCGTGTGCATGTCTGGAGCGAAGGAGGCAACCCCAAGTTCTCGAAGTGGGGAGGGATGAGCTCGAGCACCAGCCCGCGCTGGTCATCGGGATGGCCGTGAACCTTCCCAATCGTGCTGATAAGATTCGAGTGCGTGCCTGCCGCCATACAGGCTGCCATTTCATCAATTGGCGACCCATCAGATGTGACCTCGCCCTTGAAAAGCTTGACGGCCACCTGCTTCGATTCGCTGTCGGCGTTTGTGGTCCAAAGGCCACGTGAAATAACGCCAGATGCGCCTTCTCCAAGAAGCTCTTTGATCTGCAGTTCTTCCCAAGCAACCAAGCTGAGCACGGGGTTGTCAATAACAGTCTCGGTCTGAAGACAAGGGTTGCCAGCAAACGCCATGAACGACAACTCCGGCATAGTAAAGAGCCACAATGGTAGCTCTCCCAGTTTGTTTGCCGATAGACGTAACAAGCCAAGTTTCTTGCAATTAGCCATCTCCTCAGGCAAGCTTTTGAGTTGGTTTCCAGCCAGCATGCACTTCTGAAGACGGTGGCATTGCCCGATGCTACGAGGTAGCTCACCGATGAGGTTATTCGTCAAGATCAACCATCTCAGATTCGGAGGAAGCGAGCCCTCAGGAATCGTCTTCATGCCATTGCCCTTGAAGGCGACCATCTCGAGCGAACGACATTCCGCCAGCTGCTTTGGGAAAGCGGTGAAGCTGCAGTCTGAGAAGAAGGCGATCTTGAGATTGTGCAGGCGGCCGAAATCAGATGGGAGTTCTGAAAGGGAAGAATTGCCAGAGAGATCTAAGATTTCCAGCGATCGGGAGAGCTTGAAGATTTCCCGGGGGAACGTGGCAATTCCAGATGCGATCTTGAGGCGCTTGGTGCCGCGATACTCTCCGGAACGGAGGCCTTCAAGAGATTGCATGGTGCTTTTACACCTCACCAACGGATCTATTCAGATGTAAGTTTGTGTTCGAGTTGGCATAGGACTTGTGCTTACCAACCAGACTACGACTTCAAATATCTCACAATTACTCGTAACACAGGAGTTCAGAAGTTCCAAAAATAGAAAGTGGGCTCTCCATCTTTGGGTGGATAAGATAAGCCGGCATGGGAAATATTTACTCCGAATCAGGTGATAGCACGATTTCTAATGTGGATATGTGGATATTTAGCCCCTGAGATTCTCAAGAATCCGATCATCCCCTTTTTTTTTAGCATTAAGATACAGCTCATATTATAGTAGGGCTGATGAGCCGCATTTTTAAAGTATTGTATGCCTATAATCACTCGAGTTTCTGCGTAATTTAGTCCGAAGCCGCCGTTGTCGGCACCAGAGCGCGATACGTAAACAATTCCTGAAATAATGTCCCAGATACAGGCTCAATCTTTCAATCACTTATAACATAAACTTCCCTCTAAATTCCTAATAACAAATTTACGTATGTTGTGGACCCTGACCCAAAAAATGGCTATCAAAAATGGAAAGGCCAGGTAAGGTCATCATCACCAAAGTGCACGGCTCATGCATGAATATCTCTGGTACCACCAAAACTTAAAACCTTCACGTTCGGCAAGGGTGCAACTTTAATCCGAGCAACGTTCCCCGTATCCTTACCTAGGCCCTCATTCGGAAGTCTACCTACCAACCCATCGAGCTCATATTACGCCCAAAGTCGGGGATGCTACTTCTTGCTTTACCTCTCAGTTGTGGATGTTAAAGATAGTAGAGGCATCTGGCCTCTCGGTACCCCCTCCCCGTTCCTAATTTGGCAGCCCGATGTCTTGGGATTTGCTGAAGCGGTTCATCGAGAGCGATGTCTTTAACCAAAACCCCTTCCTCTCCGTAGCATATCTTTCGTAAGTGCCCCCGCAATTGGCTTTTCAGTGATAGCAGCTCTGACTGATTTTCCCCAACCAGACGATACGCGGATCATGTCGGAATTACCTACGTCCTGTGCTCGAAGTTGCGCCAGTTCAGTTATGAGGAGATTGAGTTCTTCTTACCACAACTATGCCACCTAATAATAAGTCTGGACAATGAGTCGATGGCATTGGAAGAGTTTATTTTGGATTTATGCGAAGAATCTGTGAATGGCGCGTTGCTTGCAAGTCAACCCCCCGATCTTTACCCCTCAATACGCGCGACTGACTGGAAGTAGACTTTCTGGCTCTTCCAAACGTACCTTCACGATTTATCGAGCAACCCTCAATCGACGGCTTTCAAGACATGCAGGAGGATATACAACAAAGTCCAGCGGATCGTCTTCGGCGTGACGGACACGGCGCGGGTGGAGAAAATTAAGGAGAACACGTTGCCCGTCACGGTTCTGGCAAGTTTTGTACTGGCCAGCATCGGCATGCCTGGGCTTCCCAGATGGGCTGGACCACTGGCGATATCACAGGCGCGAAAACCGCAAGAAAGTGAAGCAACTGTATCGGATTCAAGCCAGACGCAAAAATTAGCAAGGAGCCATACGGTAGCAGGGAGTGGAAGCCGGCAAAGGAGGCCGAGGGATTCCCTAAGAGCAGCGAGCGCCACTGACACGAGGGTGGGAGGAGAATCGGACACAAAAGCCCCTCGAGGAGCATCATTGGAGGCTAGGCCGCCATCGTCACAGTCAACCCGCAAATCCGCCCTAGATCGAAGCACGAAACGGCCATCACAATTTACATTACAACCTCCAGATGCGCAATCGAGCACGATATCTTTGCCATTACCAGAGCCAAGCTCACCGAAATCTGTGGCCCGCCCTCTCACGCCGCTCTCTGCCCGATTTGGCCCACGGCCAGATATACCACATAGGCGGCATACCCACCAGGTCAGGCCGTTATCCCCTTCGGTCCTCAATACCCGTCAGAAAGGAAAGCTTCTTCGGCAAAATTACTTTAGGAGTGAGATCCAATTTTTGACTGCCTTGGAAAACATCTCCACTCGGCTTATAATGGTACCGAAGGCGGCCCGGCTAAGCGCTTTACGCGCCGAGCTCGTTATGATCGCTCAAGATCTGCCAGCAGAGGTTGATATCCCGGTCATATGCCCGGCGACTCTCGTTGATGGGGTTCCAAGCAAAAGCAAGCATCACAGAATTGTTCGGCTGAACCCTACTGAATGCACTGTTCTGAACAGTGCCGAAAAAGTTCCGTATCTCCTAATGGTGGAGGTCCTACGGGATGATTTCACGTTCGACCCTGAAGCGTCAGAAAACGATGCATTATTGAAGAAGCTCCTTGCAGAGCAGGGCACAAGTAGAAGGCGGATATTTGACCTTCAAGATGCACCACGACTACCCACTGTTGAGGCCCAGCAACCTAAGTCAGTACCTGACAGTGTTTTTGAACCAGTTCAGGGTGACCTTGGAACATCTCCTGCGATACAAGGGGAAGATGAAGGGCACATTCCGGCGGTGCCAGACCTCATTAGAAGCACCTCAACAGTATCCAGTCCCTCGACAGCCACACAATCCACTGTCCAATCAATAACCTCTTCGCATCCAACACCACGGACGTCTGGAACCTCCAACTCTGGATCAAACAGCCCGGGCCAACCCCGAAAGTCGACCCTACCTCTCCACAGCCGACCAAGCGGTTCGGACCAACCCAACTACCCAGCATTGGCGACTCACATCCGAACAGCGGCCCAAATGCTGACACAACTGGAATCCACGAGTGGCAAGCGGCCGCGGAGCGAAGTCGATGCCATCCGAGCAAAAATTATCGCAAGTATGCAAAGCTTGGAGGAGCAAAGTTTTGGCAACCACGATACACCCACTTTCGATACGATAATGGCCAACGCAAATGCAGCGCCGGTTAACAACGATGATGAAGATGTTGAAGGTCTAGCGCTGGAACTGGTCACCACTGGAGCTGGCGCTGCCCGAATGGAGAACGATGAGAAAACCGGTGGTGTGCAAAGAAAGGGAGACCGGGACGATCCAAGTGCAGCCATGTTCGGTGAGGCTTGGTCGGAGAAAAAGGAACGCATCAGAAAGTCTTCACCATATGGTTGGATGTCGAATTGGGATCTCATCAGTGTCATCGTGAAGACTGGAGATGATCTGAGGCAAGAAGCGTTTGCTTGCCAGCTGATTCAAGTTTGTGATAAAATATGGCAGGATGCTGGCACTCCTGTGTGGGTCAAGCGGATGCGTATTTTGGTGACGGGTGAATCTTCTGGCCTTATCGAAACGATTACCAATGGTGTCTCTTTGCATTCAATCAAGCGCAGTTTGACACTGGCGACTATTGAAGCCGGAAACAACCCACGAGGCAGGATAGCCACACTACGTGACCATTTTATAAAGGCATTTGGCGACCCAGAGGGGGAGCAGTACAAGGCAGCCGCCACGGAATTCAAGCGGTCACTTGCGGCATACAGTATCATCTCGTATGTCCTGCAACTCAAGGATCGACATAACGGCAATGTCCTCATCGATAACGAGGGGCATATTGTTCACATTGACTTCGGATTTATGTTGTCTAATTCTCCTGGATCGGTCGGCTTCGAGGCGGCTCCATTTAAGCTCACACAAGATTATGTGGATGTCTTGGGGGGAGTAAACTCTGCAGAGTTCCAGGATTATAAGGTGTTATGCAAGCAAGCTTTCCAAGGTATGATTACTCCAGTGATTTGAAGGTCCAGTACTGATCATAGGCAGCTCTACGACGCTCTGCAGATAACATCATTGACCTCGTCAGCCTAATGGGCCACGGCTCCAAAATGCCATGTTTCCAATATGGTGTTCTCCAGGCCACAAATATGCTGCGCCAACGGTTCCAGCTCCAGTTGAGTGCTGACGAGGCGGAGAAGTTTGTTGAGACAGACTTGATTGCCAAGTCGCTAGGAAGCTATTATACACGATTGTACGGCCACACTCTCCACTTCCAAATATAACTTACTAACCTTCTGGTAGATACGACACATACCAATACCGGACACAGGGTATATACTAGAGGCAGCCGTCACAAGTTGCACCTGCTTGAATCATAGCGTAGCGAAATGATATCAAGCCACGGCATCTGGGCGTAGGCGTTTGTTTGGACATTACGGGATGCATCATCTCCAGAAACAGATCTGAGAGCATTAGTGAGAACCTGGTTTTTTGTTTGGTGGGTGACGCTGTTGGGAATTATATAGAAAACGACCTTTTGATTTATTGTATATAGGCAAAAGCTGGCTCGGCCCACAATATAAAGTGGTATTGAAGAACTTTGCTGTTGACTGGATGTTTGATCTCCGTGGCCGATACCATGGAGATAAGTGCGACTTATCTCGGGGTGTGTGACCTGTGTTTATATCAGGGACTGTGTTTACAAAGGGAGGTTGGGAACAAAGCCGAATTCGGTTGGAAGCGGAGTTGAGGCCGAAGGGCTGAGGCCGAGGAGCTGGATGGCCGACAAAGGCATCCATAACAATGAGACCGAGCTACAAAGAACTATGTGTATCAGTGCCGCCTCAGTAATTATAAGTTCAAATCAAACCAACGGCACATAATTCCATCAACCTGTAGATTCAAATTCCGGCCGCTGGAAGCGGAAACGGTGTATCCGGAGCAACTCTTGATATCTGAGATACCAACGGACGGGATGTGCAGCGGAAAGTCTCATAAACACAGAAAGATTCTTGATTCGTATAAAAGTATATTTCGCCGCAGACGTATAATGCTGCCAGCTCAAGTATTTAATTGTAGTCCGCTGGAATGCGAGAACAGAATATCCAGCTTGGCCTGCTCATACCAGGGCACTGACAGCTGAAACTGGTAGCGGAAACTCTAGCAAACGCCTATAAGGGGGTCAGTCACTGAGAGGGCTAGGGCGAGCTAGCCGGTGCAATATCCCACGATTTGCCGCCATTCGGTGCTCTCGGCTGCCGCTGAAGTGAATGGCCACCGAGAAAAGGGGTTTGTGTCGGATAATATAACTTCAAGCTCGGCGAGGGGCGGCATCGGCGTCGGCGAGAATAAGTGAGTAAATATATATATGAAACTGTAATTATCATGATTAGTATCTTCGTAAAGCCCTGTGTTAGTAATAGTAACGTTCGGCCTCCCTCTGCTTTCCCATTCTCCGTAGCAACCCAGGTAACCTGCGCGTGGGCAGTGTCCTGCCGCCCACACAACCCCTCGATCTTCCTCCATTTTCACTCTTTCCACCCACAAACGTCAACAACAGCAAGATCAACCACAGCGCCCACCAAACCAAACAAACCAAACCAATACCAGCAACACCATCACCATTTCTCAGTAAGTCTTCTTCATGATATCAATCTCAGGTCATCTTATACTTACCTCCTTTCTCCTTCCAGCTCCGAAGGAAAAGTGCATTCGTGCCGTGCATCCCTCGAACCAAGGGACCATTTTCCAGGAGAAGATTCCGGGTGAGTTCCACCGTCTCAAGCCGAAGACAGCTCTTGACTGACTTGATATATAGGTCCAAGATCCGTTCAGTTGGCCAAAGAGGTCAGCTCAGAATTGCAACGACATTGTAAGTTCACCTCCCTTTAACCCTTTCTCCTTCATAGCCTTTCAACCACCCCTACCCGCTTCCAAGGACCGAGAGCACAGAGCAGCTCTCTGCTTCCTTGATGATTCACTTCTCATTCCTCATATTTGAATCCCTTGCTGACTGACCACCACAACCAGATCCGAAGATTATTGTGCCAACACAATGTCTTCGAAGGACAACACCACCTCGACCCTCCCCAGCCATCGTCGCGCCAAGTCGCACGATGTGCGCTCCACCACGGCCGTCGAAGGCCCTCGTCCAAGCCTCCCGGGATCCATCCCCTTCTACCCTCGCGTGTTCGGACTCGGCCTTGGTTTCGAGTCGCCCACTGAGCCCGGCGATCTAGCCGCAGCTCAAGCCGCACCCGTTTCCTCGGCTGGAGAACAGCCCATCCTGGGCACCGACACCGAGGGTAGCGCTGGTGAGGGCGCTGTATCAGCGTCGCCCGCTGGTTGGTCGCAGGTGTTAAACCCTCTTCCAACCATGGCGACCGGCGCACCTTTGCCCCCTATTATAAAGGGGGTCACCAGCTCGGATCCCGCGGACTTGGAAGCCGCCGCCGCCGCCGCCCCGCCCCAGCCACCACTTTCCAAGGTGGCTACTCAGGGCCCAGGAGGCAGCAGCAGCGCGGCTGTCCGCTCTCACGAAGCGGTTGCGTCCTCGTCGTCCGCCTTCTCCAGAGGCGGCTCGACCCGCACCGCCGTCCGCGAAGACCAGGACCGAGTGCGCCCCCCGACGCGCCCCCATCCACCACAACTGCTCCCCGGCTTCGTGAGCCCTCGCAGCCGTCGCGACGCCCGCATCCAGACTGGCGCCCAAGCCGGCCCCAGCAGCAATGCTGGACGCCGCCCAGTCACACCTGTGCACCAGGTGATCCCCACCTACGATCAGCGTAGGGAGGCGGAGGATGCGTGGCTCCGGCGCGAGGAGCTTCACCGCCGCGAGTGGGAGAGGCAGCAGGAAAGACAGCTGTCGGAGTTCAACGGCAGCGCCTGGCACTACCCCGTCGGTGCTGTCGTCCGTCGGCAGCCATTCGTGGTTGCCGGACCCCGAGCTCCGATAGCCCCTGCCGCCGCCGCTGCCGCCGGTCCAGCTTTCCTTGGCCGACCGCGCGGCAACTCCCAGGCTTCGGCCATTGAGCAGGCCTCTGCTTTTGGGAATGTCGTGCCTGGCCCCTCGCACCGCGCCCGATTCGTCAGCGTCCCAGCTGGCGGGTACGGCGCCGTTGACGATCGCCAGACACGCATTCGCAGTCCGAGAACCGCCGCCGTTGCCTCGTACGCCGATTCTCCCGGTCATGGACCGTACCTTGGGGGTTCCCGCTTGGAAGGCCAGGGTGCTTATACGGAGCACCCGAGCCCCAGCACCCCTGAGGGCATGACGCGGGAGATGTACGAGATGATGTGTGCGTTCAGTGAGGACGTGCGCCAAGAGCAAGAGGACGTGGATGAGGAGGTGGAGGATGAGGGAGAGGCTGCCGCCGCCGCCGCTGCCGCCGAAGCCGCGAGCTTCAGAATGCCAATGCCGGGCATCAACCAGCACGGCCATCTCGAGCTGCTCCGCGGTCTAACCCGGGCAGAGTTCGAGGCCGAGCAAAGCCAACTCATGGCTGATGCCCTGGCGTTTTCTGAGCTCGTCGGCGCGGAAGAGGAGGAGGAGAAGGAGGTCGCTGCCGCCGCCGCGCAAGAGGCCGAGGATCGTCGTCGTGATGCCAACAGGCACCGACACCCTCGTGTCTCGTCGCCGGGCGCCGCCTCCGCGTCCTCGTACTACGGTACTGGGACCCTCGATGCCGAGACGTGGCAGGCAGCCGAGGATGAACTGTGGGACGTGCTGAATCGGCGCAGAGTCCCTAGCTACGACGAGAAGGGCGCGCTTGTGTTCCCGACTAGCCCGTCAGCGGCTGAGATCGCACGGGAGCGCGCCGCTATCTTCAAGCGTGCTAGGAGACGCGCCGAGGAGGCGGTAGGAGGAGCGTCGCAGGGTGCTGGATGGGGCGGTGAGGGTCCACTTGACAGGAACCCCCCGCAGATCCCGTTCGGTATCCCTGAGGATATATATGATCAGGCCTGCGCCTTCAACGAGCAGGTGCGTCAGGAGGAGGCGGATCGCGAGCGTGCGGAGGGCCAGGCTGGTCCTTCGCACACAAGCCCGCTGCCCGCCCCTCTCGCCTGCCCACCAGGCCTGATCGAGTGGGGTGTGACGGAGGAGGGCCTGATTTCGGCGTGGAGGAACCACGTGGCTCAGCAGCCAGCTGGGCCACACGGTCCCCCAGCAGCTGGATCAGGTGTTGAGCAGCACGGTGCTCAACCCCCTCCCGTCCACCACCACGATCCGTTCGACGAGCGCGATGTGGCGGCGATTTCTCGGAGCACAGCAGCAGCAGCGCGATCCGGGATTCTTCTGGGTCGCAGCAGCGCGCGGCGCAGCTCGGCGAGGAACGCCACGCGCGGCTCCTATTATCCCGCGGAGATCTCGACGGGGAGTCCTCGCCCAAGAGGACGCGGTGTTGTCGTAGGTGAGTACGTTGCTCCTCCCGAGCAGGCAACCCCCCTTCCGGCCCGTAGGAGGGCCATGCGGACACCGTCGCCGTCGGTGTACAGTAGGACCTCCGGCTTTGGCACTGTCCAGGCCGCGGTCCAGCGACCTGTCATCAGCGGGGTGTCCAGTCCTGATCGTGGCGATGTCTTCGGGTCGCCTTCCATTGAGTTGGCGCCTGTCTTCGCGGGCATCCAGAGGAGGAACCTAGCTTCGTTTAACGAGCAGGTGAACTCTGGCTCTGACCCCGTTGACGAAGACACGTCGCGAGAGGGACAGGAGAAGGAGGGGGTTAAGGGTAAAATGGTGATCCGAAACGGATCCGCTGCGCGTGCGTCCTCGTCGTCTCTGAGCGATGGGGGGGGCCATGCATCCAGATGGGTGTATGAGAGCCCCTCCATCGGCAAGATGGACTTCGGTCCCCCCAGAGACAAGGGCAAGCGCGCCGCGACCGCTTCGGAGGTGGCCGCGCAGGTCGTCGAAGAGGAGATGCTGCTTCTTGGCACTTCTGCTTCGCCTGCTGCAACCGAGATGGAGAGGGATGAGGGAGAGGGTGAGGGTGTTATCAGACCCCCCAGCCCAGCCGTCTCGCAATCAGAGACCCTGCTGGACGATAGCGGGTCACGAGACGAGCTCCCCCCTCCTCCCCCCTCTCCAACTCCACCACCACCACCATCCTCAGCCGCAGCGCCGATTTTGGTCCCGCTCCTCGCCGGCGCACACCGAACCCTCGATCTCGACGAGGACTTCGAGTACGACGCCGGCATCGAGGCAGCGCCCAAGTCGACGCGTAGGGCGAAGGTCACGGGCGGACTGCGCGGATTCGCCAGGGGCATCAAGGACGCGCTCTCGTCTTCCTCGCGGAAGGCAGCTGCGCGTCCACCCCCCCAGCAAGCCGCCGCAGTCGCGACCCCAAGGCCGGAGATCGTAGATGGAGAAGCGAACCAAAGCACCGCGACAGGTCTGAGCGTCGGTGGGCGACCGGGAGTGTTCGCGTCCCTCACAGGACGCTTCACTCCCCGTCCTGGCAGTTCAGCCAGCGCCCACCGAGCGCCTCTCGCAAAAGTCAGCGGAACTGGCTCCCTGGGGTCACGACGCTGGCCGGCGCGCAGATCGTCGCTGGCGCGCGCATTCTCGATCCCGAATCTTCGGTCACCTTCCCTCACGGCTGGGACCCTTAATAAGCCGCTTCCGCAGACGCCGTTGTTCGTCGTGAGAGAGACGGCCTCGGGCGATGAGGCGTCGTCTACTCCGGACATCGGGGAGTCTGTGGAGTCCGTTGGGTTTCTTCGTCCTGTCACCGCCGCTGTGGAGGGACAGTCTCTAAGACGGGGCCGCTATGTTTCGTTCGCGGATCAGCACCCCAGCACAACCGCCAGATGGCTTCGGTCATCTGGTAGTGCTCACGAGATTGTCCCCCGCGGCGAGGAGCAAAAAGAGGAGCCCACTCCCGTCCGCGCCCAGCAGCAACAGCGCATCGACGATCTCTCAGCCGCCCTCGAGGATGCCGAGAGTTCGCGCCTAGCAGCTGAGGCGCGCGCATCAGCCGCAGAAGCGGAGCTCACTCGCGCCCACGCCGAGCTGGACGTCTACGTTGCGGAAGCGACGGTGGCCCAGCGCGCGCTCACGGCGGCACGAGTCGAGTTCCAGCTGCAGCTCGACCTTGCGAGGCGGGAGACCGAGCGGCACGCTGCGGAGACCGAGCGTCAGCATGAACGCCACTTGGACTACCTTCGCGTTCTGGCGGAGGCCCATGGGGCGGAGCGACAGGGTCTGGAAGCTCAAATCGCCATGCTGTATTCTGCAGTTGGCGGTCTCCAGACTCAGTTGCTGTATGCTGGCGTCGGCGTCCCGCAGCAGCAACAGGGAGGAGCGCGAGGTGCTCGCCAGTCGTTGCAATTCCCGGCTGCCCCAGCGGCGGCCCAGCAGGAGGAGGGGACTGCTGCAAATGAACCCCTCCCACCACCACAACAACCACCCAGCCCCGAGTTCGTATACCTCGGACCCCGTCACCGCTTCGGCAGCCGCCTGCCCGAACCGGGACTCTTCCAGATCCTCTCCCACCCCATCCCGCTCCCGCCCCAACAACCCCCCTTCGCGCCCTCGGAGTCGGTGCGTCTCGCGAATCGTGCGGGGCGCCTGGCTGCTGAGGCGGGGGGGGCCGAGTATAGACAGCGCATGAGGCGGAGACAGGTGCCTGACTCGGATTGAGATCCAGTTGGGTGGCCTTGTCTTCGTTCCCTTTTCCAGAAAGGATGCGGCTCGGGACAGCCAACGTGGCTTCGGACTTGTTGTTCGGGGCTTTGTTTCACATGGCTGTGCGGGGGTGTGGGTGAGCAGCCGACGTGGCTGAGAACGGTTTCGAAGTTCTCGGCTTTGTTTCGCATGGCTGCTCGAGGTGAGAGGAAGTGATTGCAGCCAACGTGGCGCAGGAGATCGAGCCTTTAGGCAGTCTTCTCGCTTTGTTTCGCATGGCTGCATCTGGAATCCCGGCGCGACCAACGTGGTCCTGGAGCCTCTCTTTCCCTTGCTCCTCGACTTTGTTTCGCCTGGTCGCCTTTGACGGGGACAGCCAACGTGGCAGGAGATTCTCGCCATCAGGCACTCTCCTCGCTTTGTTTCGCCTGGCTGCCTCTGTGCTGGTATCCGACGAAGAAGAAGAGTCGCCAACGTGGTCGGTGACTGACGTTTTGACGTCCCGGCTTTGTTTCGCATGGCTTCTTCTCTCTTCTTCTGGGTTGTTGTTTTGGTCACTGTTCTCTTCTCCTGTGCTTTTGCGTGTCTGTCTTTTTGTCTTTGTGTTCTCCGGCCCTGTGTGGTTTTTGCGGCGTGTGCGCGTCTGTGTGCTTCTCTCTGCGTGTGCGTGTCTGGCTTTGTGGCTTTTGTGTTTTGGGCTCTGTTTGCTCCTAATTGTCAGTTTATATCCTGACGCAGAGTTTGTCAGCCACCGTGCCTGTTCGTCATTTGGCGCCTGGCTTCTGGCTTCTTGTATGTAGAATAAAGAAGCTTTTTACTCACTGCTGGTGCATTTGCTAGCTGTGCTTGTGTGTTTGGTGGTGGTGTACTGACAATAGGGGGTCCGATGCTTGGTCGCTCGATGGAGTGGGATGGGTGTTAGAAACTGGAATAAGGATTTGGGAAGATGGATTCGATGAGACTCACCAGTGATGGGAAGTACCTCACCTCCCCTTCATCTTGATATCTGCTAACTCTCACTCAAAAGAGCAAAAAGCCGCCTCTCCCATGGAGTTTGTCGTTGTCGACTCCCCTGCCGCCGATGAAGAAGAAAAAGGAGGAAAGGGGCCCCAAAAGCGCAAGCGTGCGCGGTCAGTTAGGGCGAGGGCACCGCCTCCCCCGCAATTTCCGCTGAGTCGACACCTCTCCTGCGCGACGACGTCGTTACAATGGTCACGCGGTGGCAAAGAGGTGAGGAGGGACAAAGGAAGGGTTGAGGAGGGAGGAGGAGTGGGGGGGGACACGACATGTTGGTGTGAAGGTTTTCTTGTCACTGTCATGCTTGAGGAGAAGGGCAACTTATGTTTTATTTTGAATGAAATGTTTTCTGATGAACGCATGAGCACAGTGATATGGGTGTGAGACTACCCACGGAATCAGATACCCAGTGGGACAGAGGGGGACTGTGGACTTCCACGCATCCATCCTCCTGCAGCTTCTTCTTGTGAAGCTGACTCCAGCTTTGGATATACCGATTTCAACTTGATGCAGATATCACCAACGACACAGCACAGCTTGGATACGCACAGCATAATCACCAGTCGACCATACACAGCAAGCAAGCACTTGACTCACTTTCATGCAGTACTGACAAGAAACCTCCCAGGGAGGGTGATGCATATCACCAAGGAATGGGGAAGGGGGATGTGCACTAGGCACATTGGTGTGGACACTATTCACTCACACTCACACAAGCATGCCGCCTCACGCAAGCCGTCACACGGCCCCCCCACGCCTCACAACACTCCCTTTCTCACCGACTCACCACCCTACCCACCGACTCACCTCTCAATACGCACCCTTCACCCGTCACGACAACCCCCTATTCACCAGCCTACGCCGCAATACCCACCAGACAAAGGGGACAATAGCACCACAATAGCACCACAATAGCACCACAATAGCACCACAATACCCACCACAATACCAACACAATACCAACACAAGACAATGAAAAGAAAAAGACAATGAAAAGAAAAAGACAATGACAAAGACAAAGCAGAGTGAGCAAAAAGGCGGTATTGTTCAAATAATCTTCCATTCATTCCCCATTCCTCTCCTTACTTCTCCCCCTATCTCTCTCCATCATACTCTCTCTCCCATACTACCCCCCATACTCTCCATACTCCCCTCATACTGTCACCATACCATCTCTCCATACTCTCCTTCTCTCCCTTTCTCCCCTTCTCTCCTTCTCTCCCCCCTCTCTCTGTCTGTCTGTCACTGTCTTAATTTCGCTTTCCCATACAAGACAGACAGCAGCCATCACCATACTGCAAGAAAAACAAATCAATCGGAGTAGTAAGTCCCTAATCGTTACGCCTAGCAAAAAAAAACACTCATCGCGGTATCACACACCACCAGAAAACACACAAGAAAAAAAGGATGTGGTTGAAGAAGAAGAAGAAGAAAGACAATCCCCTCCTGGTTTGTTCCGATTTGGCCTGTTTTCATCCCAAGAGTTCTCCAGCTTTTGTCGCATCGTCGTTGTTCTTTTGTTCCAAAAAATAAAAAGCTTTTTTGTCGATATGCTTTTATGCTAGCTCCAAGAAGAAGAGAGAGGAAGGAAGAAAGGATATTCGCGCTTTCGCATGGTTGGTGCACAAATATTGGACTGCTGGGCAAAGACTGACTTGCTCTCGGTAGCAATGTCATCGGATGCGAAGGTGAAGGGCGCGCTGAGGTTCGAAAATGCGGTTCGGAAAGCCTTGAATTTGTCGATCGATCTGAAGATGGGCTGGGTACAATTGCGAAACCAGGTCGGGGATATACAGTCAGGTCATCTACAGGACCAGGCACTTCCCGTGCTTCTTCTTGGGCGCTGGGGGCTCGAGAGCAGCTACGATAGCCTATGGGATGGATCGTCAGTACACATGCGCCAAACCAAACAAACAAACCGCGATCCTTCAAAGAACCAAGAGAATCAAAGAACCACAGGGAAGTACTACACACCTCATCAAACACATCCTTCAACTTATACTGCGTCAGCGCCGAGCACTCCACATACTTAATCGCGCCCAACTCCTTCGCCATCCTCTCTCCATCCTCCCTCCTCACCGGACTCATCTTCTGCTTCATCAGCTTCTCGCGCACGCTGCTGTCGTCGCGCAGATCGGTCTGTGTGCCGACGATGAGGCAGGGGACGCCCGGGCAGTGGTGGTGGACCTCTGGGAACCACTTTTCGCGCACGTTCTCGAAGGAGGCGGGCGAGGTGACGGAGAAGCACACGAGGAAGACGTCGGTTTGGGGGTAGGAGAGCGGGCGGAGGCGGTCGTAATCTTCTTGTCCGGCTGTGTCGAAGAGGCCGAGGGTGTAGGGCTCGTCGCCGATCCTGCGGGGGGGAGGGAGGTTAGTTGGCGTTGTTTGGTTGTTTGTGGATGTGTTTGGAATGGGGGAGGTGAGGTGAGTGAGATGGGGGAGGTGTGTGAGGGGAAGGTGGGGGTTGCTGTTGCGGGGTTTCGGAAGAGCTGGATGAGGGGAACTTACATGACAGTGACAGCATAGTTATCGAAGACAGTAGGGACATATTCCGAAGGGAACTTGTTTGTGGTATAAGAGATCAAAAGACAAGTCTTTCCCACAGCACCATCACCAACCACAACGCACCTATCAGTCAAGAAGGTCAGCAATCAAAATCCACTTCCTTCAAGGATATATTATAGACCATCCCAGGTCGCACCAGGTAGGTGTGTGGACCACCCGGGTACGCCACTGAGACAGACAAAGGGTCAATCCAACTCACTTAATCGTAGCTACAACCATATCTGCGGTTTGGAGAGGAGGTGGAAAATGCGCGGGTATGTGGTATCCTCAGCAGCAGCCTCGGAGAGAGCGAGCTGCCTTGACGGGGTGTGGAGGGTTGTTGGTTGGAGGTGTGTGGAGGAGGGTGGATGCGGTGTGGCGGATTGAATTGTGGGAGGAGGTAGGTCGCGGGGTCGAGTTGTGGAATGGGGGTTGTTGTTGATTGCGTTTGATTGCGGAAGTTGCGGTTGTTGGTGGAGGTGGAAATGGAGGTAGGTTGTTGGTTTGTTGTGTAAGAGTGGTGGAGGTTGTGGTGGTTGTGGTTGGAGAAGAAAGATTGTTTCGAAGTGAAGTGACAGGAACACGGGCGAGACGTTTGAAGGAAGGAACGGGGCTTGCTTGGTTGTCTGTTGGCTATCTGTTTTCTGATGACAGGCGGTGATTGTGGTGGTAGCGGTGGTGGTAGTGGTGGTGGGTAAGCTTGGGGATTGGCGCAAGGTTTGGGCGAGGGAGTAGCGTGGTGTATTAGCCGGGTGGAAGCGAGGGGGAGCTTTATCGGTGAGAGATTGCGGTGGGGAGGTAGGTGGGTGGGGACTGAGGGTGAGGAATGAAGAGAGAAAGGGTAAAAAGAAGAGAGGTTTTGGATTTGGAAAGAGGAGAGGAACAAAGGGGTGAAGATTGAGGATGAAGATGAGGATGGATTATGAGGTATCCTTAGTTTATATGTATGGGTTGTTGTAGTGTAAGTACAGAAGAAGGTAAGAGGGTGCGTGTGGTCTGTGGTGTGTGGTTGAAAAGGGGGTTGTGGCTTGAAAGTGGTAAGGCTGGTGTTGGTGTTAGTGGGTGTGGTTGGTGGTTAGTGGTTGGTGATGGGTGATGGGTGGTGGTTGAAGGGTCAAGTGGTGGAGAAAGTGCACTGTTGCTGCTAGATTACTAGATTACAGTTATGTACTGTACTGGAGTAGAGTACGAAGGTTTATGAGCTTGCAGGGTTCACGACACGACGCAGACCGTTGACTGTGATGCAGCTGGGTGGACTGCTGTACTGTACTATACAGTATAGATCGTCGGTGTAGAGTGCAGAGTATAGGGAGTACAGTATAGAGGTTATACCGGTATAGTTCTACGAATACCCTCGTTCTCGGTGGTGTTCGAGAACAGTATCTTATCTCGAGGATGTACTGTACACTTTGACGTGCTATCCATCGCAATACACACACTCACCACCAGCCAAAAGCACCACCGCCACTACCCGTTGTCAAACCTGCCAAAATTCCCACAAATTCCCACAATAACCCGTACCGCCCTCCCATCCCCTCCCTCCCATCCATCCTCCCCCTAAGAAACCACCGCAGCAAACCAAACAAGGATTCGTAACGCTTCGAACTGTAATTACCGTACGCCATGGTCCCCTAATCCTGTGGGGAAAAGGCGTGCAGCTACGACACACGCTATAGTTGTTTTGCCATGCTATAAGCGTCGTTTGGCTGCTTCGCATTAACAGTACCTCCCTACGTATGCCTATTTAACCAGGGGCCTCGCACTCCTCTAACTGGCCCATCAAACCATGAAACGACGGGCATAAACGACTAGAGTAAGAGTACATAAAGCCGCCTACTAGAGGAAAGTGTACATAAGCACTGTAAGTATCAGTTCGTGGGAATCGAATCCTAGCTTGCCACGGGCAGGTAAACTGCACTGCTGCATGTATAATTTCTTCCAGAATCCAAGGAAGGGTTGGTTGGTCTTCTATTACGGTCCTTCTACTGCATCTCATGCTCATGCAGAGTTTCGGCTTCATATGTCATGCATTGAGAAGGATTCAGGATCTCTTACAGAAGAAGGTTACTCGGCTTCTAATCTTGTAGAGAAGAATGGTATGAGTCTCTTAGGGAGGGGGAGGGGGATCTGATATTGGACGTCGAACCTGTACTATAAACACTTTCATCTATTAGACCTACTAAAGTATCTCATATCCCATATAACATATCCCACCACACCAGCTCACAAACACTCCCATCTCCTCCCCCTCTAAAAAACCCCTTCCTAGCAAAACAAATCACTCCCCCATCTCCTCCTATCCCCTTCCACCAAGCCAAAAATTCACTCCCCTCCTATCCCCACCCCTCAAAAATCCCCTCCAAACACTCCTAACCCCATCCGTCCCCAGTAAATTAACCTCAACCTCACATCACAACCAGAAACACACTACCCTCCCTCCATCCCAATGCAGTCTAGCGCCGTGACCTAAAACGAAACCAAATGCACCCCTACCCTACACGCTAAGGTTTAATCTCCCGAACCAGACTGGACTGTGCGCGAGGTGAGGTGAGGGAGGTGATGGTGTCAAGTTGTCAGCCTTGCGCGGGAGGCTGATCTTTACACGTTCGAGATCAGTTGCTCATCAACGTATCTGTGGTCGTGGGATATATGTGGTAGTATCGAAGTCGATATCGAACTGGGAAACGCAATACTTCGAATACTTAGAATACTTTGAATAGACCAGACCAGACCAGACCAGACCAGACCAGACCAGGGCAATCAACGCAAGGAAACGACATCATGGCCTCAACGACAACCACCACAACCACAGCGGGGACGACGGCGGATATAGACGCACTCTTGACGACTTATCTCGAGCTCTTGCATACGTACACCACGCTGCGGAGCAAGTTGACTGCGCTACAATCATCCGTACGTCCCCCCTCCTCTCTCCTCATTTCAAGAATACAAGCTAACGAGAAGAAGACATCCCTCTCCCTCGCCCGCGCGAACTTCAGTACACCACATCAGATGGGTTATACATCCGGCAGTAACTCCAAACTACGCGCTTCAGTGCGACTGCACGTCATTCCACCGGATGACGATGAAGCCAACGGCAGTGAGGAAGAGGGAGAGGGAGAGGCGGTGTTCACACTCCACGCCATCGACCCTGAACCCGCCTCGAAGAAGAAAGAGGGAGATGATACGGGTGATGAGGATGAGGAGCGTGGTGCAGACGACGAGGAGGGAGAGGATATAGATCCCACACCCTCAACAGTGAAAGGACCGCCGCCACTTCCACACATATTTGGCGTCCTAGCCCCGCCCTCCCTACGAGAAGCGCAGGCGTCGGCGATAGACGCGGTACAGATGATAGTCGAGCTGGCTGGTGTCAAGGTGAGGATGAGGGGTTTAGAAGTTGAGGTGCGTCGTGCGCGGAAACGGGCGCTCAGGGCTGAGAAAGGACGGTAGGGGTGGGGGGTTAGGAGGAGGGAGGGACTGAGGGGGAGGGTGTGGGAGGGAGGTGGGTGAGTGGGTGTAGGGTAGGGTAGGTAGCTACGATTAGATCACGATGAGCAGGATATACAAATACAGATATAAACACACACTTACACACTTACACACTTACAAAATCACACACAACAGACCAAACCACAACAGACCAAAAACGGAAGTAGTGCTCAAAAACCCAGGTATTCCATTATCCCCACTCCCAGACTATGCCACTAAATGTCCCTATGCCCTGACATCCCACGCCTATCTCATATTACATCTCCCCTCTCTCCCACTCCCTGGGGGTAGGTGTCGCTCTATTATATGGTATTATATCTCTCCCCTCTCTTCTCCTTCCATCTTCAGTCCATCCGTATCTCACCAGCTTCCATCCCCTCCCGTATCCAGCCCGTTTTCGTTCCTCTCGCGTCCCTTTCCAAATGAAACTAGGCTTCGATCCAAAAAAGACTAGCGATTAAAAAAGACCTAAGACCTAAAAAGCAGGGATGATATCACAACGCGCGCGCGACGCAGCAAAAAACAGTAAAGCAAATAGCGCCCGAGATTCCAACCGCGAAAAACAAGTAAGCACGAAAGCAATCGATGGACAACAAGAACAAAAAAAAGGTAGGCGTGCCCGTAAGGTAAGATGAGCAGCAGTGTGATAGGGTCAAAAATAACGACCCCAAAAAAAACAATAGTTTGCAAAAGGACAGCAACAAGCAGCAAAAAAAGTAGGATATTAAAACAGTAAAAACCAAAGTATACAAGCAAAGAAAGGTAAAAAAGTAAAAAAGATAGATTATCGATGTTGGTACAACGCTCGTCGCAACTCTCAGCCACTCCCTCTCCATCACCGTCAACCGTCACATCACATGGAGGTCAGAGCAGATGAAAGGCCGGACAACCACGCAGCCAGACGAAAAGGCACAACAGATCAAGCCAAAGCAGACTAAGAAGCCTCCTCAGCCCACCCATTCAACCCCCCCTCCTGGAGCGCAAGTCCATACCCCCCACCCCCACCCGCACCTCCCCCCACAACACCCATCCCCGCACTCATCCCCCCCGCATTACCAAACCCCAATCCCCCCATCCCGCTCACAAGTCCCGAGAAGGAAGATTGATACGCGTGGCCCCTGCCTGCGAAACCCTGCCCACCACCGCCGCCGTTGACGCCAAGGCCGTTAGAGGAGGTGGTTGACTGGTTCGAGGAGTCCTGCGCGAAGAATGGGAGAGATGCCGCTCTCGCGTGTTGGCTCCGCGCGTTGGAAGGGGCGAGGAGACCGCCTACAGTCGTTGAGCTTGAGGTAGGGGCTGCGTAGCCGTTGGAGATAGACGCAGAATGCTGATGTCCGCCATGCGAGTGTGTTTGGATTCCTAGTCCGTCTGCTTGCCCATTCTGGTTGTTGTTGTTCTCGCCACCATTATCCCCCCCTGCACCATTCCCATAAATCTGCTGCACAAGCGCCTGCTGTCTCTGCTGCTGATACGTCGCCTGCGCGCCCTCGAGGGACTGCTGATGCTGATGCTGCGCGTGCTGCGCCGCCTGCTGCTGGCTCATCTGATTGAGGTACATAGTCAACGGGTTATTGCTCCCCGCGTTCAGGACAGCGCTAGCGGTGTTGGCTTGGGCGGGCTGGAAGGAGGTAGTTGGGGCTTGGGAGTTTGTCGGGCTGGAGCCGTTTTGGGAGTTACTCTGGTGCCCTGCTGAGGCGGGGGAGTTGACGCCGTCTGCGCGGTTGGGCTGGGCCTGCTGCTGGGATTGCTGTTGGAGCTGGCGTGGTGGGTTTCCGCAGCGGTCTTTGCCGAAGTTGACTTTGAAGCGACGGTAATCCTCCTTTCCGCGGATGGCCTCGATGGCTTTGATAGCATTAGCGATATTGGTGAAGTTGACGAACGCGCACGATTTCTCGCGCAGCGTGTTGACGAGCTCAATCTCGCCGTACTCGGTGAAGTCCTGACGCAGACGGTCCTCGGTGAAGGACTCGTCGAGGTTGCCAACGTAGACGTTGCGCGAGGCGCCGCCGCTGACGGCGAGGGCGATGGCGGGGGGGAGGGCGCCGGAGTGCTTGCCCCACCCGATCTTGAGGCGGCGGTTGTGGATCATCAGGCCTTGGAGGTTGCTGAGGGCGTAGAAGGAGGCCGCAGAGGTGGGGTCGATGAAGGTCACGAAGCAGATGTGCTTGTCGGGGATGTAGCGGATGTGGTGTAGGAGGCCGCCACGGACGACATTGCAGATCTCTTCGATGGTGGTCTCAGGGTGGATGTTGCCGAGGTAGACGGTGCGGTTTCCGAGGTTGTTGATGCCGCCGGCGGTGGTGGCAACGGCGGCTGCTGCGACGGACTGCTGGGCTAGAGCGTTGGAGATCAGATCACGGTCCGCGCCGTTCAGGACATGGGCGTAACCAGGAGCAATACCAAGGTACTGCGCCGCGTTCTGCTGCTGGGTCTTGGACACATACGCGCAGCGGTCCTTACCGTAGTAGACCTTGCGAGGAGCCTGCCACTTCGGCTCCTGTGGGAGCTGAGAGACCGCCTTGATTGCATTTCCAATAGACAGGAAGTGAACGAATCCGATTGCCTTTTCACGGACAATCTTGACTGTATCGATGGGGCCGAACTTGCCCAGGTCCTCGCGCAGCTCATCCTCGGTAATGTCTTCCGACAGATTACCAAGGTAAACGTTTCGCGAGGCGCCGGACTGCTGCACGGCGAGTGCAACAGACGTCGGGACCTGGGACGGCTTGCCCCAGCCGATCTTGATGTCCTGTCCGCGGATAGCCAGTTTCTTCAAGATGGCATCCGAGTGGAAGTGAGTGGCAGAGGCACCATCCAAGAAGGAGATGAACGCGCAGTTCTTGTCTGGGAGGAGTCTGACGGACTCAATCTGTCCACTACGGACATGACCCAAAATCTCCTCAGCGGACGTCTCAGGGGGGATGTTGCCAAGATAGACAGTCCTGCTCGTTCCGGCCGCGATGCCCTGGGCCTGCTGCGGCGAAGTCGGCATCTGCATCTGCATTTGCATCTGTAGCTGCATCTGGTTCCCCAGAGCAGCGTATCCCTGAGTCGGAGACTGCGGGGCGTAGAACTGCGGAGCACCATAAGTCGACGGGGAAACTATGGCCTGGTAAAGTTGTGGTGACATCTGGCCCTGGATGGGGCTGGCCATGCCGTTTTGCTGCTGCTGCTGTCCATTATGCTGCTGGCTGAAGTTGGCAAAATTCTGGAACTGCGGGTTGGCAAATGCGGCCGGGGAGCCCGGTTGAAAGGGGCTTCCGAGGAGGAGCTGGGACGGCAGTAATGGGGTGAACTGCATGTCGAAGGCGGTCCCTGGTGTGGAGGCATCAGCCCCGTTCTGCCCTAGCGGTTGCGTGTTGATCGAAGGGATGTTCGCTGCACGGTTTGGATGCCTGTCGCCGTATCCGCCCATGGAGAACTGGTTCGAGCTGTAGGCGCCGTGGGAGAAGCCCGTCTCGGAGAGGGATGGTTTGGAGGCATGGCCGGGGAAGCGGGAGGCAGTCCTGGCGTTTGGGCCGTTCATGGCGCTGGTTGATGCTGTTTCCTGCATACCCAAAAGATGAGGTGGGAGGACAAAGTTGTCCCGCACCGGTGGTGATAATACAGCCGTGTTGAAGGATAAAGTGCCTTGTGAGGCACGAAAGTGTGTAGTAAAACTGATAGCTTCTGAAGAGAAGGTTGTAGATGGCCCAATATATGTTTAAGACAAGATCAATTCGAATTGAAAGATATTATAGCTTATAGCAGGGGCGTATAAAATGAGGTTGATATGAAGTATATAGCCCACGCGGAGGCAAAAAGGGGAGGTTTGTTTTCGATATGTTCGATGTTTGATTGCTTTCGAGCGAGATTGTATACAGGCGTCTCAGCGGACCATCGCACGAAGGGGGTTGTTTATCTTGGGGCGAGAGAGCGTAGCGTAGCGTTTCGCAGGGTTGAAGGTTTGAGCTTTCGGATAGATTTCGAAATCGGGATAGCTGCGAGCTAAACAAGCTGGTAGGCAAGAGGTATGTATGCAGCCGCGGATCTCTCCTTGCAGCAAAGAAAAAACGGTCTTCTAGAAGCTCAAAGGGCGAGAGAGAAAATCGACAGGTTCGGTGGAGCTCGGGATTTTTTTTGATCGCTGTGCTGTTGGTGTGGCTGCTGCAGGGGGCGTGTGTTAAGGAAAGGGACCTGTTTATTCGGGGAGCAGAAGAATAGGTGTAAAGGTATGCGTATTTTAACAAGGTGAACGAGATTGGAAGTAAGAAGCTGAAGCTGTTCAAAAAAATTAAAAAGGGCAAAGAACACGAAGAAGAGACACCAAAAGGAGTGGTGGTGTTTTTTGGGTATTGAAGGATGAAGGTTTGGAGATGGAGGTTTGGGGGAGGGAAGGGAAGGGAAAGAAGGGTAGGGGACAAAAAGGCAAAGGTGTGGCGGGAAGGGACCAACCAAAGAGTAGAATTGGGGAAAGAAATGAGCTTCTGGGAGGGAGAGAGAGAGGGACCTGGGGGGTGGATGGAGGGTGGAGGGAGGGGGTGGTGACTGGGATGTTCGTATCGGACGTATTGGGTAATTGGGGGCCCTGCATTTTCTCATGGGCGAGATTTGGGTGACAAGGAGATTTGAGATTAAATATGGGCGTAAATATAGAATTAATGACCGAGTTGGGGCTGAAGAAGGGTGGATAAGAGGCTGATCTGGAGGGAATATGGCTTAATGGAGTTAGAGGTTGGTGGAGATGGAGATGAGGAGTTCCATTTGATGATTTGATCTTGGATGTTGGAGCCAATGAGAGAGTTTTGCTGGGGGGTATTTCTTGTACTCTTCAAAGTAAAGCCAGAGGTGGTAAAAATGGTGGAAATGGTGGAAATGGTGGTAAGAGCACCCACCAGAGCAACTCTAGATGTCAAGGGGAATGCTAGCCTGATTGGGGGTTAGTGTGGTTTGGGAATACTACGGATCAGGGGTAGCGGGTTGCACAGTTGAGTTAGTTTGAGTTAGGGAGGGAGGACAGAAAGGGGATAGTGCAAGTAAGTACAAAGGTACATCAGGAGAAAAAGTGGTGAAGAGGGGTGTATGTATATAGGGAGGGTTGTATTGTATAGGAGTCAAAACACAGGGAGAGAAACAGGCAGGACAGGGAGAGGGCATACAAATACACACACAGACAGTATATTCTATATATCCTAGCCTCATTCTACCCATCTTAGGAGCACCAAAAAAAAAGGTCTCACCATTACAGCCACTACCAACAAGTCCCGATCGAACTCTACCTGCTAACTCACACCCTCCGGCCCATCATATGCAGCCTCACAGTCCATGCATCCCCATCGGCCCCAGTCTTTATGCACGCTGCAACTCTTACGCACAGCGCCGCAGATTAGGGTACAGGAGGAGACCAACGCTACGACTTACGGAGGGGACTACTAACTCTACTAACACTCCTAAGCATACTCTACCGACTAACCACTACCACCACTACTAACCATACTAACCATACTAACCATACTAACCATACTAACCCTCCTAACACTACTACTATACATAACAGACAAAACATCTACATCCATACCAACCAACCCCCCGCCCCTACCAAACACCCCAAGCCCCCCAGCAAGGGGTCTGAAACTGGCAGATTGCAAACGCCTAGAACCGATGAGACATCCGTATGGAGTAACACTGGGTGTGTAGTGTAACCTGCGGGCTGCCGGTCCCAGGGAGTAGTAGTGGTGCTGTTTTGCATGGATGGGATGGGATGGGGGTGGTGGCTAGGGGGACGGACTACATGCGGCTAGGGCGGGAGGCATGCAAGGAGGTTATTAAAAGTGTAAATTGCGAGAGAGGGTTTATCTTGCCGCTGGTGTGATCACGGGAGGAAGAGACCAGTAACCAGAAACTAATTCACACACAGAGATTCCAGCAGATCTCGTTGACTACTGTATAAGGGATCTTGATATTGTTGCTTAACATTCTTTCTATCTAATCAACTACTCATCACCCTGTCCCTCCCATCCACCCCCGATCACCACCACAGCATTCCATTGCACCGCCACCGCATCCAAACAATGCCACGGCTCATGCTAGCTAGCGGGACGAACGGGGACGTGGCCACAAAGAAAGCGCGACGACGCATAGACCGGGACACTCCTCCGAATGAACCCCAACTAAACTACGGCTTGCAACGCCCCATGAAGCGCGGGTACAAGCAGCACGTCCTCACAGAATGCTGGTTGCACACCCACGCGAGGAAGCGCTCTAGACCCAGTCCGTAGCCGCCGTGGGGGGAGGTGCCGTATCTGGGAGGGGGGTATGTATCAGCCGATTGCTCATTACTTTAATTTTACAGCTATGGTAGTCACGGGGGAGTAATTGAGGGGATATGTGGGGGTGCGTGGGAAACTCACTTGCGCTGGTCTGTGTACCAGTAGTACTCCTTTGGCGGGATGCCCTCGCGCTCATACGCGGCCATCAGTTCCTCGTAGCCTTCCATTCTCATTGAGCCGCCGACGATCTCTCCGACGCCGGGCATGAGGACGTCGACGCTCTCGGTGACACGCGGGTCGTTAGGGTCACGCTTCATGTAGAAAGCCTTGATAGCGGTAGGGAAGTGCGTGAGGAGGATAGGCAAGTTAATGATATCCGTCATCCTTCTTTCCGCAGCCTCCGCAATATCGTCGCCGAAGACGTGGGGGTTGCCCTCCTCGTTGAGAATAGGGGGATCTTGGGCGTTGAGCCAGTCAATGGCGTCAGAGTAGCGCATGCGCTTGAACGGGTGCGCGGGCGCCTTGAAGTCAGGGTTGAGCTCCTTGATGTATCCCGCGATCTCGGGGTCGGCGAGGATGGTCTCGATGACGGTGCCGATCATCAGCTCGATGTGATCGAGGAGGTCGTCGAACTCGATGAAGTCCAGCTCGGCCTCGACGTGGGCGTACTCGGCCAAGTGGCGACGGGTGAGGGATTTCTCGGCGCGGAAACTCTTCTCGATGCAGTAGACGTTGCCGAGGCTCTGGATGGCGGTCTCGAGGTAGAGTTGGGAGGACTGGGTGAGGTAGGCTTTCTCGTCGTAGTAGGGGAGCTCGAAGAGGGTGGAGCCGCCTTCGACTTGGGTCTGGACGAGGGCTGGGGGGCTGACTTTGGTGAATTTAAGGTCCTTGTAGGCTTTTGCGAAGGCCCATTCGACGGCGGAGCGGACTTTCATGACGGAGGAGGCGTTGTCGCCGCGGAGGACGAGGTGTCTGTTATCCAGCATCTGGGCGTCCCACATGTTCTTCTCTGAGGAAACCTTGTTGGTGATGGCATCGTCGCCGCTGGGCGCGGAGCCAATAACCTTGTAGTAGTCGACCTGGAGCTCACGGCCATCTGGAGCAGTGGCTCCGTCTGGAAGCTTGCGCATCTCACCGAACAGGGCAATCGAGGTGCCTTGGGCGAAGGTCAGAGCATCGTAGGTCTTGGTCAGGTCGCCGGTAAGGACACACTGCAGGTGACCGTAACCGTCGATCAGGGTTATAAATGTAGCCTGCTTCTGCTGTCTCAATCTGTGAATGCGTCCACAAATCTTGACACGTGCTCCCTTGACATCCCCCTCTCCCAGCTTGATATTCTTATCGCCGGTTGTAGTTCTCACAGCCTTTGGCAGCGACGCATCTTCCGTGAGGACGATCTTCTTCGCGTCCTCAAGGTTGTTGAGGCGTTGCTGCTCCTTCTCAGCCTCGGCAGCGGCGATCTGCTGCTGCTTAACCAACTTCTTCTTGTGCTGGTCGAGCGCATTCTGGGCCTTCTTCACGGCGCTCTTCGCCGGCTCCTTCCACGCCAATCGCTCAGATGGGTCACCATCCGCGCTCACGGCGCCCGTAACAGACGCGCGCTGGAGATATGACTTGTTCTCCGCGCCGCCGTGCTGGATGAATGCATAACCCAAAGATTTGTACGGCTTTGCCTCGGAGCCATCTGCGCCCTCCTCGTCCTTGCCAGCGTCCAAGTCAATGTAGATCGCGTTGGTAGAATCGGTCTGTGCGCTTCTGGTCGGCAGAATCTCCTCGATCTTGGCCTTGACGGCGTCGAGAGTCGAAGCCATCGTAGTCGCGGTGGGGGGGAAGTTGTGTTTATTTTTATTTCTTGTAACTCTCTTTCATCCCACAATGCCAGCGAGCCCTTTGGTGGGGGTTGTCCTCACCGCCTCTGAGTCACTAAGGGAGTCTGCCGTAAACGGATTAGCGCCTAATTAACACGGACGACGCGCTTTCCGTGCCGGCGGCCCAAGTCGCGACTTATGGAATTCTAGGCAGGCAGGCGGTCGGTCGCGAGGGAAGGTTTTAGAAGAGGGAATTCGAGTGCCTCTTTTTTTTTTCAATGAACAAAGCAATTGTTGTGTCTCCAAGACGACTTTTAATCTCTGCTGTCAACCTATCTAGTCGGCTTTTGGTTCTTAGGTCTTCCAGCACAATGCCTCCGAAACAGGCAACGCTTGGGTATGTAAAGCCTTCGCAGACTACGTTGGGGTGCGTGGAGAGCTATGAGCTGTCCAACTCCCCGGTTTTGGATATTGTTTCTGACGCTGCGGTTATACAGGAGGTTTTTTGGGGGTTCCAGTAGTGCGAATCCAGCTCCTCCGAAACAAACAACTCTCTCGTTTTCCTCGAAATCCACGAATGAATCCAAGGTCAAGACACCAGTGAAGAAAGAGGAGCTTGAGGATGAGGATACACCAAATGAGAACCGAACCCCTAAAAGTGATGAAGATGCTGTGAACGAGCAGCTGGCCTCGGAGTTGAAGGCTAGCCCTTCACCCAATGGCAAAGGTGCGTTTCCCCAACTCGGCTTGGCCATTATGGAGTGCAGGACCCCAATTAATTCAATTCAGACTCCAAGAAACGGATTAGAGACGAGGCTCTGGAAGATTTCAAGAGTGAAGCTGCAGCATCCGACGAATCAAAAAAGCTAAAGGAGGAACAAGAGGAGGAAGAGGATGAGGAACCCGTCTTGAAACGATCGCGTCGAAGCGGCCAGGAATCTACGGTGTCGAAGAACGCATCCGAAACCAAGCCAAATAAGAAAGATACTGCAGCAGCGAATAAGAAAGGCACGGGAAAGGCAGCTACTAAGGGTATCAAGAAGGAGATAGTCGAGATTGAAGACGATAAACCTCTCGCCAAGCCAGAGAGGAAAGCATCAGCCACCCCCGAAGCCAGCTCAGAAGTAGAGGAGGAGATTGAAGAAGATGAGGAGGATGAGAAGCCAGAATTGGCTGCGAAAACCCGAGAGAAGATACAAACAACCCTGAAGTCGAATAGCAAGGACCCATATCCAGACTGGAAACCGGGAGAGCCAGTACCATACGCAGCACTCTGCACGACCTTTTCGCTCATTGAGATGACGACGAAACGTTTAATCATTGCTGCGCATTGCTCTCTCTTCTTGCGTCAAGTCCTCCGCCTCACACCCGACGATCTCTTACCGACTGTTCTCCTCATGATCAACAAACTGGCGGCAGACTATGCTGGCATTGAGTTGGGTATTGGCGAGTCGCTCATAATGAAAGCTATCGGCGAAGCCACCGGCCGAAGTCTGGCAGTCATCAAGCAGGATCAAAAGGAGATCGGCGATTTAGGCCTGGTGGCTGTCAAGAGCAGGTCTAACCAGCCGACCATGTACAAACCCAAGCCGCTGACGGTCAGGGGTATTCACAAGTCTCTGTTGAATATTGCAGTGATGCAGGGCAATGGAGCACAGACCCGCAAAGTGGACGGTATCAAGAAACTGCTCTCTGCTGCTGATAGCGGAGGCGGTAAGGTCGATCTTGCAAAGGACAAGGGAGGCCCAAGTGAAGCCAAGTTCATCGTCAGGTTTCTGGAGGGTAAACTAAGACTCGGCCTGGCTGAGAAGACGGTCTTGGTATCGCTGGCTCAGGCCATGGTCTGCCACGAGACCGAGAGTAAAGGAAGAGATAAGGTGCCTTCTACGGATCAGTTGGCTAAGGGGGAGCAAGTCCTGAAAGCCGTGTACAGGTAAGTCAATTCTTCCCACGTGTAAGATCCAGACTCTAATCTATCAAATAGTGAACTCCCCAGTTACGATGTAATTATCCCAGCTATGCTCCAGCATGGCATCTTCAACCTCCGAGACAACTGCAAGCTCCAGCCAGGAGTACCTCTCAAACCCATGTTGGCAAAGCCAACCAAGGCCATTACAGAAGTCCTTGATCGATTCGAAGGCCAGACATTCACTTGCGAGTACAAATACGATGGCGAAAGAGCCCAGATTCATTACGTATCCAAAGACTCCGAGACAAAATACCAAAGCAGCGTTCCCGCAGCAGCCAAGGGAACAGCAGGTGGACTCGCAGCCATCTTCTCGCGCAACTCGGAGGACCTATCCAAGAAATACCCCGATATCTTAGAGAAGCTCGGCACGTGGGTCAAGCCGGAGACCAAGAGCTTCGTCCTCGACTGCGAAACCGTAGCCTGGGACACGGTAGAGAAGAAAGTGCTCCCCTTCCAGCAACTCATGACGCGCAAGAAGAAGGACGTCAAAACCGAAGACGTCAAAGTCAAAGTCTGCGTCTTCGCCTTCGACCTCCTCTTCCTCAACGGCGAAGCCGTCGTCGAAAAGCCCCTCCGGGAGCGCCGCTCCCTCCTGCACACCGCCTTCACCCCCGTCGAGGGCGAATTCGCCTTCGCCACCTCCATGAACGGCCAGGAAATCGACGACATCCAAACCTTCCTCGACGAGTCCGTCAAGGCCTCCTGCGAGGGCCTCATGGTCAAGATGCTCGACGGCGTCGAGTCCGGCTACGAGCCCAGCAAGCGCTCCCGCAACTGGCTCAAGATCAAGAAGGACTACCTCGCCGGCATCGGGGACTCGCTCGACCTCGTCGTCCTCGGCGCTTACCACGGAAAGGGGAAGCGAACCAGCGTGTATGGCGCGTTCTTGCTAGCCTGTTATAATCCCTCCACCGAGCGCTACGAAACAGTCTGCAACATCGGCACGGGCTTCAGCGAAGAGGTCCTCGAGACCCTGCACGCCCAACTCTCCGACACCGTCATCGATCGCCCCAAACCCTTCTACGAGCACAGCAAGGTCAACGCGCACCAACCCGACGTGTGGTTCGAGCCGCGCTATGTGTGGGAGGTGCGCACGGCGGACTTGACGCTCAGCCCGAAGTATCGCGCTGGGTATAAGGAGGGCATCGCCGGGGATGCGGAGAAGGGGGTTAGTTTGAGGTTTCCGAGGTTTATTAAGATTAGGGATGATAAGAAGGTTGATGAGGCGACGAGTAGTAGACAGATTGCGGAGATGTATAGGAGGCAGGAGAGTGTTAGTAAGGGGCCCGCGGCGGATGATGATTTTGAGTATTAGATACTCTTATACTGGGTTTGCGGTTCGTGGGTGGGCGAGCGTTGGAGTTTATGGGATGGGCGGGCGCGCTTTGCTTTGATTTGAAGGGGAAGGGGTGTGTATACATATGAGCGTGGCTTAACTAGGAAATATTTGCTTGTTTTAAATTCAAACGATATTTTCCACAAAAATCAAACCAAAAACGTGAAATCGCAGAATTATTGACACCAACCATATTATCAAGTCTAACTTTGTGTGTGTGAGTGAATGCAGATTATCGAATTATCAAATTATAATTACTAATTCCCTATTTCCCTATTTCCTTCCTTATCACCGAACGTTTTTACCAGCCAATGTATGCATATCCACTCATTGACCAATACACCCCCCCCTCTCCTTCCTCTCCTTCACCTCCTTCCCCCCCTTCAATCCCATCCCCTCTTTCTCCCTCACCCCATTCCCCTCCTTCTCCCCCTCCCCCTCCTCCTCCCCCCCTTGTCTACCCAACCAACACCCCTCCCGCCCACCACCCTCCGCTCCTTTCGTCCCCTGATACCAACCCCCCCCCAACACCCCCTCCACCCTCCCCCACTCCCCCACCTTCCCAAGACTCTTAACATCCAAATCCCCCAACCTGGCCCTCAGCACCCCTTCCCCATCAGGTACAACAAGAAAGACTGTGACGTCGCGGAGTGTCATGGCGATTTGTAGGCCTTTGAGAGAGGTGGATGAGGAGGGGGAGGAGGGGGAGGAGAGGAGGTGTGAGACGCCGTATGGGTCGCAGGTTGTTTGGATGTGGCGGAGGTGGCGGAGGAGGGGGGATGTTAGGGCCCAGGAGGTTAGGCGGCTGAGGGTGTGTAATTGTTCCGAGGTCGCGGCGGTGGGCGGTGTGTCGTTGTGGTTGGCATTGGGTACAACGTTTTGGGCAGCAGGTTTAGTACTCCCGTCCTCGACAACGCTACTGCCATTTTGGGTAATAGAGAGACTGGTGCTGTCAGTAGGAGCAGAAGCAGGTAACCCAAGCAACAACCCCGCAGCGCGTCGCACATCAGCAGGAGAGGAGGAAATCAGGTCCAGTGGACAGAAAGAGGGTTTTGAGATGCCTCGCTTGGCGTGGAGGGCGCAGGTGCGGCAGCGTTTTGAGCCGGGGGGGGCGGAGGGGGAGGGGGCGAGCCATTTGGGTTTGAATTGGATTAGGGTTGATGATGTTGCTGGGGGGGGTTGTTAGTTTTGTCTTTCGCTGTGTATATTAGACTGGGAGGGGGGAAGAGGGAGGAGAAAGGGGAGAGGGAGGAGAAAGGGGAGAGGGAGGAGAAAGGGGAGAGGGAGGAGAAAGGGGAGAGGGAGGAGAAAGGGGAGAGGGAGGAGAAAGGGGAGAGGGTGGGAGGGGGAGAAGGAGGAAGGGGCAAGGGAGAAGGGAGAAGGGGGAACTGGAGAAGGGGGAAGTGGAGAAAGGGAGAAGGAAAAGCAGACATACGAGGCGACATATCCGTAATAAGAAGCGCATGCGGATCATCCGCCAAATAAACCCCATGCCTCTGCCTCGGCCGCGGCGAATCTGCGGATGCCTCCTCGGCGGCTCGCAGAGCAGCGTTGAGAGTCTGGATTAGGTGCGATGAACCGAGGGAGACGAGACGGATGTCGATTAGGTCTTCAGCGGGGAAGAGCGGCGCGATGGAGGTGCGGAAGGCGATGTGGGCGTCGAGTGTGGGCGTGGTGGTGGGGAGGTCTTTGCGGAAGCGGAGGAGTTTGCCTGGTGGGGGGTGGTGTTAGGTTGTTGTTTGATTTGTGGGGGGAGGGGAAATTTGGGGGAGGTGAGGGGGGTAGTGGTGAGAGATGGGGGGTAATGGCTTCATTGTGTGAGCTCTGCCCAGGGGTGTAGGAAAGCTCCAGGACAAGGGCGTGGGATGCTCAAAAAGGGGAATCACGTGATAGTTCGACTGAATCTGAGAAAGAACATACCGTGCCAGGGATTAGTTGCTGTGTCCTCTCCTTTCTCCTGTATATCGCCATGTTGGGGCGTGTTACTCTGCGGAGGGACGTTTATAGAGTAAACCACGTTTGCAGCGCCCTCGCTCAGGTAGGTGGCCGAGATGTTGCTGGGTAGCTCCAGGATCGTGTCTGGTGGGAAGTCCATCATTCTGGGGTATGTGATATTAGAGATTAGAGATTTCTAGGTAGCAGAGGTGTATGCAGGTGGATGGGATGGGCTGCTGCGGCGATTAGGGATTGTTATATGCGTATATGGGGTGCTCCTTCCTCGCGGGCATGGGCGAGGTGGAGGAGTGTGGTGGCGGGATCGAGAGAAGGTGCAACGGTGACAAATCCATATATAGGGTAGGTATATAGAAGATATATATTTTGAAAGGGTAGTAGATAAGTGCGTTCAGTCGATGATTGCACAGTATATGTTGTACTTGGATAGGAATATAGAATGGAAGAAAGGTGTTATGTCTGGGGGAAGGAGCCGCTGACACGGAAGCCGCAGGGCATATGCATATAAAAATCGGTCCAGACCAATGTGAAAAAGGTATATATAGTGGCACTAACAAACCAGCGGCTATGACGGTCCTGCCGTTATTCTAGGTCTTGGAACGTCAAATAAATAGGAAATAATAGAAATAATATTTACTGTGGGTGTATATAAAATATATGTAAGTGTGTAAATATTAAATATTGACAATAGAGGTCTGTAGGTATTTTATTTTATTTTTAATTCCTTTTTGTCGTTATTTATGCAGGTCAAGCATTTAAACGCCTGACATTTCCTCTTAGTCAAATGCAGTGACACCAGTGGCGACCATTCCCGATTCTCGACCATCAGATGTTTTTGGTTGTTTGTTTGTTGTTTGTTGACATGTGTGGCTTACCTAATGCGGCCAATGACGATGGGAGCTCCAAGCTATTTTTTTTTGCTGCTGTTTTTTGCCCCATTTGCCGTATTTCTTATACCCGAATTTCTTCCTTCTTCCCTGTCTGCCCGCACAGCTGTGCACGGAACAGCCGAAACCTGGAGATCGCTGCACTATTCCCTTTCCCACATACACAATCTCCCTCCTTCCTCCTATCTCCATTTCTCCCTATCTCCACCTTTCCTCATCCTTCATCTTCATCTTTATAATCACTCTTCTTCCTCTTGTTGTACTTTACGACCTCAACTGTCGCTTCGAATTGTCGCTGTACTCTTACTGTACTTACCCGGGTGTGTTTTCGTCAAGGAGATTAAATTTAATTCCGACCGCGCATCAATCACGTTCACAATCACAATCACGCGACCCTTGTCCAACCAACAACCCAAGCCCGAGGAATCAAAGACGAAAGGTCCCGATATCGAAGAAGTCTTTTGCGATAAAGCTCTTCATCCTCTTCTGTCGCATATACGAAACAAACAAACAGAAATCGCCTCATCGCCACTACGACGGTGCTCATCCATCGTCTAATGTCTGCACCTCACCATGGCCTTCAACTTCAACTGGTCGCCGCTGACGGCAGACGCCGAGTTCTACCTGCGCGCGCAGGAGATGCTCACCACCGCGCTCAATAAGAACCCGAAGCCTCCCATCATCGTCGATGACATCCTCGTCAGCGAGCTGAATCTGGGCTCCGTCCCGCCGGATCTGGAGATACTGGAGATAGGGGATCTTGCCGAGGACCGGTTTCGCGGTATCTTCAAGATGTGCTACTCCGGCGACGCCTTCTTGACCCTCAAAACACGGGTCCAGGTACGCTGCCTTCTGCTTGCTTCCTGCTTTCCTGCTCGCTTTTTCTCGGGATATTACATTCATGCGCATTTCGCGATTTTACTTCGCGATGACTCTTGATGTGGATCCCGAGGATGCGCGCTCATTTCATTGTTTCATGCACCCCGCGCAGCAAACTATAACGTGAGGCTAATATATCAACAAACAGGCAAACCCGATGAATACGTACCTATTTTCAAAACCATCGTTTACTTCGCCGCAACCTCTAGCTGCATCGTCCGGATTAACGATCCCCTTGAAAATCACCTTATCGGATATCAAACTATCGGCCTTCATCATCCTCGTCTTCTCCCGCCAAAAAGGACTGACGTTGGTGTTCCGCAATGACCCGTTAGAATCCATCAAGGTTTCATCGACATTCGATTCCATACCGTTCGTGTGCGAGTATCTCCAGAAAGAGATCGAAATACAGCTGCGGACGTTAATGATGGAGGAACTACCCGCCATCATCCACCGATTGTCGCTACGACTGTGGTGCCCGGAATATGCTGCGAAGGAAGAGGAAGAACGTCTCGCGGAGGAGAAGCTGAAGGAGGGCGAGGTTGCGACCGACCCTCTCGCAAGCCCACCACAAGATGCCGTCGACTCGCACGGAAATGTGTTCGACTCTCGTGAGATATCATCGCTATCCCTCGAGGACGGCGTCGAAAGCCACTCGCTATTCTCGCAAAAGAACCTCCTTCGACTGGGCGTGCTGAGCGACTCGCAACGCACCTTCTCCCTCTTCACACCCGCCATCCGCGACGCAGTCTTCCGAGCATGGGCCGGCCCAGGCGACCGCGGCGATGGCTTCGCAATCACTCCCCCCACCCTGACACGGACCCACTCAGCCGTCTCCAACGGTGCCACAACCTACACCTTCTCCGACCACGACAACGAAGGCAGCCTCCCCCCTTCGCGCCCCTCTCTCAGCCACCTCCCCTCCGCAACAACTGGCCTCAGTCTCGGCGCCGGCCGCCACCGCACCCATGGCCGCAAGAAGCGCCACCGCGTCGTCAACCTACGCAAGAAGGTCTTGAGCGACACCCTCAGCGAAGGCGGCGACTCCGAAACCACCACCGACACCGACTCCTCTGTCATGGGCGGCTCCGAGCCCATCATGTCCACGCGCATCCCCGAGACACCAGACGAGGAACCCATCACCCCCCCGCACTCCCCACAAGTCCGCTTCCGCCCCCGCCTGGACAGCATCGACCTCGGCGAGACCCCGCGCCAAGTCCCAACCCGCGTCGCCGCACCCGTCCCAACCAGCACCACCCAAACCGCCCTCACCAACGCGATGGACACCCCCCTCCCCTCCATCGAGCCCGCATCCCCCCTCTTCCCGCAACAACGCACAGCTCTCCAGCGCGCCTTCCCGCGCGAGAAGTCGCCTAGCGACTATATGCGCCGCGGCTCGCAGATGGGCAGCCTCAACAACTACTCCCCTTACCCATATGAGGGCGCCGCACAAGGCGGCATCATCGAGCAGGCGTGGATGATGAGTATGGCAGCTGAGCTGGCGCGGCGCGCGCACCTGCGCAAGCAGGCTGATGGGAGTGAGTGGGGTAGCGAGAGGCGCGACGAGACGCCTCCGCCGGCTTATGGGGTATGAGGTGTTGACCGGCGGATGGGTTGTGTTTTGAGATTGTGAGGACTTTCTTATAGCGTTGAGCGAGTTAGCTTTGACTTTGCTCCCCATCACCACTCTTGGGTCATCGGCGTTTTTTTGTGTGTTTTAGCTAGCGATTTTTCTTTGCTAGCATTTTCAGTTTCTGTTTTTTAAGGGGCGTTTTTGGGGAATCTTGGGATAGGTCCGGGAATTGACCGGACTTCGGACTGGTATGTCTGTCTGTCTTTACAAAATTATGGGAGACCACCGGCGTGTGGCTTCTGAGGAGGAGAGGATGATGGATTGGGGTGGTGTATTTTGTGTGATATATGGGTTAGGGATTGGTGGGGTGTACAAAAGGGGAAAATTATTGGTTATTGGTTGGTGGAGGGGACTTGGTGTATATTTTTATGGAGGATGGGATGGTAGATCAGGTGTGCTCGAAGATAGAGAAGCGGCTGGAGAGAGTGGGGAGTGATACTCTGAATGAAGACGTTGTACACTGTATTCCACGTTTGTCTCAGTATATGTGATTCCTATGCCAGTAACAAGTTCACACAAGGTCCAATAAGTACAAGTAAATCACAGCATATCCGAAGCAGAAAGTATTCCAGATGTGGTATTTCATTGTGCCTACACAACCCATACAATACACCCCACCCACCCAACGCCCATATATCTAAATATATTCAACGCCAAAGCTCCCATCCTCACTTTTCCCCCATTCCCTCCCCACTTCCCCTCCCCCTTTTCCCTTTCGCTTTTCCTTTCCCCTATCTCCCCCCCTCTACTGCGTCGAAAACAACGTATCCTCATCCCTCAAAAACTCCCCACAATCCGCCTGCCTAAACGCCGCAATCCCCGTCGGATCCAACCGTCTCGCCTCCTGCGTACTCCTCGCCGTCACCCCAAAGCCCAGCGGCGTATCGTTCATGCTGTACACCACGATACCCTGGTGCTCTGGGCAGTCCTCGGACCACCGACCTACGTGCGCTTTGAGGATGTGGCCGCCGTAGAGGAAGGGCATCTCGCCGTTGGGCTTGATCCAGAGCTTGTGGCGGGCGTGGGCGGCGAGGATGGGGAGGGCGGTGATGTGGAGGCGGAATTTGAGGGTTTTGGTGAATTTGCCTGGGGGGGGGTTAGCTGGTAGCTGGGAGGTTTCTTTGCTTTCTGCGAATCTTTCTTTTTGGGGAGAGGTGGGCTGGGGTGATGCATACCGAGACAGGTGCCCAGCGACAAGAGCTGGTCGCGCGCGATGGAGGTGGCCAGGTTGGCGATGGAGAGGAGGACGTAGTAACACCGCGACTGGTGGAGGCGGAAGACGTAGCGGTCGCCGTTGGGGGAGTTGTCGAGGGGTGCGATGAGGTTCTTGAGCGAGGTGCCGGTGTAGTTTGCCAGCTTGGCGAAGAGGACCTTGGTCTCTTCTTCTGTGAGGGCGCGCATCTTTTTGCGGCGTGTGGGGTGCGCGGCTGGGAGGTGGTGTGTATATGGACGTCGATTGAGTGCGCAAAGTATGCGTATTAATTTTCTCTGTGGTGTTGGGGAGGGTGGTGTGAAGTTTTGGAGCTCGGGTTTTGCAGATTAGAGTTTATCGCTGGGGGGATCTCTCGCGAACTTTTTTTATGCGGGGAAAGTTTTCTGCGAGGGCCGCATTATTTTCCGGGCGGAACTGGCGACCGCAAAACACCGCCCTAGAGAAATTTCGAAATTTCGAAATCTCGAAATATCTCGACGCCCATAACCAGCAATTATTTCTCGATACCTGAGAAATAGAGATGTCGCGAGCACCGGCCGTTAAGAGGCGCAAGCTGTCGCCGCAGCCTGGCGAGAGCGAAAGTAGGGCCGAGAGAGCGGAGTTGAAGAAGAAGTCGACGAAGGCTTTCTACGACCAGGCCTCGAGCTGGGATTTGGAGCAGGATTATGAGACGAGGCCGAGGAAGGGGGGGAAGAAGGATAAGGAGAATACGAGGTTACCTATTAAAACCGCTGATGGCATGGTTCAGGAGCTTGAGGTTGCGGAGGAAGATGAGGATAGCGACCTTGCTTGGTTGAGCGAGGGCGAGTCGGAGCCAGAGGAGAAGCCGGAGAAGGAGAAGAAGCCAGAGAAGCCAATGCGACAACAGATCATGGAGGCGAAGGAGGAGCTTGCGAAGATTGCGCTGCTGCTGAATGAGGATCCGGAGGAGAATGCTGCGGCTTTCAAGACCTTGGCTGCGATCGGGCAGTCTAAGACTACAACCATAAAAAAGCTGGCGCTTGCGACGCAGTTGGCTATTTATAAGGATATTATCCCTGGGTACAGGATACGACCGCTCAATGAGGATGATATGGAGACGAAGGTGTCGAAGGAGGTGCGGAAACTACGAGCCTACGAGCAGGCGCTTGTGGGAGGGTATCAGGCATACATTAAAGAGCTGGCCAAGCTCGCACAGTCTGGAAAGGGAGGATGGTCTAGAGATGGCGGGCCGAGCTTGGGAAGTGTTGCTATTGCCTGCGCGTGTACGTTACTTACATCGGTGCCGCATTTCAATTTCAGAGGCGAGCTGTTGAAAATCTTGGTTGGGAAGCTGAGCACACGAAAGATTGATGCGGACTTTGTCAAGTGTCGCGAGACGATTGAGACTCTCTTCCGCGACGACGAAGATGGAACTCCTTCTCTAGATGCCACAGCCCTTCTCACAAAGATGATGAAGGCGCGTGGATACCGTGTCGACGAATCCGTCCTCAACACCTTCCTCCACCTCCGCCTCCTCACCGAGTTCTCGTGGAAAGCGAGCACGAACCACATCGACCGGCCATCCAAGGCCGAGGGCGGTTTCGATGCCGCCAATCATCTCAAGGCCAAGCGTGTCTTCCGCACCAAGAAACAGCGCAAGATCATGAAGGAGCAGAAGGTCATCGAGAAGGAAATGGTCCAGGCAGACGCCACCGTCTCGCACGAGGAGCGCGACAGGATGCAAGCCGAGACCCTCAAGCTCGTCTTCGTGACCTACTTCCGCATCCTGAAGATCCGCTCCCCGAACCTCATGGGCGCCGTGCTCGAGGGGCTGGCCAGCTACGCCCATCTCATTAACCAGGACTTCTTCGGCGACCTCCTGGAGGCACTCAAGGACCTCGTCGGCCACGCTGAGACAGGCGATGACCTCGACATGACAAACGATGATGACACCCCAGCTGACGAGTACGACGAGGAGACAACCCGCAACCTCACCCGCGAAGCCCTCCTCTGCATCATCACCGCCTTCGCCCTCCTCGAGGGCCAAGACGCCGCCAAGGCAAAGACAACCCTCTCCCTCGACCTCTCCTTCTTCATCACCCACCTCTACCGCACCCTGCACGCCCTCTCCCTGAACCCCGACATCGAGCTCAGCTCCAAGTCGCTGCGCCTTCCCGACCCCAACGCCCCACAGCAGAGCACCAAAGACAACAAAGTCAACGTGCACACCACCACCGTGCTGCTGCTGAAGTCCCTGTCGTCGGTGCTCGTACCCAAGCTGGGCGCGCGCGCGGTGCCGCCCCTTCGCGTGGCGGCGTACACGAAGACGCTGTTCACGAGCACGCTGCACTTGCCGGAGAAATCGGCGGTGGCGATGATGGGGTTGCTGGGGAAGGTGAGCAAGACGCACGCGACGAAGGTGAGGTCGCTGTGGAATACGGAGGAGAGGAGGGGGGATGGAGTGTTTGAGGCGCTTGCCGGGGAGGTGGAGGGGAGTAATCCGTTTGCGGCTACGGTGTGGGAGGGGGAGTTGTTGAGGAAGCACTTTTGTCCGGGGGTTAGAGAGGGGGTGAAGGCCGTGGAGAAGGAGGTTGTGGGGAGTAAGTGATGGGTTGGGGTTGTGGTGAGGAGTGGGGGGATGGGTTAGTAAAAATATGATATCTAGTTGGGAAAACCAACGCAACTTGCCCTATATTTCAGCTTCAAATGTGTGAGACGCCAGGTCTATTTGCGAGATCTTGTCAAGAGGAGCAGCGAAAGCAGTGATACGAGGTTGTGACTTTGAGGGGCTCGGGAGTGCGCGTATGATCTTGGCCGGTTCTAGGCCTTCCTCGGCGGGCATTCCTGGGAGCGGCCCCTTTTCGGGGGATTACGCACTCACGAGTGAATATTAAGAGAGAATAACACGTGAGTAGAGTAACTGAAGGCCTTCTCTGTACATAACGATATATATATTCTGCTGTGGCTATATAGACCGGGAATGCTGAACCTGCAGGTTCGGGGAAGGGCAATGAAAGCTTTGAGTGAATCAAATAGATGAAAAACAAAAATGGTGACTAGGGAGTCGTGACGTACAGTATTTTCATCTCCCCGCAAGCCATATCTTCAGGAGTTGGGTGGTAGATTAATATACTCTGAAAAGACTATTTCACATACTATTCCCCTCCCCTTCTATTGGATATTTTAAAAGGGTCCACCGTGGTGAATATCTCGAACAAAGAGTTTGCTGGGGGGTTGGCAGTTTTCACCCTGCTGCAGGTGTTGGTACAGTCTTCCTCGCTAAAGCCTTCTCAGCGTTGGAGCTCCTGGTGTCGCACCCCCTTCTTCCACGCCGCCAACCCCAACGCGTTCTACCTCCCCGACCACGCATCTGTACGATTACTGGACTGGCTGTGAATAGTTCTAAGTATTAACCCATCCACCCAGCCATGCTGCCCTCGACTAACACCCGTGCAGACGTTGCGAAAACACGGCGGCGAGCCAAGCCAGGGGCGACAAGCGATGCGACGATGAGTACGAATCCCCGACACACGCGAACGGCCGCGACCAACGGACCCGACGGCGACCGCACCACGCGGGCAACCTCAACAGAGAAATCGCGCGCGGGGAAAACGTTCCTCGATAACTGGGTCGAGCCATCGCTGCCACCGCCCGCGCCCAGCTTCACGGATCACCCGCACCTGAGCATCGAGCGCTACGGCGTGCTGGAGAACATGGCGCCCCTGGGCACGATGCCTACGGCGAAGGCGAAGAAGATAGGCAAGGACACGCCGCGGAGGGGTGTCAAGGCGGATGAGTCGGAGGTGGAGGCGTCTACGTCGCGCGAGCTGGTGACGCCAGAGCCCCAGATCAATATCATCAGGAAGCGATCGCAGTCCGGGAAGGCGGACGATGAGGAATGGAACCCGCGTACGCCCAGCGCGCAGGCTAGGAAGAGCGCGACAAAGACCAAGCAGAGTGCTGAGGCAGGAGCGGCGATGTCGCAGTCGCCGCATCGCAGCAAGGAAGAGAGGGATATGTTCATTACAGACAGGGCTGTGCAGTTTGCGGTCGAGGATGCCATATTGGACTACAGGTGGCCTACAGCATACGCATTACGGACTATGTACAATGATCACAGGATCAACCCGCGCATCCGCCGACTGTTTATGCTTATCTTCACCGACCAGGCTACAGAGGAGGAGAAGACCGAGTTCCAGTGTCTGATGACCTACAAGAAGAAAGAAGGCGCGAAGGACAACAAGGCCCAGCGCTACTTTGACGAGCACGACAATCTTTATTCGCCAGTGAACCTGTTCCAGAAGTCCTGGAGTTTCAGTGGTGCCTCAAAGAGGGCTTCTACAGAAGTGGCAAATCGTGCATCAGCGTCCCCCCACAAAGATACGTCTCACGTAAGTAAAAAGGCAAAAGTCGCCCACGCCCAGCAGACCGCCAGCCACACCATGCCTCACATTCATCTTAATTTGAGCGGCATCAGCAGTGCCAGTGGCAAGCCGGCCGAAACGAATGGAACATCCAAGGGCAAGCCGACAAGGCAAGCCCAAAATGGTGCCACTACAGTTTCTGTTGCGACACGGAGCAGGTCAGTGTCGAGCAGCTCATCGCTATCATCACTTGATGAAGCCGTGCTCGAAAGTGAAATGGCCGATATTTCGGATGAGGCGGCCCAAGGCGAGGAAATTAGTGAGACGAGCCACGGCACCAAAACGCTGAGGGCGCGGGAGGAACCCGGTCGTTCTGCCGAAAAGACGGCGCGCAATCAAAAGGCCAAGCAACCAATTACACGACATTCAGCGCACGCCCCAAGGCCAAACCCGCACACCTTCACTGCTGTCAACACTAAACCTCCTGCTGCATCAACACCATCATCACCTCCTGCTCTCTTCCCTAATTTATTGACCAACGCCAACACTCGCAACGGCACTGGCGACAACGTGATGCGCCCGTACCTCGACGAGAACTACGCTCTACCCCAATCTCTCTCGCTACCACCGCAAAATCTCGTGCGCTCTCACAAGAAGGGCGCCGCTGCTGCGCTCCGCCGCGTCACGACACCTCGTGACGAGGAAATTATTCGTCGCAAAAAGGAAGCCAAGGGCAGGACTGACGGCGCCATTTCCACGCGCCAGAGCTTCGTGCGGACGCCGGTGCAGGGGCCTGATTTGGGGTCAGGCAGCGAGGCTGGTGATGGGGGCGCGGCGGGGGTGTCGCAGCCTACCACGCGGCAGGTGTTACGTTTTAGGCGGCGGAATCGCGACGATGAGTCCGATAACCACAGCTCGCCGACGAGACTGTCGTTTCAACCTGACCTGGCGCCAGGATCTACGAGGAATTCAAGGGCGAATACGCCTATTGCGGGTGCAAGACCTACGCGGAAAGCAAAGAGTTCAGGAGCACGGATGAAGTCATCGTAAGTCACCAGGTTTACTTGTCTCATCAACCTTCCATTCCTCCATCGCATTATCATCCCCTTTACGCTATGTTGCTATGCATTTGGTATATTGGGAGCTGTGGGAGGGTTTTTTCCCTTATTTTAGCCGGGTTTTCTTACCTGTTGGGCGGAGTTTGCTTGGGTACTGCTGTTCCGCTAGGCGGCTTCCCAATGTCGTCGTCGCCCCAACAGCAGTACCCGCCGGTCATGGGCGACATTGCCGCTCATTGGCCGGTCAAGACTCGGCGGTCCTTCGCGGAACTGCATAGGTCGTTTACCTTTTGAAATGCTTCGCCCACGCGTTTCTTAATTCCCCTTACTCCCTTCTCTCTCTTTCTGGTGATCAAAGGCTACGCACAAAGGAGAATTATTCCATCATTGCATTGCACAGAATACTACACATACATTGATTGCATCTCTCTTTCTTCTATACAGGCTTACAACTTGTTCTCCTTTTGCTGCAAGCTTTCAACATTCACAATGCCGGCCAAGAAGAAGCAGAAACTAACCAAACCTAGACCAAAAAAGAACCCCCAAGGAACTTCCGCTGGTATCCCAAGAGCCAGTGGGCAAAGAGACAGTCCTGTATCAGGCGGACCAGGAGTCAACTTTGTAAGTTTAAGAGCTATGATACCCTCCCTTGCTGTGTCGATCATGTCACTCGCTCCGTGTGATGCCAGTGTCTTCCTGCAGGCTTGGTTTCACCTTGCTGCACACCTGCACATACTCCAAGCCCTTATCTTCCCACACCAAAGGCCACCAATATAGATAAAAGAATCCCAAGCTAACATCAACCAGGATGAAAACGATGAATACTGCTCAGCATGCGGAGGCAACGGCGACCTCGTCTGCTGCGATGGCTGCACCAGAGCATTCCATCTAATCTGCGTCGACCCTCCGATGGAGAGTGTAAGCCAGTTACCACCAGACTGGTACTGCGTCACCTGCGGTTCCCTCCGCACCGGCCCAGGCGCCACCCACCGTCGCCGCGGCTTATTCGGTGAACTCACCATGCTTGTCGAGAAGCGCAACCCCTCCGCCTTCCACCTCCCCTTCTCAATCAGAGACTGGTTCGAAGGTGTCCGCACCGGACCAGAGGGCGAGTATGAAGAGGGTAATCCTCCTAAGAAGTGAGTCTTACCCCCCTTCCTCCCTTCCCCTCCGATCTGACCCGAACTAAACTGACCCCCCCCACAGAAAGCAAGAAGAAGCCATCGACTTCCTCCGCCTCAAAGACGCAAAGGGTAACCCCGTAATCTGCAACTCCTGCTCCCGCGGCTCCGGCGGCACCCTCCCCATCATCCCCTGCAGCTTCTGCGGTCTGCACTGGCACCTCGACTGCCTTGACCCCCCCCTCGCCAACCCGCCCACCATCACCTCAACCCGTCCCTGGAAGTGCCCTTGCCACATCGACGACCTCCTCGATATCGTGCCTGGTGCTCTTGGCCCCGCTCACCGCTTCCGTCGCGTGAAGGGCAGATCGGCGATCAAACCCGCGCTGAAGAGGGGGATTAGGAATGATGGACATGTCGAGGTTGAGGTGGCGGAGAGTGATGATGAGGAGAGGGAGTTTTTTGAGGATAAGGAGTATGGGAGGGTGTATATGTTGCCGGAGAAGGGGATTATTCTCGATTTCATCTCTCGGTATGTCTTTTATTTCCTTTCCTTTTCCGCTGCTGTTTTTTCCCCCTAAGAACTACAAACTAACACACCCAAGCGTCCACACAAAACGCCGCACCGAAACCGCACTCACAGACCCCTACGCCGTTCCACCCCCCCCACCCACCACCACCACCGCACCACCACCCCTGACACCCCGCAACATAGCCGACCAACAAGCAGCGCTCAACCTTGCCCAACTAGCCACGCAATCAGGCCACCCACCTTCCGATAGCACGAACCAGCTCATCACGGCGCTGCTGGCCGAAGCGGCGCCGGCGGTTATTGATCTGGTCGCGAGGGGGGATACGACGGATGTTACGGGGAGGGTGTTGGCGAAGATGGATGTGCAGGCGTTGAGGGCGGTGAGGGGGTTGATTGATGGGGTGTTAGCTGGGAGGGAGGAAGGGGGGAAGAGGAAAAGGGAGGATGAGGGGGGGGATGGTGGGAAAGTAGAGGAAGGGGAGGGGAAAGTAGAGGAGGGGGAGAAGATGTCGGTTGAGGTTGAGAAGTGAGGGGAGATAAGGGGGGTTGTATCATATTTTGTATTCGTTTGGGGGAACTTTCGAGACGGAACGGGGCTGGGAGGGGAGTGGATATTTGGGGGGGGGGATAAGATAAAGATAAGATAGGGATGACTGGGCCTGGGTTGAGCGATAGATCGTTAAGATGGGGGGGACTGGAGGTGTGTATCGGGGAAGAATCGCGAAGTGGGAGAGGGAGGAGGTAGAGAAAGTAGTAGGAAGGATAGGCAATTCCAAGCTTGAGAAACGTGTTTTTGAGACTTTCTGCATGATTCTATGTATCTATGTAACTGTGACTGTGATGGCGAGCGTGCTGTATTGGCGTGCGTCTGGACTACTGCTACCGGTTGTTTTTTTGAGTGCCGTGTGTGCTGCGAGGTCTTAAGCTATGCAAGGGGAGGCAGGGGAACGAAGGGGGGGAAGGGGGGAGTATCACCATTTGACGACCACCATGATACGAACAAGGAAGGAGAAGAATGTGAAAAATAGTCTTTATACACCCCATGAACTGCCTATAAAACTCCCTCTCTCCCTCCCCTTTTATATCCCCTTCTTCTCTTATCCTTCTTTAGGTACGAATCCCACGAATCCCATCCCTAACAAACAGCAAAAACCATCCATAAAATATCACCAATCCGTCAAAAACGCTTCTTTCTTAACAAGGAAGAAGAAAAGGAAATCCCCCCCCCCCCCCCCCCCCCCCCCCCCCCCCCCCCCCCCCCCCCCCCCCCCCCCCCCCCCCCCCCCCCCCCCCCCCCCCCCCCCCCCCCCCCTCCCCCCCCCCCCCCCCCCCCCCCCCCCCCCCCCCCCCCCCCCCCCCCCCCCCCCCCCCCCCCCCCCCCCCCCCCCCCCCCCCCCCCCCCCACCCCCCCCCCCCCCCCCCCCCCCCCCCCCCCCCCCCCCCCCCCCCCCCCCCCCCCCCCCCCCCCCCCCCCCCCCC